>NC_138549.1:159859917-160209917 GCF_964273705.1 Natrix helvetica
GTAAGAACAGAAAAACGAACTTGAATATGGTCTGGATTGATTACAAAAAGGCATTTGACTCATTGCCACATAGTTGGATCATAAAATGCTTAGAAACAACTGGCATTAGCAAAAATATTACATCCTTTACTGAAAAGGTGATGAAACAATGGAGAACCGAGTTGGCAGTAGGGAATGAGAACTACGGAATGGTTAATATCAAGCAAGGAATTTTCCAGGGTGATTCACTTTCACCTGTTCTCTTCATCATCGCGATGATCCCACTATCAGTAATCTTAAAAAAAATGAAATTAGGCTACCAAACAGCCAAAGAAGCTGAAAAAATTTCGCATTTATTATATATGGATGATTTGAAACTCTATGGAAAGTCAGAAATAGAAATCCAATCATTGACAAACATAGTCCAAGTATTCAGCATCGATATTTCAATGAAGTTTGGCATGGAAAAATGTGCCACTGTATCCATAAAAAGGGGCAAAATCACTGCGTGTGAGGGAATTGAAATGCCCAATGGCCAACTAATTAAATGCAACGAAAATGAAGCCTACAAATACTTAGGCATTCTGCAGTTGGATAACATGAAGCATGGAGAAGTAAAAACTATTGTCAGGGGAGAGTACACCAACAGAGTTAGGAAAATTTTGAAATCTAAATTGAATGGTGGAAATACAATCAAGGCCATAAACACCTGGGCAATACCAGTTATAAGATACACAGCTGGTATAGTTAACTGGACACAAGCTGATTTGGACATTTTAGACCGAAAAACCAGGAAACTAATGACAATGCACTACAGTTTACATCCACGTGGTGATATTGATAGACTATACCTACCCCGGAAATCAGGTGGCAGAGGATTATTACAAGTGAAGCAAATAGTTGAAGAAGAAAAACATGCACTGGGTGATTATTTAAAAGAAAGTCAAGAACATCTATTAATCGAAGTAAAGAACAAAAATCTATTGAAGGCCCAACAGGCGAAACAAGAATACAAAAAAGATGTGATAAAATTAAGAATGGAGAGTTGGCAGAACAAAGCATTGCATGGCCAATTTCTGGAAAAAATAAAAGATAAAGTGGACAGTGAAAAAACTTGGTTATGGTTAACAGCAGGTACATTAAAGAAAGAAACAGAGTCACTAATCCTGGCTGCGCAAGAACAAGCTATCCGCACAAATGCCATTAAGACCAAAATCGAAAAATCCTCTGATGATGCCAAATGTAGACTTTGCAAAGAGGCTGATGAAACTGTTGACCACATACTCAGCTGCTGTAAAAAAATTGCGCAGACTGACTATAAAATGCGGCACAATTCAGTGGCACAAATGATCCACTAGAATTTGTGCAAAAATTATAACATTAAAACAGCAACAAACTCGTGGGAACATAAGCCTGAAAAAGTCGTCGAGGGTCAGATGGTCAAGATCTTGTGGGATTTTCGCATACAAATGGATAAAATACTGGCGCATAATACACCAGACATCACACTGGTTGAGAAAAAGAAGGTTACAATCATAGACATCGCAATACCAGGTGATAGCAGGGTTGAGGAGAAAGAACATGAAAAAGTCGCGAAATACCAGGACTTAAAAATTGAAATCCAACAATTATGGCACAAACCAGCAGTGGTAATTCCAGTGGTAATCGGCACACTGGGTGCTATTCCAAAAGCACTGGAATTACATTTAAAACAGTTAAAACTTGACAAAATCACCATCAGTCAAATGCAAAAAGCTGCACTGCTTGGATCTGCACGTATATTACAAAAATACATTACGACGTCCTAGGCCCCTGGGTGGGGCCCGACTAGTAATCAATGCCAAATCTGGCGAATCAACTGGCCACTGTGATACAATCGTATAGTAGTAGTAATAATAATAATAATAATAATAATAATAATAATAATAATAATAATAACAACAACAACAACTCCGCCATTGCCGGTCCCAAGCCCGGATGAGAAAGGAGGAGGGTTGGGGTCAGGTTGGCAACCTGGCCCCATAAAAAAACTCGCCAACCCATACAACATGGTGAAAGAAACGAATAAAAATTCTATACCGCATCGGTCGTCGCGCAGGTTAACAAGGGCCGCGGTGGATGTTGAGGTCCCTGGGCATCCGTCGACAAGTGGGCTACAAGTGGACCAGCCAACAAAACGACAGAAATATAGTGCAGATGAAAATCGTGCCATAATGGCCTGTTATTACAACTCAGAGCCAAAAAAAAGAGGCTATTTAAAGCGAATGTATGATTTATGGAAACAACAATATCCAGATTCAAGTGTTAGTGGACAACGACTAACAGATCAAAGGCGATTTATTATACGAAATAAAGTGTTTAGCAAAGTTGAACTTGAGGAAATTCAGGCAAATTGCAAAAAAACAACAACAACATCACAAGAGGAAATAAGTGATACTCATGACACAACTAAAGAAATCATAGGAGAACTCTCAGAGGAAGCTGCCGGAGAGGAAATAAAAACACTACCACCAGAACTACTTACCATTGAACCAACTGATGAACCAACTCAAAAACAAAATCAACTGAAGGACAAGATCAGGGAGCATTTTCTGGCTAGGGAGGAAAGGCAATGTTTACCATCATTAAAAACTGTCCCTAAGAAAATTTTGGGTCCTATCATGAAAATGGTTAATGCAGTGCTTTCAACAATTGAATCGGGATCCATCTTGGAAACAAATCAGTTAATGTACAGTGCAGCTGAAATAGTCACTAATGAACTAGGCATTAAAATCAAAGTACCTAATCACACAATTGAAAAAGTATCAAAGCCAAAGTGGAAAATCCGATTAGAACAAAAAGTCAAAAAATTAAGTGCAGATGCTAGCAACTTAAAGAACATGCATGAGCAACGGCTTAAAAACAGAAAAATCATAGATCAGCTAATCAGAAGATATAGATTGGATACAAGAAACATCAATGAAGCTGTAGAGATTGTAAAACAGCAGATAACAGCAACAGCTAGAAAAATTGAAAGATATGAGGCACGAATCATCCAGTATAAACAAAATCAACAATTTCGATCAGACCAACGGCGTTTTTATCAAAGTCTTAATGTGAATGGTGGCACCAAAAGTCAAAAACCAGAAAAGCAGGCCACAGCTGAATTCTGGAAAGAATTGTGGGAAAATGCAAAGGACTACAATAAGGAAGCAAAGTGGATACATGACTTTGAGGAAAGCATTGGTAACAAACAAATGCAAGTATTAGAAATAACAACTGAGATGGTCAAAAATCGAGTAAAAAAAGTAAAGAATTGGACATCACCTGGAAATGACCAATTACATGGTTTCTGGCTCAAATATCTGACCAGTTTACATGCAATGTTGGCCAGGCAACTGAATGAAATTTTACAAAATGGTCAAATTGATGAATGGTTGACAACTGGAAAAACATACTTGATTCAGAAAGATGCAACTAAAGGAACAATACCTGAAAACTACAGACCAATAACATGCTTGCCAACAACCTTTAAATTACTCACAGGCATTATTGCAGATAACATTATGGATTATTTGGAAACAAACAACATCTTGCCAGTAGAGCAAAAAGGCAACAAAAGAAGGAGTAGGGGCACAAAAGATCAGCTCCTAATTGATAAAATGATATTAGAAAATTGTAAGAAAAGAAAAACGAACTTGAATATGGTCTGGATTGATTATAAAAAAGCATTTGACTCATTGCCACATAGTTGGATCATAAAATGCTTAGAAACATCTGGCATTAGTAAAAATATTACATCCTTCACTGAAAAGGCGATGAAACAATGGAGAACTGAGTTGGCAGTAGGGAATGACAACTATGGAATGGTTAATATCAAGCGAGGAATTTTCCAGGGTGATTCACTTTCACCTCTTCTCTTCATCATTGCGATGATCCCACTATCAGTAATCTTAAAAAAAAATGAAATTAGGCTACCAAACAGCCAAAGAAGCTGAAAAAATTTCACATTTATTATATATGGATGATTTGAAACTCTATGGAAAGTCAGAAATAGAAATCCAATCACTGACAAACACTGTCCGAGTATTCAGCACCGATATTTCAATGCAGTTTGGCATGGAAAAATGTGCCACTGTATCCATAAAAAGGGGCAAAATCACTACATGTGAGGGAATTGAAATGCCCAATGGCCAACTAATTAAATGCAACGAAAATGAAGCCTACAAATACTTAGGCATTTTGCAGTTGGATAACATCAAACATGGACAAGTAAAAAATATTGTCAGGAGAGAGTACACCAACAGAGTTAGGAAAATTTTGAAATCTAAATTAAATGGTGGAAATACAATCAAGGCCATAAATACCTGGGCAATACCAGTTATAAGATACACAGCTGGTATAGTTAACTGGACACAAGCTGATTTGGACATTTTGGACCGAAAAACAAGGAAACTAATGACAATGCACTACAGTTTACATCCACGTGGTGACACTGATAGACTATACCTGCCCCGAAAATCAGGTGGCAGAGGATTATTACAAGTGAAGCAAATAGTTGAAGAAGAAAAACATGCACTAGCTGATTATTTAAAAGAAAGTCAAGAACATCTATTAATCGAAGTAAAGAACAAAAATCTACTGAAGGCCCAACAGACGAAACAAGAATACAGAAAAGATGTGATAAAATCAAGAATGGAGAGTTGGCAGAACAAAGCCTTACATGGTCAATTTCTGGAAAAAATAAAAGATAAAGTGGACAGTGAAAAAACTTGGTTATGGTTAACAACAGGTACATTAAAGAAAGAAACAGAGTCACTAATCCTGGTTGCGCAAGAACAAGCTATCCGAACAAATGCCATTAAGGCCAAAATCGAAAAATCCTCTGATGATGCCAAATGCAGACTCTGCAAAGAAGTTGATGAAACTGTTGACCACATACTCAGCTGCTGTAAAAAAATCGCACAGACTGATTATAAATTGCGGCACAATTCAGTAGCACAAATGATCCACTGGAATTTGTGCAAAAATTATAATATTAAAACAACAACAAACTGGTGGGAACATAAGCCTGAAAAAGTCACCGAAAATCAGATGGTCAAGATCCTGTGGGATTTTCGTATACAAACAGACAAAGTACTAGCGCATAACACACCAGACATCACACTGGTTGAGAAAAAGAAGGTTACAATCATAGACATCGCAATACCAGGTGATAGCAGAGTTGAGGAGAAGGAACATGAAAAAGTCGCGAAATACCAGGACTTAAAAATTGAAATCCAACGATTATGGCACAAACCAGCAGTGGTAATTCCAGTGGTAATCGGCACACTGGGTGCTATTCCAAAAGCACTGGAATTACATTTAAAACAGTTAATTCTTGACAAAATCACCATCAGTCAAATGCAAAAAGCTGCACTGCTTGGATCTGCACGTATATTACGAAAATACGTTACGACGTCCTAGGCCCCTGGGTGGGGCCCGACTAGTAATCAATGCCAAATCCGGCGAATCAACTGGCCGCTGTGATACAATCGTATAATAATTAGAATAATAATTAGAATAATAATAATAATAATAATAATAATAATAATAATAATAATAATAATAATAATAATAATAATAATAATAATAATAATAATAATGCCAATACTCAACACAATTCAACTGTTCAGCAGTTACATCAAAATGAACTTTGGGCTTGAAAAATGTGCTATATTATCCATGTGGTGAGGAAAAATGGAAAAAACAGAAGGAATAGAACTGGGAAATGGAAATATAGTGAAAGCATTAGCAAAGGATGATGGTTACAAGTACCTAGGCATATTGGAAGCAGATAACATCTTGAATGGAAAAGTCAAAGAATCAAAGGACATCAGAGTGTCCACAAAATATTAAAATGAAAGCTGAATGCTGGAAACATAATTAAAGCCATTAATACATGGGCAGTTCCAGTAATACGCTACTCAGCTGGAATCATCAACTGGACTCTGGCTGAACTGGAAAACTTGGAAAACACAAAAACTTTTGAATATGTACCACGCTTTACATCCATGAAGTGACATTGACAGGTTGTACCTGCCAAGAAAAATAGGCGGCAGGGGGCTATTGCAAATCCATCAAACTGTAGAAGAAGAAAAATGAAGTTTGAATGATTATGTGAACCAAAGTACAGAAAAATTGCTGCAGGCTGTGAAAACGGAGAACATCATAAAAAAAACAGAAACAAAGGCAGAATATAAGAAAAACAGCTGGATGACAGATTAAATAGATGGAAAACCAAAGCTTTGCATGGACATCACTTGAAAAACATTGAAGGAAAATTTGATGACAACTTGACATGGACGTGGCTTAAGATGGGAACTATCAAGAAAGAAACGGAAGGTTTAATACTGGCTGCTCAAGAACAAGCACTACAAACTAATGCCACGAAAGCGAAGATACAAAAATCAACTGACAACCCAAATTGCCGACTATGCAATAACAAAGTTGAAACTGTTTCACATTTAATATGTGAATGCAGCAAAATCGCACAAACTGATTACAAAGCTAGACATGACCGAGTTGCTAAATTAATCCACGTCATTATGTAAAAAATATGATTTACCTGTATCCAGAAAGTCATGGGAACACAAAGTGGAAAACGTTATTGAAAATGAGAAGGTGAAGATCTTGTGGGACTTTCTAATACAAATGGATCATTATTTGGAGCACAACACACCAAATATCACAGTTGTAGACAGCATTTGTAATGCATTTTCGAGTGTTCAGTTGGCTGAGATTTATGTTTAATGAATAAATTATATAATAATAATAATAATAATAATAATAATAATAATAATAATAATAACAGCAACAACAACAACAACAACAACTTGAGCAACTTGAAGAACCTAAGGCAAGGGCAGCTAAGGAACAAGCAGGTCAAAAGCAGCCTGGAAGCAAGATACGATTTGGAGAATAAGGAGATTGCAGTAGTAACTGAAGAGCTGAAGCAGAGGGTTGTTGCCATTGCTGAAAAGATTAAAAGGTATGAAAACCGAGTAACTCAGTTCAAGGAAAACTCACAGTTCAGAGCAAATCAGCACCAGTTTTATAAAAGATTAGAAAGTGGGGATGGAGTAACAACAAATGAAAAGCCTGATAAAGAGAAAGCTCTGAAATTCTGGAAGAATTTGTGGGAAAACAACAAGAACCACAACAGAAATGCAAAATAGATCAACGAAATTGAGGATTCTATTAAAGTGCCTAAAATGGAAGATGTGAAAATAACAAAATAAATGGTGCAAAGACAGTCAAGAAAAGTGAAGAACTGAAGTGCACCTAGACTAGATGAGTTACATGGCTTCTGGTTAAAGGCACTTACAAGTGTGCACAAACGATTGGGAGCCCAAATGAACCGGATCTTAAAAACACCTGAAAATGATGAATGGATGAGAACTGGAAGGACATTTTTGATCCAAAAAGATAAAGAAAAAGGAAAGGACCCTGGAAACTATAGGCCAATCACCTGTTTGCCAACAACATACAAGCTCCTTACTGGTATCATTGCAAACCAAATTTATGGATACTTGGAAATAAATAACTTGCTTCCTGTAGAACAGAAAGGATGCTGCAAAAATTCAAGAGGAACAAAGGACCAACTGCTGATTGACAAGCTAATCCTAAAGAATTCAAAGAAAAGATGAACCAACCTGTTCATGGCTTGGATAGACTATAAGAAAGCATTTGATTCAGTTCCCCATAGCTGGATCAAGAAAAGCCTGAAAATCTTTGGCATCAGCAGCAACATACAAAAATTCATGGAAACTTCAATGAAACTCTGGAAAACGAAGCTTATAACTAATGAAGAAGAACTGGGTGAAGTTGAAATTAAACGAGGCATTTTCCAGGGCAATTCCCTTTCACCCCTACTTTTTATACTCTCAATGATACCACTGACAATCATTTTGAAGAAGATAACTGTGGATACGAACTTGCAAAGAAAGGACTGAAAATCTTGCACTTGGTGTACATGGATGATTTGAAGCTGTTTGGTAAAACAAAAGCTGAACTGAGTTTATTAATTGAAAGCACAAAAGAATTTAGCCAAGACATTGGTATGCAGTTTGGAACTGACAAATATGCAACAATGGCAACCAAAGCAGGCAAGGTCATAGAAGATGATGGAATAGAACTTGGGAATGAAAAAATGATAAAGGCAGTAAAACCAGAAGAAGGCTACAAGTACTTGGGGATTTTAGAGGCCTCTGACTTAATGCATAATAAAGTCAAGGAATTAACTTCAGCCAAGTACATTCGACGAATTCGCAAGATTTTAAAGTCCAAATTGAATGGAGGAAACATCATAAAAGCCATAAATACCTGGGCTATACCTGTGATTCGATACTCTGCAGGAATAATTGACTGGACCCAGCTGGAGTTGGACAATTTGGACAGAAAAACAAGGAAGCTTATGACAATGAATCATGCTTTGCACCCTAAAAGTGATGTTGACCGATTGTATCTACCAAGAGCAGAGAGTGGTCGAGGACTCCTACAAGTAAAGCAGACTGTGGAAGAAGAAAAACACAGCTTGAATGATTACATCCAGAAAAGTGAAGAACCAATGATTAAGGAAGTAAATAAAGGAGGCCTTTTAAAGACAATTAAGTCAAAAGCTGAATATAAGAAAGAAGTAATTGAGAATCGAATTGAAAATTGGAAAAACAAAGCTATGCATAGCCAATACTTGAAAAGCATTGAAGGCAAAGCTGACCAAAAGCTAACTTGGAACTGGTTAAGATCAGGAGCATTGAAAAAAGAAACAGAAGGCTTTATTTTGGCAGCTCAAGAACAAGCCTTAGCCACAAACTACATGAAGGCAAAAATTCAACATGTTACCAACAACAACAAATGTCGCCTCTGTAATGAGAAAGACGAGACAGTCGACCACTTGATCAGTGGGTGCAGCAAAATTTCACAAACTGACTACCTACAACGCCATGACCGCGTTGCTAAGATCATTCACTGGAAATTGTGCCAAAAGTTTGGATTTGAGTACAGCAAAAACCACTGCGACCATCAGGTTGAGAAGGTTTTAGAGAATGAGAAAGTCAAGATCTTGTGGGACTTCAGAATCCAGACTGACAGGCACTTGGCCCACAACACACCTGACATAACAATAGTTGAAAAGAAAAAAGTATGGTTCATTGACATTGCAATATCTGGAGATGCACGAATTGAAGATAAACAGCAAGAAAAAAATCACAAAGTACCAGGACTTGCAAATTGAAGTTGAGCGATTGTGGAAAAAGAAATCGTGTGTTGTCCCAATTGTAATTGGAGCCCTTGGAGCAATACCTAAAGGACTACCTCGCTATTTGGAAATTTTAAATTTTAGATTTGAACATTCTGATTCTACAAAACACCGCCCTACTTGGAACAGCTTATATCCTTCGACGTTACTTTAACAGTTCCTAGGTCCTTGGTTAGGACTCGAGCTGTTGAGCTACCAACCAGCCCCAAAGGCTGTGAATCTCACCAAAGATTAACATAATAATAATAATAATAATAATAATAATAATAATAATAATACTCCGCCGTTGCCGGTCCCAAGCCCGGATGAGAAAGGAGGAGGGTTGGGGTCAGGTTGGCAACCTGGCCCCATAAAAAAAGTCGCCAACCCATACAACATGGTGATAGAAATGAATAAAAATTCTATACCGCATCGGTCGTCACGCGGGTTAACAAGGGCCGCGGCGGATGTTGAGGTCCCTAGGCATCCGTCGACAAGTGGGCTACAAGTGGACCAGCCAACAAAACGACAGAAATATAGTGCAGATGAAAATCATGCCATAATGGTCTGTTATTACAACTCAGAGCCAAAAAAAAGAGGCTATTTAAAGCGAATGTATGATTTATGGAAACAACAATATCCAGATTCAAATGTTAGTGAACAACGACTAGCAGATGAAAGGCGATTTATTATACGGAATAAAGTGTTTAGCGAAGTTGAACTTGAGGAAATTCAGGCAAATTGCAAAAAAACAACAACAACATCACAAGAGGAAATAACTGATACTCATGACACAACTAAAGAAATCATAGGAGAACTCCCAGAGGAAGCTGCCAGAGAGGAAATAACAACACTAGCACCAGAACTAGTTACCATTGAACCAACTGATGAACCAACTCAAAAACAAAATGAACTGAAGGACAAGATCATGGAGCATTTTCTGGCTAGGGAGGAAAGGCAACGTTTACCATCATTAAAAACTGTCCCTAAGAAAATTTTGGGTCCTATCATGAAAATGGTTAATGCAGTGCTTTCAACAATTGAATCGGGATCCATCTTGGAAACAAATCAGTTAATGTACAGTGCAGTTGTAATAGTCACTAATGAACTAGGCATTAAAATCAAACCACCTAATCACATAATGGAAAAAGCATCAAAGCCAAAGTGGAAAATCCGATTAGAACAAAAAGTCAAAAAATTAAGGGCAGATGCTAGCAACTTAAAGAACATGCATGAGCAACGGCTTAAAAACAGAAAAATCATAGATCAGCTAATCAGAAGATATAGATTGGATACAAGAAACATCAATGAAGCTGTAGAGATTGTAAAACAGCAGATAACAGCAACAGCTAGAAAAATTGAGAGATATGAGGCACGAATCATCCAATATAAACAAAATCAACAATTTCGATCAGACCAACAGCGTTTTTATCAAAGTCTTAATGTGAATGGTGACACCAAAAGTGAAAAACCAGAAAAGCAGGCCACAGCTGAATTCTGGAAAGAATTGTGGGAAAATGCAAAGGACTACAATAAGGAAGCAAAGTGGATACATGATTTTGGGGAAAGCATTAGTAATAAACAAATGCAAGTAGTAGAAATAACAACTGAGATGGTCAAAAATCGAGTAAAAAAAGTAAAGAATTGGACATCACCTGGAAATGACCAACTACTTGGTTTCTGGCTCAAATATCTGACCAGTTTACATGCAATGTTGGCCAGGCAACTGAATGAAATTTTACAAAATGGTCAAATTGATGAATGGCTGACAACGGGAAAAACATACTTGATTCAGAAAGATGCAATTAAAGGAACAATACCTGAAAACTACAGACCAATAACATGCTTGCCAACAACCTTTAAATTACTCACAGGCATTATTGCAGTTAACATTATGGATTATTTGGAAACAAACAACATCTTGCCAGTAGAGCAAAAAGGCAACAAAAGAAGGAGTAGGGGCACAAAAGATCAGCTCCTAATTGATAAAATGATATTAGAAAATTGTAAGAAAAGAAAAACGAACTTGAATATGGTCTGGATTGATTATAAAAAAGCATTTGACTCATTGCCACATAGTTGGATCATAAAATGCTTAGAAACAACTGGCATTAGTAAAAATATTACATCCTTCACTGAAAAGGCGATGAAATAATGGAGAACTGAGTTGGCAGTAGGGAATGAGAACTACGGAATGGTCAATATCAAGCGAGGAATTTTCCAGGGTGATTCACTTTCACCTCTTCTCTTCATCATCGCTATGATCCCACTATCAGTAATCTTTAAAAAAATGAAATTAGGCTACCAAACAGCCAAAGAAGCTGAAAAAATTTCACATTTATTATATATGGATGATTTGAAACTCTATGGAAAGTCAGAAATAGAAATCCAGTCACTGACAAACACAGTCCGGGTATTCAGCAATGATATTTCAATGCAGTTTGGCATGGAAAAATGCGCCACTGTATCCATAAAAAGGGGCAAAATCACTACATGTGAGGGAATTGAAATGCCCAATGGCCAACTAATTAAATGCAACGAAAATGAAGCCTACAAATACTTAGGCATTTTGCAGTTGGATAACATCAAACATGGAGAAGTAAAAACTATTGTCAGGAGGGAGTACACCAACAGAGTTAGGAAAATTTTGAAATCTAAATTAAATGGTGGAAATACAATCAAGGCCATAAATACCTGGGCAATACCAGTTATAAGATACACAGCTGGTATAGTTAACTGGACACAAGCTGATTTGGACATTTTGGACCGAAAAACAAGGAAACTAATGACAATGCACTACAGTTTACATCCACGCGGTGACACTGATAGACTATACCTGCCCCGAAAATCAGGTGGCAGAGGATTATTACAAGTGAAGCAAATAGTTGAAGAAGAAAAACATGCACTGGCTGATTATTTAAAAGAAAGTCAAGAACATCTATTAATCGAAGTAAAGAACAAAAATCTACTAAAGTCCCAACAGACGAAACAAGAATACAGAAAAGATGTGATAAAATCAAGAATGGAGAGTTGGCAGAACAAAGCCTTACATGGTCAATTTCTGGAAAAAATAAAAGATAAAGTGGACAGTGAAAAAACTTGGTTATGGTTAACAACAGGTACATTAAAGAAAGAAACAGAGTCACTAATCCTGGCTGCGCAAGAACAAGCTATCCGAACAAATGCCATTAAGGCCAAAATCGAAAAATCCTCTGATGATGCCAAATGCAGACTCTGCAAAGAAGTTGATGAAACTGTTGACCACATACTCAGCTGCTGTAAAAAAATCGCGCAGACTGATTATAAATTGCGGCACAATTCAGTAGCACAAATGATCCACTGGAATTTGTGCAAAAATTATAATATTAAAACAACAACAAACTGGTGGGAACATAAGCCTGAAAAAGTCACCGAAAATCAGATGGTCAAGATCCTGTGGGATTTTCGTATACAAACAGACAAAATACTAGCGCATAACACACCAGACATCACACTGGTTGAGAAAAAGAAGGTTACAATCATAGACATCGCAATACCAGGTGATAGCAGGGTTGAGGAGAAGGAACATGAAAAAGTCGCGAAATACCAGGACTTAAAAATTGAAATCCAACAATTATGGCACAAACCAGCAGTGGTAATTCCAGTGGTAATCGGCACACTGGGTGCTATTCCAAAAGCACTGGAATTACATTTAAAACAGTTAAAACTTGACAAAATCACCATCAGCCAAATGCAAAAAGCTGCACTGCTTGGATCTGCACGTATATTACGAAAATACGTTACGACGTCCTAGGCCCCTGGGTGGGGCCCGACTAGTAATCAATGCCAAATCCGGCGAATCAACTGGCCGCTGTGATACAATCGTATAGTAGTAGTAATAATAATAATAATAATATGTTGCCCAAATTGTAATTGGAGCCCTTGGAGCAATACCTAAAGGGCTACCTCGCTATTTGAAAATTCTAAATTTACCTGACTTGAACATTCTGACTCTACAAAAAACCACCCTACTTGGAACAACTTATATCCTCCGATATAAGTTGTTCTGTTACCTTAACAGTTCCTAGATCCTTGGTTAGGACTCGAGTGTTAGGCTACCAACCAGCCCCAAAGGCTATTCACTTGAATATCATCGGCATTGATAGATTCACCATCAGTCAATTGCAAAAGGTGGCTTTACATAGCACAGCTTTCATCCTGCGATGATGTCTGTAACACCATCAAACATCCACAACTGCCCATCCCAGATCCTTGGGAAAGGCTCAACAGCAAACAAAAATGCCTATCCATTCTGAACATTTGACTGACTGTGCGGGGAAAAAAAAGACAATAATTACAAACTGAACCAGAACAAGGCTACTTTTTTATTCAATCTATTAGTAATTAACAAGGATTTTCTTTTTCAGGTTTAAGCTTAGACCAACACACTAGATTTCAGTACCGACTGCCTTTTGTTTTCTTAAGACACCATGCTAAGGATAAATGTGAAATAATGGAGGTAGGTACCCTTTTTGAATTGCCCTGGAATGATTCTGTGATTGCAATCCCTTTTTCAGTCCAGGGACAGGAGTTATTGAAGGCTCTAAGCAAGGCTATCTATGGTCAAAATGATGCCACAGTCCACATGATCAAATACATGATCTTGACTTTTTCTTTCTCTTTTTTATCTTATCTCTGCAGACAGCCTGGGCCCAATGGACTGTATCATGATCAGCTGTATCATTGTGAGGAGAGAATCAGGTTTCCAACCTCTGCCTGACACCCAAACATAAGAAGAGTGGATCAAGAAAAAGAATCCTAGATTTTTTATGTATATGTATATTAAATAATATTATATATTATATTATAATGTTAGGTCATGTTATTGTGTGTATGTATTTGTATATGTGTTTATGTGTATGTAAGAATGTATGTATAAATGTACACACACACAGACACACACACACAGGGACCACCTTTGGTGGGAAGGTAACAGCGTTCTGTGTGCCTTCAGTGTTTAGTCATGCCGGCCACATGACCACAGAGACATCTTTGGACAGCGCTGGCTCTTCGGCTTTGAAACTAAGATGAGCACCGCCTTCTAAAGGCGAAAGGGAAGCATTATGCTCCCTCCCGTATTTGGGCATATCAGGTGCTCTGGCAGAAGAAAAAAACACTACACACACAAACACACACACACATCTGTGAGTCAACAAGAAATAGCAGCCCACAGTGTTGCAATTATTTTGGAAGCCAGGAGCAGGGACTTTGAAATTCTGGGCTATCTATAATAGCAAAACTATCAAGCACAAGTCGGATAATCACAGAGTTTTCCTAGCTGCCATTAACAGCCAGAGAGCACTTGAATATCATCAAATACTAATTTGTGGAGAAAGCATTGGCATCCCCTCCAGAATGGAAAAAAAAAATATTCCACCAAGATAAACAGAGGCACCAAGAATATAAAAGCCAGGGGAAAAAATCTGTTAATTATATTGGGATATTAGAGGGGAAGAGAAAAAGACAGAACTGGAAGGAACATTTATTTTGCTTGGACAGTGTGGAGGCATTACATTTTTTTTTTGGAATCAAGACACTGTGGGATTATAGGGCGCCCAAAACTTGATGGCCATAATTGGGAGCAGAATTTCCATTACTAAGCAAGGTGGTGATTAAATTGCACCTGATTTTATGACCTTTTTGCCACAGGTTTTAAGCAAATAATTGCAGTTGTTAAGTGAATCTGTGTCGTTAAGCAAATCTGACTTCTCCCATTGACTTTGCTTGTTGGAAGCTGGTTAGGATGAGGACAATAGTAACAGCACTTAGACTTATATACCATTTCGTAGTGCTTTTACAACCCTCTCTAAGCAGTTTGCAGACTCAGCTTATTTTCCCCAACAATCTAGGTCCTCATTTTACCCACCTCGCAAGGATGGAAGACCAAGTCAACCTTGAACTAGTGAGAATCGAACTGCCAACAGCTGGCAGAATTAGCCCGCAATACTGCATTCTAACCACTGTGCCACCACAGCTCAAATGGGAATCACATGATCACTGCAGGTCACTGCAACTGTCATAAATGCATGCCCATATTTTGATCACATGACTGTGGAGATGGTGCAAAGGTCGTAAGTGTAAGGATCAGTGAGAAGTCACTTTTTCAATATCATTGTAATTTCAAGCAGTTGTTAAATGAATGATTGTAAATCGAGGACTACCTGAAATGTTAACTCACCAAAGGCTAGATAAATGTCTTTAAACAAACATAAAGCCTTTGATTGTGTGGATCACCACAAATTGTGGCAAGTTCTTAAAGAGATGGGGAGTATCAGACCATCTTATTTGTCTCTTGAGAAACCTATAAGCCGGTCAAAAAGCAACAGTGAGAACTGGACACGGAACCACTGATTGGTTAAAAATTGGGAAAGGAGCCCGGCAAGGCTGTATAACGTCGCGTTCCAAATATCATGCAGAATTAAATCATTGGAGTTTTATCCTTAAAACTCCAATTTAATAAGACAGACATGTTGGCATTATGCTGTGAAATTTCAACTCTAATGTACATCCTGTGGGTTCACCCAGTTGAAAGTTCATCATCTATCCCCACACCCCATAATTCATCACATGGTCCAATCTTCATCTTCCACGCTGGCATGTACACCCCTCTGCTTCCGGTCAGGTGTCGAGGTGCGGAGACAAAAGACGACCTTGAGCTTCTAAGAAGAACCATAACAATACATTCCACAAGCCTACTCCTTTCTATCCCCCCTCCCAACCACTACACTAATGAAACACATAGGGAATTATAAGAAAGTGTGGCAGGCCAAAGATCCTAAAAGGAACATAACTACAGGCCTGACACTGTCTTATATGCAGAGCACATCCTGAGAAAGGCGGGGCTAGATCAGAGGTAGGTTGCTACCAGTTCACACTGGTTTGGGCGAACCGGTAGTGGAAATTGGCACTTGTTCACTGAACCGGTTGGGATGGCAGGCTGGACACACCCCCAAACCGGTTCCCTGGTTGCTACGGCCATTGTTGGCTTGGTTTTTAATCATTTCTTAATGTTCTGCGCATATGCAGAACAATTTACTCTCAACTGCGCATGTGTGCGTGTAAAAAACGAGCGCACAGCGAACCAGCAGCAATGCCGGCAGCAATTTGCCCCTGGGCTAGTTGAATCAAAAATTGGAATTAAGATTACCGGGAGAAATATCAACGGCTTCAGATATGCAGATGATACCACTCTAATGGCAGAAAGGGAAGAGGAACTAAAGAGCCTCTTGATGCGGTGAAGAAGGAGAGTGCAAAAGTTGGCTTGGAGCTCAACATTAAGAAAAATAAGACCATGGCATCCGGCCCTCTCAATTTCTGCCAAAAAGATGGGGAAGCAATGGAGGTAGTGGCTGATTTTATTTTCCTGGCCTCCAAGATCACCGCAGATGGGGACTGCAGCCAAGAAATTAAAAGACCTTCGCTCCTGGGGAGGAAAGCTATGGAAAATCTAGACAGCATACTAAAAAGCAGAGACTTCCTCCTGCCAACAAAAGTGTGTGTAGTCAATGCTATGGTTTTTCCAGTTGCAATCTATGGCTGTGAAATTTGGACCATAAGAAAGACGGGCCCCATGGAGTTACGATGGGTCGGAACCGACTTTGCAACTAACAACAACAACAAATATACACAAACATACATGCATATATACACAAATACCCCAATTAAAATCCCTTCATGGAAATTTAGCCTTAATTTGACAGCCTGATGTTTCCCCTTGTGGGAAAAGTACCACTGTACCTGAACCAAAAATGGGGAGGGGGAATTAAACCTTTTCGGCATTTGATTCCATAAAAGAGATGGGGGGGCTGGAGTCAGTGACTGATAGCTCTATTAATTCAAAGTGACTCCCTGCAATTAGACAACTATCAGTATCCCTAATTGCAGACTTTTGAATCAATAATAAAATTTATGAGGACAATTCAACCTTCCCAATGCCACGACCCTTTAACACAGTTCCTCATGTTGTGGTGACCCCCAACCATAAAATTGGTGTCTCGGTTCCTAAGACCATTGAAAATATGTGTTTTCTGATGGTCTTAGGCGACCCCTGTGAAAGGGTCGTTCGACCCCCAAAAGGGTCCCGACCCACAGGTTGAGAACCACTGCACTAGACCATACTGGCTTTCTGATCTTTGGAGAAAGCCAGATCATTGAATTCAAAATAGTTTCAGTGTTGAAACATGAACTATGTTATTTCCCAAAGAAAAGGGGAGAGATACATATCATTTGAGGGGAAGAAATAAAAATACAGGAATTCTATTAACAAGCAATGATAGATGATTCTATGCCAGATCTAAGTCAGGATGAACTATTTCTAGAACATGAAAGGAGGGGAAAGGCACTTCTTCACCCAAGTAACATGGGAGACTTTGGATATGTGGCATTAATGTGCTGTTCTACAATCTGTATTCCAGTTTCCCGAAGGTTGGTTTTTCACTACAATAGAAAGCTTTGGGTTTTTTAGGTTATGCATAGAGTGTTTTCAATTTTCTTTTAGTGGAGGCAATTAACTATAGGTTTTTTTTTTCTTTTAAGCCTGCTTTTTTAAGCAACCAGATATCATCCCTGATGTTTAATTGGAAATATGTTCCATATTTAATCATTCCTCTTCATTATTATTATTTTTTTACTTTATCTGAATTTAGCTGATGTCTATGTATGTCTATCTATGTCTATTGCTGTGATGGTGAACCTATGACATACGTATCACAGGTGGCACGCGTAGCTATATTTGCTGGCACGGTAGCCCTCGGCAGCCCTCAGCTCTGACGCAGATGTGCATGCTGGCTAGCTGATTTTTGGCCTTCCAGAGGGCCAGAGGAGGCTGTTTTTACCCTCCCCGGGCTTCAGAAAAGCCTCCGGAGCCTAGAGAGGGTGAAAATCCCCCCCGCCTGAGGGGGGGTCACTCGTGCATGTGCAGTGGGGAGGATCAGTCATGCATGTGCAGGTGGGGGCACACACACATGTGCAATAGCGCACATGCACACAGTTTTGACACACCTTTAGAAAAAGGTTAGCCATCTCCGATCTATAGTCTGTAACTCTATATGTCTATGTATGTATGTCTATAGTCACTAGATGGCGCTGTTTGATTGTTCTGTATGTTACACCTTCAGTAACTCTGATGAAACATTCTATTCTCTGTCCCTAAAAGAAGAGTCAAAACTAGAAAATAGCATGAAATGAAATTCTTCTTTCATTAATCTTAATACAAATATATATTTGTATACACACACACACACACACACACACACACACACACACACACACACACACACACACACACACACACACACACACACACACATATATATATATATATATATATATATATATATGTTGTATTTGTACCTTCCTCCCATATTTAGGCATACCAGGGGTTGTAACATAAATACATATACATATACATATACATACACACACACACACACACACACACACACACACACACACACACACACACACACACACACACACACACACACACACACACACACATATATATATATATATATATATATATATATATATATATATATATATATATATATATATATATATATATATATAAGTTTAAGAGCACATTAACTACTCTGGAATCAAAGATGTGTTTCCGTTTCAATCAGTTTATTAGGCCAGCATAATAAACTTAAGTACTCTGTAAGCACTTGTAAATCTAAAGAAATAGCAAATAAAAAGACCAAGCTAAAATACATTCCTAAGACAATCTGACTAGAATCCATGAGGGAAGTCCAAAAGGAGCAATCTGTGACTAGGTTATCTAAAAGTATCAAAATTATATAAAATGTGATAGCATCTAACATTACAAAAATGGGATACAGTGGTATCTAAAACGTAGGTAAAGTGTGATATGCCTTTATGTCTTCTTTTACTATTTCAGGTGTCAAGGAGATACGAGGTTCTAATTCTTGCTCTTCTGGTGGCCTCAGCCATTGTTAATTGATGTTGTTGTGTAGGGTGGCTTTTATTTGTCTCTCCATCTTCTTCTGGGTCTGCCTCGGTGGTGAGATTCCCTTACCGTCCCTACCGGTTCACAAATGTGAGCCCGAGCGCAGCTGTTTCCCTCACAGTTGCCATGTCTGCGCATGTGCACCACCTTATCTGCCTGCGCAGTGTTTGCGCATTATGTCGGGATGGGTGGGCAGAGCCTCGCACAAACCGGCAAGAACTGCTTCATCTTTGACCTTCTCTTTTGGTATATGCTTTGTACGTCATGGTTAATTATGTAAAGTTACCAAAAAAAAATGATGCTATTGAAAATGATATAGAATATATCTGTATAGCAGGAACATGGGATGGAGCCCATTAAATAGCTGGTGTCAGAGATGGGTTTCTACCGGTTCGGATCGGTTCAGCCGAGTACGTAGTAACTCAACCTGCCACGTCCCTGAACCAGTTCTATCAGTGGCAGCGCCATCTTGATTTTTAGTTCTGCGCATGCGCAGAGCAACCTTCATTGCAAAAAATGTATATTTTCCCCTTTTCTAACGCTGTGCGCATGCACAGACCTTTTTAAGGGCAGATACGCCCGTGCGTGGAGCGCCCCCTGGCTAGTGTGATGTGTTGTCACCAGGATGAGGGGTGGGGGCGGCGATTAATTTATTATATTATTATTTGACTGAAAGAGTTAATCGTTATTGCTGTGAATTTTGCAAGTTGTTGCTTAGTTTTTGCCCCTAACAGAGACTCTATTGGTCTGAGTGGAGAATCTTAACATTTACATGTTAAAGTGCCAATACCCTCTTGGCTGAACTCAGTTAGAAGTGGGCTGACTTCTTCAGAGTGGAAAACAGGAATGGGGAAGATTAAAAAGTGCTCAGAAAGGATTTCATTTTAAAGAGCAGGCTGGCGACTGTATAGGCTGCCCAAATGTCAGCAGGATTTAACTGTGACTGCCAGTAAGTGGGAAGAATTCTACCTTGTGTACACCCACCAGTTGTCCTTCTTAGCATAATAACTGGCTTAAGGACTGGATGGTGGCTTTTTAAAGATTCTCCATTGGCCTCTATTTATTCTGTTATTTAAGATTTGCAGTTGGCTTATTGGCTTGAGGAGACATTTGCCTTTGATAAGCCTTTTTGCCCTTCATAGGTTTCTCTATAGGATTTCTGGATCTTTTTTTTCTTCTTTCCTATCATTTCCCTTTATTACGCTGTGTTCAGGGGTGAGGTCTTCCTATCCACTGGGAACTATTTGTAGGGCACAATTGAGGCACAGATGGTTTTGACAGGATGGGCAATTTTGTTTGATTGACTCTCAGTAGATTTTGTAGAATATTCTTTGAGAGAATCTACCATATTTTTCAGAGTATAAGACGCACCTTTTTCCCTCAAAAAAGAGGTTGAAAATCTGGGTGCGTCTTTTATACTGAATACAGCATTTTTTTGCCTCCCGAAACCCCACCCCCTTCACCAAAATGGCTTTGCATAGCCTTTAAGAGGCTTTCAGGGGGCTCCTGGGGGCTGGGGAGGGCAGAAATGAGCGAAAAATGGGAGGGTTTTTGCTCAATTTTGCTCCCCCTCCAGCTCCCAGGAGCACCCTAAGGGCTATGCATGCCCCTTTTTTGACAGAAAAACAGACCATTTTTTGCTCATTTTTGTGCCCCCACCCCACCCCGGAGCACTCTACAAGCCTCCTAAACGCTATTCATGCCCTTCTAAAAATGGGCCCATTTTCATGAACAACAGGCTGTTTTGGCGAAGTCTGCAGAGTGCAAAAACTTTTTTTTAAAATTGCCTCTTCAAAATCTTTGTACAGTACTTTGTTTTTAACTTTGGTCAAGCAAGTTGAAGATTGAAAGACTGGTCTGTGCTGCCAGGAGCCTCTGTCTAGTTATAAAAATCTAGTGACTTGAAACAATTGTACTTGTCTCACTGATTACAACAGCACTGAAGGGCAAATGGCCTTATCTGGATTATGGCAAAGGATTCAAGCAGGGTCATTTAACTATTGATTATTATATAATTCTACCTGGATTGGAGGTGCATTACTTTCCTTGTACCAAACAAGATTGCTTTATGAGTTGTATATCCACCTTGGTTTTTTTTTTTTTCTGTAGACTGAATTGTTGCACAAACATGGGGCACGTCAACCTTATGGTACAAGTTGAAAGTAATGAATGAAAGAGAAGAGCTAATTATCGCATTGCCATAGCACTTTGACTTATATACTGCTTCACAGTGTTCTATAGCCCATTCTAAGTGGTTTACAGAGTCAGCCTATTGCCCCCAACAATTTGGGTCCTCATTTTACCCACCTTGGAAAGATGGAAGGCTGAGTCAACCTTGAGCCTGGTGAGATTGCAGGCAGCCGGCAGTCAACAGAAGTAGCCTGCAGTACTGCAATCTAACCACTGCACCACCATGGCTCTTAAATTAGAAATGGAAAAGAAGATTCATATTAATTATCTTAATTATCACAATCTAACCTTGTGAATACAAAAGCTATATTTGATTTATTACTGATTGGGGATTTTAACATTAAATTTTACACCTGTATAGTACTGGTAGTCCTCGACGTATAGCCCATCTTTGCATTTATAACTGTGATACCATCCCCATGGTCACATAATTGCAGTTTGGTTGCTTGGCAACTAGCTCACGTTTAAAATGGTTGCAAAGTCCTACAGTCATGTGATCAGTTTTGATTGGGGAAGGCAGATTTGCTTAACAACTGCACAGTTCACTTAACAACCACGTGATATGCTTAAAGGCTGTGATTTGCTTAATGACTGTTGTAAAATTAGTCATAAAATTGGATCTGTTAACATGATGACTCACTTAATGAGCGCATTGCTTAGTGATCAAAATCCCAATCCCAATTGTGGTTGTAAGTAGGGGATTACTTATACATCTATGATAGATAAAGTCATGGCCAGTGAATAAAATGCACCAGAGACCTATGATGTTTTTTCTCTTGGGAAAACAATCAAAAAGTTTCATAGGCTAGGTAAATAGAGCATGGGACAAGAATGTTAAGTGGCTCAGTGGCTATGATGCTGAGCTTGTCAATCAGGAAAGTTGGCAGTTCAGAGGTTCGAATCCCTAGCGCACATAATGGAGTGAGCTCCCATTACTTGTCCCAGCTTCTGCCAACCTTGCGGTTCAAAAGCATGTAAAAATGCAAGTAGAAAAATAGGAACCACCTTTGGTGGGAAGGTAACAGTACTCCATGCAGCTTCGCATTTTGGTTATGCCAGCCACATGACTATGGAGACACTGGCTCTTTGACTTTGAAATGGAGATGAGCACCACCCCCTATAGTCGGGAACGACTAGCATATATGTGCGAGGGGAACCTTTACCTTTACCTTTTTACAAGAATGTTGAAATTGTAGATCATATGCTGAATATTAATACAGAAAGAGAAATTGAATTTCCAAATCAGAAAGTGTCATAGTTTTATTTCATTCTGCATTGATGAAATCCCACCGTGACTCCTGTTCTAATTTGAGGCATTGCAAATAAAGCAGGAGCCAGCATCAGATAATAATCAGGGGGGAAAACATCTCCATCATGAAACAATCAAGGAAGAACCAACTCCCAACCAAGCTATATATAAACAATCAGCAAACTTCGCTCTCTCGTAACCAGATGAGGTTACTCAGCTTGGTAACAAAACATCTAAGATGTCTCATGCTCAATGGTATTCTGTCCTAAGGCATAGCTGGGAGCAGCAAAACATAGTGATTTAATTTTCCCCACAATTACTCATGAGCAAATGGAAGAAGATTAACCAGCAAGTCAGCTCCAGTAAGTCAAAAGCAAACCAACCCAAATCAAGGCTATGGAGGATAAATGAAACAATTGTAAAAGTTCATGGCCCAAATGATATGCTTCTAGGCATGAATTAGTCTCAAGAGATTTTTATATAGTTGTGCCTGAAATTACCTCTTTCTTAGCTAGAGTTCATTAAGTCTAATTTGGCCAGAAGGCCATCTAGGTACATTGAATTAAAAGACGAAATCAAATGGAGTTCATCAGGCCTAGGGCAATTTAGACACGCTGGATTACTTTTGAGTAGATTTCTTTTTGTTTCCAAGTCATTCTCATTTACAAGTAATATTCTGGAGTCTCTCTGTTTTCTGATAGTCACCCTAAGGCAGTGGTGGGCAACCTTTTTTTTCAACTGAGCCAAATCTCGCCAAAACCACGATTGAAATTTATTTTGAGAGCCACATTTTTAAAACTGAAAATACATAGGATGGTACACTGTTTTTAGTTTCAATAAACTCTGGCATTTGAAGCACGCAAGTCTTAAAGCTGTCAAGTTGCAAGACCCTTGCACCCCTAACCCTTTAGGAAAAAAAACCCAGGGGTCTTCAAACCTGACAGCTTTAAGACTTGTGGACTTCAACTCCCAGAATTCCTCCTCCGGTCATGTTGGTTCAGGAACTCTGGCATTGAAGCATGCAAATCTTAAAGCTGTCAAGTTGCAAGACCCTTGCACCCCTAACCCTTTAGAAAAAAAACCCAGGGGCTTCAAACCTGACAGCTTTAAGACTTGTGGACTTCAACTCCCAGAATTCCTTCTCCAGTCATTTTGGCTCAGGAACTCTGGCATTGAAGCATGCAAGTCTTAAAGCTGTCAAGTTGCAAGACCCTTGCACCCCTAATCCTTTAGAAAAAAAAACTCCAGGGGTCTTCAAACCTGACAGCTTTAAGACTTGTGGACTTCAACTCCCAGAATTCCTCCTCCAGTCATGTTGGCTCAGGAACTCTGGCATTGAAGCATGCAAGTCTTAAAGCTGTCAAGTTGCAAGACCCTCGCACCCCCAACCCTTTAGAAAAAAAAACCCAGGGGTCTTCAAACCTGACAGCTTTAAGACTTGTGGACTTCAACTCCCAGAATTCCTCCTCCAGTCATGTTGGCTCAGGAACTCTGGCATTGAAGCATGCAAGTCTTAAAGCTGTCAAGTTGCAAGACCCTCGCACTCCCAACCCTTTAGAAAAAAAACCCAGGGTCTTCAAACCTGACAGCTTGAAGACTTGTGGACTTCAACTCCCAGAATTCTGAGAATTGAAGTCCACCAAGGGCATCAATCATATTAGCCCAGGGATCTGCAAAATTGGCTCTTAAGACTGGTGGACTTCAACTCCCAGAATTCTGAGAATTGAAGTCCACCAGTCTTAAAACAGCCAACTTTGCAGACCTCTGTGTTAGCCCAAAGCCTGGCGCTGGGTGGGCCTTGCTCCCCCATTGGTGGAGCCCAAAGAAGCGAGGAGGGAGAAAAAGAGACGGAGGCTAAGGAGCTTCCCTCCCGCCCCCTCCCAGCAAAAATCTAACCGGGGAGCCGGGAGGGAAGTAGCAAATTAGCCGATCACGCCGCGTGGGCAGTAGCAAATTAACCGATCACGCGGCGTGATCGGCTAATTTGCTACTGCCCGCCCGGCTCCCCAGTTAGATTTTTGCTGGGAGGGGGCGGGGGGGAAGCTCCTTAGCCTCCGTTTCTTTTTCTGCCTCCTCGCTTCTCGTCCCCGCCCGACTTCAGGATCCTCCCTAATCATTGTGGATCGAAAAGAAAAAAGGGAAAGGGGCGCTTGTTTTGAAGTGCCTGAGAGGAGGGAGGGGAGCGGGCGCCCGGCATACAGAAGAGCCGCATTAAAATGTGTAAAGAGCCGCATGTGGCTCGCGAGCTGCGGCTTGCCGACCACTGCCCTAAGGGAATCCACAGGAGATCCAAAAAGTCAAAATGTCAGCCCCATGCCTTTTTTATGTGCATCTCACATGAAAGAGCTGCACTTTGATCCCAGCAATCGTGCTAGCATCTGTATTTTTTTTACATCTTTTATTTCTACAGCTTTTCAAGTTTTGCAAGAAGATAAATGCAGTATACAAATTTGTATGGTGGTATAAAAATATCTTCCCTGTGTAGCATTTGCAGCAGTTACAAAGGCTCACAAATGCTTAGCCTAACAGTCATCTTCAATCCATTCTCTTCTCTTACTTTAATTATTGGGGAAGGGACAATTTGTGTGTGTGTGTGTGTGTGTGTGTGTGTGTGTGTGTGTGTGTGTGTGTGTTTCATGAGTTAATGCAAGATAACGCATATTGAAGATAACACTATATACTGAAAGATAGCATAAAGCAATGCTATTGTTCATCTGAAAGACAGATTAAAAAACAAGTCTGAATTTAAAATGATGAATCCCACAGTAAAGTTTAAACAGGAAAATAAAAACATTTCCCATTTGACTTCACTCTCACATCTTGGTCACTCTAGGGGTGACAAACTCACATTGTCATGATGGTGTCATGTGACATATGAGGACTTTTTCCTCCTTCCCCTAAACTGGCCAGCACGTGACACATCTGGCCCGTGGGTGGGAGTTTGATAGCCCTGCTCTAGGACAATCATCCAATTGAATAGGTTTATTACCATATTTTTCAATCTACAAGATGCACTTTTTCTCCTCCCAAAAGTGGGTAGAAATGTCTTTGCATCTTATAGAGTGAATGTTGCCAAAGCCCGACCCACCTGCCGGCCCCCACCCTTCAACCATTTTTGGCCTCTGCGTACCCCATTTTTGGCCTCCATGCGTCCTGTTTTCAACTAATTCCAGGCGATGGGGATTGTTGTTGTTGCTGCTGCCACCAGTCACCGCCACTAATCGCTGCCGATTGATCAGTGGTGATCAGCGACAGCTATGGAACAGACCAAAACCAGGATGTGCGGAGGCTGAAAATGGGGCATCGGAGGCCAAAAACGGGATGCGTGGAGGCCAAAAATGAAGTGCACAGAGGCTGAAAACGGGACGCAAAGTGGCAGTGATAGGCGACAGGGATCCCCGCAGCCGGGAACAGCTGATCAGCAGTATTCTAGGAGGCTGATCCAACCCCAATCAGCTGTTTGTACTAAATCATGTTGTGATAATGTGCTGAAGCTGCCCAGGCTGTTTGCTGTTTGCTGCAAGGACACTAGTCAGATGAATACCAGTAGATGCTGGGAGGCAGAGGCAATTTTTTCCCCTTGTTTTCCTCCCTAAATGCTAGGTGTGTCTAATGGTCAGTGATGGCGAACCTACGGCACACGTGCCACAGGTGGCATGCGGAGCCATTTGTCAGGGCACGTGAGGCGCTGCCCTGTCAGCTGGCCAGCGCGCATGCGCGCGCTGGCCAACTGACTTCACCCTTTTTTAAAGCCATTTTTCGCCCTCCCCAGGCTCCAGAAGCTTTATAGGAGCCTGGGGAGGGCAAAAACAGCCTCCCCCTGCCCCCCCCCGGAAGCCCTCCGGAGGCATCAGGGACGGTCCCCTCCGAGCAAACCGGAAGTGACTTTCGGTTTGCTCGGAGGATCGTTTTGAGTGCTCCGAAGGCTTCAGGGACTGTCTGGAGGCTTCGCTGACGCCTCCGGAGGGCATCCGGGGGGGCGGGGGAGGCTGTTTTCGCCCTCCACAGGCTCCTATAAAGCCTCTGGAGCCTGGGGAGGGCGAAAAAAGCATGTAAAAATGGGAGGGGGAGCACCTGTAGTGCGTGCATGCACACTGGGGGTCACGCATTGCATTATGGGTGCAGCACGCCCGCACATGACCCCCCTGTGCTCCCCCCACTTATGGCACGTGAGCCAAAAAAGGTTCGCCATCACTGATCTGGAGCGTCTTATAGTGCAAAAAATACAGTATTTAAGGATGCCAGCTGCCACCTCATATTTCCTTTTTCTATTGCTCAATGCTGTGAACTCTAGGGGGGCTGTATGGGAGGGTGGAGGTTTCAAGCAAAACAAAAAGTTTATTGAATCCCCCTGAGACTCGGTTTCAAGGTTGACCAGCTGGGAATGGAATGCAGCTGCATACCAATCCATACTTGAGGTGACCATTTGGACCCTTTGAATTTGATTGGACATCGAGGGGATCAGCAGCATGGGGAGGTAAGGGAAGGTCTGTAGAGATTCTCAGTCATCCACATCATGGCTGTCCAAAAGGTGTTTTTTCAGGAGGCAACTGGACTTTATTGTATAAGACATTGTACTTCTCATCCAAGAAGCTTCTTCAGCTCTGACTGGATGGTAAGGAATGGAAGGATTTATATTCCTTGCAGACAACTGGACAACTGGACCCAGTTACCTGCGGGATCGTATCCTCCCGCACACATCCCTACGACCAATCCGCTCTCACAGGGAGGGACTACTACTGGTGCCGTCCACTAGGCAGTGCCAGCGGGCGACGCCTAGGGGTAGGACCTTCTCTGTGATGGGCCCAACCCTCTGGAATGACCTCCCCCCCGACATTAGAACTACCACTGACTTCCGTTCCTTCCGTCAAAAATTAAAGACTCACCTGTTTCGATTAGCTGGCCTGGCACATTCTTAGTTTTTACCTCCCGATGGATATATTTTAATGGGTAATTTTGGGTAATATTTTAACTCTTGGGTTATTAGAGTTTTTAATGTACTATATTTATTATTCTATATACAGTCTTGCAACCTCCTCCACCTACGTATTTAATTATTTAACTGTTTTATGTATGTATTTTATAATGCATTTTAGTGACTGTACACCGCCCCGAGTCCCTTTCGGGAGAGGGGGCGGTCTATAAATACGAATAATAAATAAATAAATAATAAATTTACATCCTTAATGGATGAGAAGCGAAACATCTTCAAAGCAAAAAAATAAGAAATCTGATAACATTGCATCAAGACAGTCAAGAATCCTTGGTTTTCATGGCAGCAAGTCCTCAACTTGCAAGAGTTCATTTAGTGACTGTTCAAAGTTACAGTGGCACTGAAAAAAGTGACTTATGACCATTGTTCATATTTATGATGATCATCCCTATGATCATCGGATCAAAATTCAGGTGCTTCTGCAACTGACTCATATTTCTGATTGTTGCAGTGTCCCAGGGTCATGTGATCACTTTTTGGCAACCTCTTAACAAGCACAGTCAATGGGGAAGCCAGATTCACTTAACAACCATGTGACTAATTTAAAACTGTAATGATTAACCACGGCAAGAAAGGCTGTAGGTTGTAGAATGGGGCAAAACTCCCTTAACTGCCCTCCCTTAGCAATAGAAATGTTGGGCTCAATTGTTATCCTCATTCAAGTTGCAGCATGATGAAACCCATTTAAAGAAGAAATGTGCAAAGTCCATCTTTGAAAACAAATTTCTTTTATTTAGGTAGACGTCAAATTGGCAAAGTCTGTTGTAATTCCAGATCTGACACAAACCAGAAATACGCCACATCATATTGTAAGTTACAAACATCCCTCATTCTCCAATAAACACTCAATCCACTTTGCCCTGTGTCTTCAAACTCCACCTTCCGTTCTCACAAGGAGCAGCATCTGTTCCCACTGGAACAACCAAAACAATCCTCACTTTCTAGTCATTCCTTCCCCCCCACCTTAAGAATGTGAGCTCAAACACACACACACACCCTTACATAGTAAAAAGAAAGAAAAGGAATAAATAAGTATAATAGAGAGCTAAATAAAATGGCTACACGTATGTCAAATTCGGGCTCAACAATGACTTTTTTGCCACTTAGCTTCAGGTTCAATTCAAGATGCTGCTCATCACATTTACTGCTTGGTTTCCTGCAGGATCCCCTGTCTCCAAATATTTCTCCCAGGACCTTCTGGCACTGTGGGTGCATCTCAGATCCCTTTAATTAAACATTTCATGGGAACAAGGAAGTACGTTCCTGTTATGTCCCAGTACCAGGGGACTTAAATACTGAGGCAAGACAATTGGTAAAAGCTAACAGTCTTTATTGCTAACATTGGAGGCTAACTGTAAGCACTTGTTCGATAGTTAGTGTGGCTACTCGACTAACAGGAGCAGCAGCTGCCAGCCTTTTGACAGATCATTATATAGTGGCACCAGTTTCTTCTCAGCCAATCAGGGCTCAGCAGCTTCTGTGTCAGGCATGGACCAGAGGGAAGACTGGAGACAGCACTACCCATGAAACAGAAGGAACAGAGAAGGCAGCATTCCCTCTGAGATCCATTATATATCCACCCACATTCTTAGACTTCTGGAAGAGTGTTTCTCAACCTTAGCTATTTTAACATGTGCGGACTTCAACTCCCAGAATTCCACAGCCAGCTATGTTGTAGAAGAGGCGTGTCAAACTGGCGGCTCAAGGACTGGGTGTGTCATGCACAGGCCACGCCCACCCCAGCTCCGCCAAGGTAAAAAAATGCCGCAATGACACTGTGAGTTTGACACCCCTGTTCTAGAAGATTTCTAAGTTCTAGATTTTTCTTCTGTTCCTAGGCCAGTTAATGTGTCAAAGAGCCTGTCACATTTTTAAATTATTATAGCTGGTTTTTTGTCCTGTTATCCTTTTATTAAATTATGCTTTGTTGGTAGGGGTTTTTTTTCCCATTGTTTTAAATTATATATTGGAAGCTGTAAGCCATCCAACTATCCTTCTTTTGGAGTGAGTGGCTATAATAAATCTAATTACAATAATATTCTTGTTGGTGTCAATGTTTTGATACTGAAGTAAATAAATATCAATGGCCTTGGTGATGTCTTTCAAAAGTATCATTTCGATGTATATTACTAGGTGGAATTTTTTTTCTCACAAAGGCTTCAAAGCAGATTCTTTTAAAATAAAGGGCCTAAAGTATCATACCACAGACAATAGATAGTCAACATAAATCAGCATCAATTGTGATGTATCCAAGGAAATATATGATTACGGCAGATCCGATGTATCAAATGGCCTTGACTGAATGCATGTGTAAGAAGTTAGCACCCACCTCTCTCCTAGGAAAATGAGACATTTTAGGAAATATTAAAAGGGCAGAATATTTCCCCTAAAATGGAGGCAGAAACTCACCACACCCTCACCTTTGTCAATGGGCCATTAAGGCCTGGACAAGTATATTCTACATAACAAAAATCTACCTTCTTCAGGCAGAGCCATAGGAGGAATTGCCCAAAGCCCCTTCATTACATCATCACCCAGCAAGGCTCAACCAAGCCTGGGACACAGACAACCTACAAAGTTACCCCTGCATGGCCCCATGGGAGTCTGACAACCAATCAGAATACATGCTCAAATTCAAAAGCCCAGAGAGAGCATAAAACCCAAGCATTCTCAGTGGTGAAATTCAAATATTTTTACTACCGGTGCTGTGGCCGTGGCTTGGTGGGTGTGGCAGGAGAAGGATACTGCAAAATCCCCATTCTCTCGCCACTCCTGGGGGAAGGATATTGCAAAATCTCCATTCCCTCCCCACTCTGGGGCCAGCCAGAGGTGGTATTTGCAGGTTCTCCAAACTACTCAAGATTTCTGCTACCGGTTCTCCAGAACCTGTCAGAAACTGCTGAATTTCACCCCTGATCTCTGCCCTTTTTGCCCAGGACCTCAAACCATGTGGTCTGGTCCACCATTAAAACCATCTTTCCAAACAGCCACCATAGTTTCCATTGTCTTTCTCCCCACTTGGAACTGAACCCAGGTGGACATTTCTTCCAATGCATGTATAAAAATAAAACACAGGAGAGCTGGGTGGATGAAATTGGAGAGGGAGAACGGTGCTAGAAAAATTACAGGGCTAAAGAAAATACAATCCGCAGTATCTGGGAGTGATACATTTTGTTTAGCATATAAAGGCCCAAGCTCTTTGTGATTGCTCAAAAATGTACTTGTATAATCAAGGCAGCTGCAATATTATCTAGAACATTTGACAACCCCTCCGAGAGTCTCTATATGACAAGAATCACCTATAGAGCATCTGATCTAGAATCACCTATAGACAACGTTTCTCTGTTAATTGTATATTTGCCACATGTCCTCCTTTATATTCTACAATTATGAGGTTTTTCTCTGTATAACAGATTCCTCCCCAAAATTGTACGCCTATTCTCTCTCTGATCTCCAGAGGGTGCTAAGTAATGTTGAATCGGAGAGCAATGAGGATTATGCAGTCTGCTATGGTAACCATCAGTCAAGGCAGAAGTTGCTTTTGAGTGGTTGTTGTGAGTCACGGATGGTTAAGTAGGAGTGTTTCATCTCCATTGATGAAAGTATAAAATCCAATGCAAGCCCGTCTTCTCTTTCCGTCTCCTATTCCTGCTCTATCTTCATCGATTGAAGCTAGAAGAACTGTCTTGACTGAACTGGGGTGAGGGGGTGTCCCAAGATCAAGTAGCAGATTGCAAAGCCAGTCCTATCAAATCCACAAGAGGACTTCTTTTGAAAGGGGTTCTTAATTGCCACCTTTCTCTTCGTTAAAGAGACGTTCCCTCAAATCCCTGCATTTGCTGCTTGCTCAGATTCTACTGGCACAAAACGAACTCACTTCTTTGGATTGATGGATTCAGAACTCTGCATCGGATAAGGAATTTTTCTATTTTTTCTTCTTCTTCTTTTTACAACTGATCTCATTCAATAAAGGATACGGTCGATCTTATCTTTTAAGGGTGGTTGTTCCCACCACTCCACCACCCCATAAATGCAGGTAAACTTGAATCTCTGCTCTTCACGATGAACGCCACAGCACCCTGGGTTTTCAGGTTTCAGCCTGTCTTGTTTAATGCCACTGAAGAGGTCAACCATTCAGGTTTTGGCAGCAGAAGGGATCATGAGTTCTGTGAGCAAGTCTTCGTCAAAGCCGAGGTGTTTTTGATCCTTGGAGTCGTCAGCCTTCTTGAAAACGTCCTGGTCATCCTTGCAGTGATCAAGAATGGCAACCTACATTCACCCATGTACTTCTTTCTCTGTAGCCTGGCTGTGGCAGACATACTGATGGGGATATCCAATGCCTTGGAAACCCTCATGATTGCCATCCTGAGCGGCGGCTATTTAACTATGGATGACCACTTCATCCAGAACATGGACAATGTTTTCGACTCCATGATCTGTATCTCTTTGATTGCCTCCATCTGCAACCTTTTGATCATAGCCATTGATAGGTACATCACCATTCTCTATGCGCTCCGGTACCACAGCATCATGACTGTGAGGAAAGCTCTGACGCTTATTGGGCTCATCTGGACCGCTTGTATCTTTTGCGGCATCATGTTCATTGCCTACTACGAGAGCAAAACGGTCATTGTCTGCCTCATCACCATGTTCTTCACCATGCTCTTCTTCATGGCCTTGCTTTATATTCACATGTTCCTGTTTGCACGCTTACATGTCAAGCGCATTGTGGCCCTCCCGGTGGATGGGGTCCCCCACCAACGCACCTGTATGAAAGGCGCTGTCACGATTACTATTCTGTTGGGTGTCTTCATCATTTGCTGGGCACCCTTTTTCCTCCATCTTATCCTCATCATTTCTTGCCCCACCAACCCTCACTGCCTTTGCTACACTTCTCACTTCAACACCTACCTGGTTCTTATCATGTGCAACTCGGTCATTGATCCTCTTATATACGCTTTCCGGAGTCTGGAGATGAGAAAGACCTTCAAGGAAATTGCTTGTGGCTGTTACAGCATAAGCACGGGGCAATGCATGCCCTGAACTTAATCCTACGCTCACCTTCACACCTGCCTGATGATGACGGCTTGAAGTGAACATGGCTGCAGTTTGACCTGTCCAGAAAGTGTAGCATTGGGGAGGGTGAAGACATGAAATGGTTAAATGCTGAAGCAGAAATCCTAAATACCTTTCTCCAGTTACCAGTTGCTATCAGCAATCCAGGAAAGGAAGAAAAACTGAGAGAAGTGGGGTTTTTTTTTCTTCCCTTCTCCCTTCCCTTCTTTTTCCAGTGGTCTTTCACCAACAAGAATGTCTCCTACTATTGCATTACTATTGCATTACTATTACTATTAGTCTTCTCATCGTTCCTATTACCCATCTCCTCCCAGTTATGACTGCATGACTGTAACTTTGTTGCTTGTATCCTTACGATTTATATTGATTGTTTCCTGATTGCTTATTTGTATCCTATGACTATCATTAAGTGTTGTACCTTAGGATTCTTGATGAATGTATCTTGTCTTTTTATGTACACTGAGAGCATATGCACCAAAGACAAATTCCTTGTGTGTCCAATCACCCTTGGTCAATAAAGAATCCTATTCTAGTCTACTCTAGTCTGTTCTAATCTATTATAGTCTATTCGAGGCTATTCTAGTCTATTGGCAGTGGTAAGAAAAAGGACATCAAACTCAGAAATACTGGGAAGGAACTGAGACATGTTCCCTCATTGCATTAAAAGGAAGTCCATAATATATATTTTTCAACATTCTGAACTGGGTTATACAAGAGGAAGACGTTCAACAGGCGCACCACACAACATAGGCTTGGAAAGCTATTCTCAGATAACTCTGCATAATTAGCTAAAACTATAGGTGAATGGGGATCTGAGACAGAAAACCCGCCGTTCTCCATACAAATGACTTGACTAATTGACGATTGATTGATTTCATAAAAGATGCTACTCCGAGTATTAAGACCTGTTCTTACTTATCAATAAACTCCTCGGCATTTAGAATGACAACTGCCATTTATTTGGCTCTAAGCCTTCTCACTGAAATCAGACGATTTTCTGTTTAGCCCCGCACTTTAATCATTGGTTTAATCATAGTGCAAACCGTTGCACTATGATTATTTTAAGCGCCCGTCGCCAACATCGTTCTGCTTTATCTAAGCATCCTTTTCCTTAGAAGCAAGGGAATCGGCAGCGGAATAGTTTCGGAAGGAAGTTCGATCTCTTACGAGCGTTTTGATTTTGTTCTCGGGTGGGGTGGTGGGGAAATGAGATGCGCACGTAGCTCAGTCCCTGTTCCTCTCCGAGCTCAGCATTCAACTGAAAAGGAACCTGCTAGGATCGGGTTGTGGATTATGGAGCCGGTGCTTCATACCTCATAAAGCCTGGAGGAGAAAGTGCAGATGGTGGGGGGGGGGGAGCGGGCGTCATCCTTCCTCCAGTCCGAGTTCCCTTGCCTTCTGGATTATCTTCATTTGAAATGATGGGAAAGTATCTCGTTCATTTGTTGCTGTGGGTTCAGGGATTGCCACAAAGCAGAGGGAGTCAAGCTATTCTACAAAGCACACTTGGAATACTGCGTTCAGTTTTGGTTGCCAGGATGTAAAAAGGATGTTGAGACTCTAGAAAGAGTGCAGAGAAGAACAATAAAGATGATCAGGGGACTTACAATACAATACAATACAATAGCAGAGTTGGAAGGGACCTTGGAGGTCTTCTAGTCCAACCTCCTGCCTAGGCAGGAAACCCTATACCGTTTCAGACAAATGGCTATCCAACATCTTCTTAAAGACTTCCAGTATTGGGGCATTCACAACTGGAGGCAAGCTGTTCCACTGATCAATTGTTCTGTCAGGAAATTTCTCCTCAGTTCCAAGTTGCTTCTCTCCTTGATTAATTTCCATCCATTGCTTCTTGTTCTACACTCAGGTCCCTTGGAGAATAGTTTAACTCCCTCTTCTTTGTGGCAGCCTCTGAGATATTGGAACACTGCTATCATGTCTCCCTAGACTTTCTTTTCAATAAACTAGACATACGCAGTTCCTGCAACCCTTCTTCATATGTTTTAGGCTTGAGGCTGAAACATATGAACAACAGTTGCAAGAACTGGGTATGTCTAGTTTAATGAAAAGAAGGACTAGGGGTGACATGATAGCAGTGTTTGATATCTCAGAGGTTGCCACAAAGCAGAGGGAGTCAAGTTATTCTCCAAAGCACACTTGGAATATAGCATTGGTCGCCACAATGTAAAAAGAATATTGAGACTCTAGAAAGAGTGCAGAGAAGAACAATAAAGATGATTAGGGGACTTGAGGCTGAAACATATGAACAATGATTCCAGGAACTGGGTATGTCTAGTTTAATGAAAAGAAGGACTAGGGGAGACATGATAGCAGTGTTCCAATATCTCAGGGGTTGCCACAAAGAAGAGGGAGTCAAGCTATTCTCCAAGGCACCTGAGTGTAGAACAAGAAGCAATGGGTGGAAACTAATCAAGGACAGAAGCAGCCTAGAACTAAGGAGACATTTCCTGCCAGCTAGAATAATCAGTCTGTGGAACAACTTACCTCCAGAAGTTGTGAATGCTCCAGCACTGGAACTTTTAAAGAAGAGATTGGACAACTATTTGTCTGAAGTGGTGTAGGGTTTCTTGCCTAAGCAGGGATTGGACTAGGAGACCTCCAAGGTCCCCTCCAACTCTATTCTATAATATATAATACAATAGAGTCTGTTATATTATATTCTATAATAACTATACTTATTCTGTTATAACTTCTGGCTTTTTTATTTTGTACATTCAGAATTGTGATTTAATAGCAAATGCATTCTTAAAATAATAAAAGACTTTGGTGGATGGAACTGGACTATTGGGGATTTTACAACAAGACATAGCAATGGATTGCAGTCAGTTCCTTCTGAGGTGCTTTTCTGTTTCTGTTTGTTCTGGTGGTCTCTCATCCATTGCAAACCAGGCTGATCCATAAAAAAAACCTGCTGAAGATCTTAAAATGAACCTGAAGAAAAGAGCTTCTAAGGAAACGTCTAAGATTCATGGCTGATGTCAAATATTATATATATAGTGCCAACATTTCCAGCTTATTCTATGGATTCAATTTTGGTGACTCAAGTGAAACTGTTCCCATTCTAAACCTGTTTCTCTCAATATATATTTAGCAGGACAAAATTGTGCCCTCTGCTCTGTGATCGACCTCAACAAATTTATTATTTCCAGATTTATTGCCTGAGGATGAGAGTTGTTGTCCAACCCAATCTGAGATTAACAGGTTGGGAAAAACTGACCAATAAGTAATGAATATATCCAGAGGGATCTCCAGCTCTCAGGCATATAGGTAGAGTTGGGTTCACAGATCTTACAAAACGAGTTTTGTTTTGATATAACACACTGTGTTGTTGTCTTTGGGGAACTATGATACATGACTTAGTTTGTTTAAGGTAAGTTCATAAGAAACCTCTCTTAAGAAAACCAGGGCCTCAGCACAGCCATCTCCATATATATGTAGACTTCAATTCTTTCACCAGCAAATTCTCCAATGTGGAGAATTGAATCCAAGCTTCTAAAGAGTGTTGGAAGAAATGTCCTTCTGAGTTCAGCTCCAAGTGGGGAAAAAGACACAGGAAACATGGAGGCCGCTTGGAAATATGGTTTAATGGTAGACAGGATCACATGGCTTGAGCTCCTGAGCAGAAAAGGGGGATCACATGCTTCCAGATGTTGGGAAGAAGAAAAGGGACGAGATGCTGAAAATTCTTGGTTTTATGACCTCTCTGGCCTTTGAACCTGAGCTTGTTTTCTGATTGGTTGTCAGACTCTCATGGGGCCATGCAGGGGAAACTCTGTAGGCTGTCTTGAGTCCAGGTTTGGTTGAGCATTGCTTTTTTTCCCAGGTGCCCTGTGGTGAGTTGGGTAAGGGGCTAATACTATCACTCCTTAATCCCATCACCCCAGAACTGGGGAGGATCTTTGTTATATAGAATAAACCGACTCAGGCATTTTAATGGCCCATTGACAATGGTGGGAGCTATTAAGAGTGAGTGCTTCCTTCCTAAAAGCATGTTTCTCCATTTGTGGTCCAGGGAAATATAATATTCTGCCTTCTTAATATTTCCCAGAATATTTCATTTTTCTAGCAGAGGGGTGGGTTTTAACTTCCTACAAGAGCATGCAGATGAATGTCTTTGTGTGATGTGTGTACTACTTGGTTATTATCGTCACCATTTATCTCAACATGTTGTTTCTCTGGAACAATGAGAACAATCAACTGGAAATAGCTTACATTTGTTTGATAGTTTGCATTAATTATGAAAACTACTATAATACTTTTCAAACATGCCACCTTTAATTCAAAGTGCTAAGTCCAGATGTGGTTTGTTGTTGTTACAGCTTAGCATATTGAACCAACCCAATTGGTTGATTCAAATAAACCAATTTTGGGATAATATTAAGTGCAATCAATTGCACTTAATGTTCTCTGATACAGATTGTGACTTACAAAGGACTCCAAAGGGAATCTGTATGTGCTTTTGAAGAGAATATTCGTAACTCAGGGTTGGACTGTGGGGTCCTTGGTACTCTCTGAGCTTGGTTATTTTCTTACAGACGGTGCACTGATAAGGTTACCTAGTTTGATAATGAAATGTCTTTTAAAAAACAGCCAAGCTCAGAGAGAGCACAACTATCTATGCTGTTTGCAGGGAAGATCCCTGATAGTTGTTCTGTGGTCATTTACAGAAACATTACTCTAAATGAAGTTCTAGAACAGAGCCTCCATTCTATTCAATTTTTGGTATGTCATGTTTCTCTGGAAAACAGCCTATAATCAATTACTGTGATGACCAGAATAATTAAAGAGTCACAGTGGCGCAGTGGTTAGAGTGCAGTACTGCAGGCTACTTCTGCTGATCACTGGCTGCCAGCAGTTTGGCAGTTCAAATCTCACCAGGCCCAAGGTTGACTCAGCCTCGATAAAATGAGGAGCCAGATTGTTGGGAGCAAGAGACTGAATCTGTAAACCGCTTAGAGAGGGCTGTAAAACGGTATATAAGTCTAAGTGCTATTGCTATTATTATATCTGGTAAAATCTAGGAAAACATTAGTTCTACAACTAGTATAGCTGTTGTATCTGCTTACTTTTATATTCTTTTATGAGAATTTAATTTTTCATTTGATTTGTTTTCACCACCCTGAAGACTTTAGAATCCTTTTTAGTTGAGGATAAACCTGTGTGGTGTTCATGCTAATAAGTGTAAATTTGGTTGTTTCAAAGGTTCATAAGTTACAATGGCTGAGTTCTAGAGCACTTACTTTGACACAAGGCATTTCAGATTTAGTGACTGTATCCTTACTTCTATAGGGATGCAGTGGCTCAGTGGCTAAGACGCTGCGCTTGTCGATCAGAAAGATTGGCATTTTGAACCCCTAGTGCCGTGTGCTTCGGTTACTTGTCCCAGCTTCTGCCAACCTAGCAGTTCGAAAGCACGTAAAAAATGCAAGTAGAAAAATAGGGTCCATCTTTGGTGGGAAGGTAACAGCGTTCCATGCACCTTCAGAGTTTAGTCATGCTGACCACATGAACATGGAGACGTCTTTGGACAGCGCTGACTCTTTGGCTTTGAAATGTAGATGAGCACTGCCCTGTAGAGTCGAGAACGACTAGCACATATGTGCTAGGGGAACCTTTTCCTTTTCCTTTACCTTATCCTTATTTCTGGCTGGAAAAAGCACCAAAGAAAATTCCACACAGAAGAAGAGTGAAGTGTATTTGAGCACCAAATGTCACTTAAAAGTTTCTGTTGTGATCTACTCTTGACTGTTGTCCACTTAGTGCGATGTTGTAGTTCAGGTTCTTAACGTTTTCTGGTTGTCACTTCTATTTGCCTTTCTCACAACTTTGAATTAATTGCACTTAATGTTCTCTAAAACAGCTCTGCTGAAGAAGTAGTAATGTCTTGAATTAAATGGGCCTGAAATTACCTGCCAGGTAATATAAGATATTAATGGATGGATTAGCTGGATAGAGGAAAGTACTGTAATAGTTGAATCCTTCCTGAGTGAACCCAATTACGGCTGCATTAGCCTTGAAATATCTACCATATTTTTCGGAGTATAAGACGCACCAAAGTATAAGAGGCACCAAGGTTTTGAAGAGGCATTTTTTTTAAAAGGTAGGTAGGTAGATATAGGGATAGAGAAGGAGAGATAGAGAAATACAGTAGGTAGGTAGGGAGAGAGAGAGAGTAGGTAGGTAGAGGGAGGGAGGGAGAAAGAGAGAGAGAAATACAGTATGTAGGTAGAGGGAGAGAGAAATACAGTATGTAGGTAGAGGGAGGGAGAGAGTAGGTAGGTAGATAGAGGGATAGAGAGAAATACAGTATGTAGGTAGGAGGAGAGAGAGAGAGTAGGTAGGTAGATAGAGGGACAGAGGGAGAGAGAGAGAGAGAGAGAGAGAGAGAGAGAGAGGGAGGGAGAGAGAGAGAGAGATAAATACAGTAGGTAGGTAGGGAGAGAGAGAGTAGGTAGGTAGGTAGAGGGATAGAGAGAAATACAGTATGTAGGTAGGAGGAGAGAGAGATAGTAGGTAGGTAGATAGAGGGACAGAGGGAGAGAGAGAGAGAGAGAGAGAGAGATAAATACAGTAGGTAGGTAGAGAGAGAGAGAGTAGGTAGGTAGATAGAAGGATAGAGAGAAATACAGTATGTAGGTAGGAGGAGAGAGAGAGAGTAGGTAGGTAGGTAGAGGGATAGAGAAAAATACAGTATGTAGGTAGGGAGAGAAAGAGTAGGTAGGTAGGTAGATAGAGGGATAGAGAGAAATACAGTAGGTAGGTAGGGAAAGAGAGAGAGTCGGTAGGTAGGTAAATAGAGGGATAGAGATAAATACAGTATGTAGGTAGGGAGAGAGAGAGAGTAGGTAGGTGGATAGAGGGAGAGAGAGAGAGAGAGAGAGAGAGAGAGAGAGAGAGAGAGAGAGAGAGAGAGAGAGAGAGAAATACAGTAGGTAGCTAGGGAGAGAGAGAGAGTAGGTAGGTAGGTAGATAGAAGGATAGAGAGAGAGAAAAAAATACAGTAGGTAGGGAGGGAGGGAGAGAGAGTATGTAGGTAGGTAGATGTTTCCAGGTGTATTTATCCATGTGCTGGAGAAGGAAATTGCTGACAACCTGCAGCACCTGTTTCAACTGGCACAGCACTTGATCAATGTAATTCTCATCAATCACTCTAACTAAACATCTTTCCAAAAGGGGGAAAAAAGTTTTTGCACTCTGCAAACCTCCCTAAAACAGCCCGTTTTTCAAACAAAAGGCATGAATAGCCTGGGGGGGCTTGCAGAGTGCTCCTGAGAGGGGTGGGGGGCAAAAAAGAGCAAAAAACCAGCCCATTTTTGTGAAAACGGGCTGTTTCTTTGTCAAAAAATTGCATGCATAGCCTTATGGAGGCTTATAGAGTGCTGCTGGGGCTGGGGGGCAAAAAACAGCCCATTTTTTGCTCATTTCTGCCCAGCCCCCAGGAGCTGTCTGAAAGCCTCCATAAATTATGCACGGTCATTTTGGTGAAGGGAGCGGGCTTCAGGAGGCAAAAAATGCTGTATTTGATGTATAAGAAGCATCTAGATTTTCAGCCTCTTTTTTTGAGGAAAAAAGGGACGTCTTATACTCCGAAGAATACGGTATATCTGGTTTCAGATTTGTAAAAACTCTGCAATCTTTCTTCAACAATTATTCCATTTGAAAACAACATAATGGAAATGATGGGTTTCTTGGAGATGAAAGTCTTGTGGCAAAATACTGAAGCACCTTCGAGGCCCAAATGACTTGTACACATTAAAACCACTGTTTAATCTCAGCTAATGGGATCAGAGGGGAGGAAGACAAACATAGAAACCTGATGGCAGAAAAAAGAGGACCGTTGGGCAGACTGCACACAAAATGGGGGCTTACTGGCATCTTTCTTTGTCAATTATGCAATGGAAAGTACTCTTATGCACCTCCAAAAATGTTCTTCAAATTTTAAACAAGTGTCTAGAAATTATCAGGTGGAAAAAATTATTCCTGTCCTCAACAGAGCTGCTCCTAAAAAAAGCCCATTCAAACATATTAAATAGGATCATGCACATAAGGCTTGTGGGCTTTAAATATTAGTCTTTTTTCCCCAGCAAAACAGTGCAAAGGGAGGAAGTAGCCAAGGGGTGTCAAATTCAATTTCATTGAGGGCCACATCAGGGTTGTGTTTGACCTTGGGGGCATAGACAGGGTGTGCCCAACTCGATATCACTCATGTCAGGGACACCTGTGGTGGCCCGAGTGCTCTGGCAGAGAAAACAGGCTCCGTTTTAGCTGAGACAGCCTCCTGCAACCCTCTGCCTGCAAAAATGGAGCTCCGGAGTGCTGTCCACGTTCCTCAGGAGCTCCGTTTTCAGCTGCAATGGCTTCTTTCAACCCTCTGCCTGCAATAATGAAGCTCGGGTGTGTTGCCTGCGGCCCTTATCGGCTCCGTTTTCAGCTGCGATGGCCTCCCACAACCCTCTGCCTGCAAAAATGGAGCTTGGGAGTGCTGCCCACATTCCTCATGAGCTCCGTTTTCAGCTGCAATGGCCTCCTGCAACTCTCTGTCAGCAAAAACGGAGCTTAGGAGTGTTCCCTTATTGGCTCCGTTTTCAGCTGCGATGGCCTCCCACAACCCTCTGCCTGCAAAAATGGAGCTCAGGAGTGCTGCCCGCGGCACTTATGAGCTCCGTTTTCAGCTGCAATGGCCTCCTGCAACTCTGTCAGCAAAAATGGAGCTTAGGAGGGCTGCACACAGCCCTCACGAGCTCTGTTTTTGCTAGCAGAGGCACTGCAGGTTGGTCCTTAGCTGTTTCCAGGGTGGTCCCATGAGCCACATTTAAGCACCGCACAGGCCAGATCCAGGCTCCAGGCCTTCAGTTTGACACCCCTGAACTAGACCCTGGAAAAAAAGAACTGCTAGCCATGATACAATATTTATCATTTCTGTGCATACAACAGTCCTTGATTAACAACGGCAATTGGGAATTTGAATTTCTATCAATAAGTGATGCTATTGAAACAAGTGAGGTCATGTGGCCATGCTTCCTAATGTTGCCAGATCCAGCATTTCGGTTTGCTGTTGTGAAGCAGATCCTGCAGTGTGTCTTGGGTGGTGGCCATTTGCAGCTTCCTGCCTGCTTCCTCGCTGATTTTGCTCATCAGAAGCTCACAGCAATGGGTGCAAATGGTGATCACAGTAGGCAGTAGGACACATCGACATCGTAATTGCAAGCTGGTTGCCAAGCACCCAAATCAGGATCACGCAACCAGAGGAAACCTGCAATGGCTCCAACTACAGGGAGTTCTCGACTTACTACAGCTCACATAGTGGCCATTCAAAGTTACAACAGCACTGAAAAAACGTGACTTATGACCATTTCCCTACACGTACGACTGTCGTGGCATCCCCATGGTCACATGAACAAAAGTCAGATGCTTAACCACCGACTCGTATTTATGATGATTTGCAGTGTCCCGGAGTCATGTGATTCAGAAAGATTGGCATATCCCAGAGAAATTCAAGAAAGAGGATACTTATTTGATTATACATGTAACTACAGCAGCTAGAATTGCATTTGCCCAAAATTGGAAATTACCAACTACCAACAGACGAAGAGATAATAAAAAAGATATTAGATTGTGCAGAGATGAATAGGTTGACAATGAAAATTGGTGTAGTCCAAGACATCGGGGAAGATTTTATGATTGGCTAGAAAAAGGAAACTAGTAAAGAAAGTAGGGAGAAGATATGGAACCCAGATAATGCTGCCTAATGGGAAAGAGGACAAGAAGGGGAAAACAGAAAAGAACATCTTAAATATGTAAGCATATATTCAAGAGCGAGATATAAAGGGGGGGAGGAAACATAGTAAGGATAGATTAGCGAAGGTAAGGGAATAAGAAATGATACCAAATTACATTTGGGTTTGCGGAAATACCATCTCAAGGAAACATAAACGGAGATTTGAAAGAGACGCCTACAACAATAAAAAAAGAAAGGGAGAGAGGAGGAGAGAATGAGAGGAAGACGGGGGAAAGAAGAAAGAGGTAAGGAGAGGAGGATGGAAGGGAGAGGAAGAGAATGAGAGAGGGTAGGAAGGGGAAGAGAAAGAGTAGGAGAAAGGGAAGGGAAGAAGGAAGGGGAAGGAGAGGAGGAAGGAAGGAAGTAGAGAAGGGAGGGAGGGAGAAAGGAAAGGGAAAATAAGGTGGTGTTACAACAGGAAGAAGGGATGGTAAATAAAACAACCCAAACGGTATATTATAACCTATTAAATGAAATAATAAATGTATAAGAATGACAAATTAAAGAAGAATTATGTGAATGTATGCTTAAAATGGTATGTAAGAGAACCAAAAAAAATGAAAACTTTTCTGAAAAAAAGAAAGAAAGATTGGGATATTAAAACACTGATCAACCCAAAGTACACCCAGTGCATTAATTAGAAAGGTATAAGAGAAACGGTCGCTTAATATTCACCTCACTCCTGTTGAATTTGGCATGAATATTAATGCTTGTTTAAATGAAACTTATATCTTGCACACTAGGACAGGCATTCCAATCCCAACTCAGAATGAGCTCATTGAATGCATTTCATGTTTCTTCTTCATTAGCTAGAAGCTGCAAAGAATTCTTCCAACCTTTATATCCATTTTTCCTTCTCTCACCAACAGGCAACTTCTTGCACTTGGTGTCTTGTTTGTAGTATTGTAGAACACTTCAGCAGGGGGTCTTAGCACATTTCAAAATCAGCTATGGGTCTCCGTTGTCTCATGCTCTCACCTGGATTCAGCTGCTGAGTATATGTGTGTTTCCTATTGTTATATTTCCTGCAGTGCACGAAAACTGATCTTACAATTTGAAATGCTGGTGTTTTTCTGCAGAATTCATGGATGGGCCATTTTCCTGCTGAATGAAATTCTGGCTTAACTTTTGATTCCAGGGCTCGTACCAACAAATTACCCAACAGCAAAAGCATGGGTAAAAGAGGGTAACGTTTTCTATTTTGCATTATATGTGGACACAGGGACAAATGATCAAAGCTATAGAAATAGGGAAGTGGTGGATTGCTAAGCAGTTTGCTACCAGTTCGCTCGTGCTCACGCGCATGTGCAATGCATCCGGGCAGGTGGACAGAGCCTCCCACCGCTGCCACTACCAGTTCAGCCAAACTGGATCGAACCAGTTTGTGAATGTGAATGTACTATACTTTTTGTCAAACACAGTTTTGGGGAAAGGAACATGTTCCAGGGACTAAAACACTGGAAGGAATGGAACAGAAGGACCAAAAGGTTACTCTAATGGTCAACAAAAGGACAACCTAAAGGAACACATGATGGATAAAAAGGCTAGAAAAGAATAGAAGGAAGGCTAGACAGATATTTGTTTGGAAGCCTGTAATCTATATTTGCAACTGTCATCTTCACAGCATCCCATAGATCTATATCAGGGTTATACAATACAATAGTAGAGTTGGAAGAGACCTTGGAGGTCTTCTAGTCCAACCCCCTGCCTAGGCAGGAAACCCTATACCATTCCAACATCTTCTTAAAGACTTCCAGTGTTGGGGCATTCACAACTTCTGGAGGCAAGCTGTTCCACTGATTAATTGTCCTCACTGTCAGGAAATTTATCCTCAGTTCTAAGTTGCTTCTCTCCTTTTCCACCCATTGCTTCTTGTTCTACCCTCAGGTGCCTTGGAGAATAGTTTGACTCCCTCTTCTTTGTGGAAACCCCTGAGATATTGGAAGACTGCTATCATGTCTCCCCTAGTCCTTCTTTCTCTTAAGCTAGACATACCTAGTTCCTGCAACTGTTCTTCATATGTTTTAGTCTCCAGTCCCCTAATCATCTTTGTTGCTCTTCTCTGCACTCTCTCCAGAGTCTCCACATCTTTTCTACATCGTGGTGACCAGAACTGAATGCAGTATTCCAAGTGTGGCCTTACCAAGGCATTATAAAGTGGTATTAACACTTCACGTGATCTTGATTCTATCCCTCTGTTGATGCAGCCTAGAACTGTGTTGGCTTTTTTGGCAGCTGCTGCACAGTGCTGGCTCATATTTAAATGGTTGTCTACTAGGACTCCAAGATCCCTGTCACAGTTACTACTACTGAGCAAGGTATTACCTATACTGTACCTGTGCATTCCATTTTTATTGCCTAAATGTAGAACCTTACTCTTTTCACCATTGGATTTCATTTTATTAGATAGTGCCCAATGTTCAAGTTTGGGGTTGTCGAACTCAAGGCCCGGGGGCCGGATCCGACCCACAGGGTGTTTAGATCTGGACTGCGTGGCCACCCTAGAAACAGCAAAGGGCCGCTCACGGACCTCCTGAGCTCCATTTTTGCTGGCAGAGGGTTGCAGGAGGCTGTCACAGCCGAAAACAGAGCTTGGGGGCTCGTTTTCTCTGGCAGTGTATTCAGGCCATCATAGGCAACCCAGACGCAAGTGATGTCGATCTGGCCACGCCCACTCTGGCCACGCCCACTCTGGCTCCCCAAGGTCAAACACAAAACTGATGCGGCCCTCAATGAAATTGATTTTTACACCCCTGATCTGTATGCATCCGTTGGCCAAAACAGCTCAACATGAATTTATATACACGTATGCAAGTGAGGGAGAGTAACACTAAAGCAATAGTAATTAATGCAACTTATGTACCGCAGGATGAAATGGGCTCTGTGTGCTGTTTGTCTCCTTGCGCTTTTCATTACTGCATAAGCTCCCAAAATTCAAATCTGTAACACCAGTTCCATGTATCCTTTTATCTATAATTATGATAAATCTCCATGCATTCAACACATTCTAATTTGGAATTAGAATTCTATTTTTATAATCACTGGGAGAAATTTAATAATACAAGTCAGGTATTGCAAAATGTGCTGAATAACATAGGCTACCAGATCTGAATTGCAAAAATCCAGATAACCTCTAGATGACAGCAAAGAACTATTTTTTTTTTCGTCTTTTCACTTTATGAAATTTACTAATAATCCGGAGATTTGTTTCTTAGATTTGGTAACATAGAAAAATGACAGGTTTACCTCCTTGATGTCTCTATTTTATGATAAAAAGGCTACAGTCTATTTCTATAGGAAAATCTTCCTTCCAAAGTAATCCTTCCAAAATCAATTCTTTCGCAAAATTATTCATATATCACTATAGCCTTTGACCATCTCCAGGTGTGTTACATCACACTTAACCAAGTTATCCCTTGTATCAACCAAGCCAAAGCTACCCACCATTAAGAGTTGCCTGTCGACAGTTTTCAGAGGGAAGAAGCACTGGATAAAAAAAAGAAATGAAAGCTGTGAATTTAAGCCCCAAACCCACTCTAGGAGAGAGTTCATTCAAACAACAAAGCAGATAAAATGATAAGAAGGAAAAGGAACATCTTATGGAAAATCAGAACAGAGTTGAAACTGCTTTAAAATGCTTCCCTCACCCAACCAGCCTCCAGTGATCTCTCTCTTGATTGCAACTATTACAGCCATCTGGCGCATAATCCATAGTTGTAGTAATCCAATGTAAATTACTCCTTACTTGAACAGGATGGTGGCGTGGAAAAAGCTTATTGTTCCTGGCAGTAGATGCTCAGCAATCACCCATCCTCTCTTTCGATTGGCAGTTCCTCAATTTTAGCACTTGCTATTAAACTGAATAGCATGCCTTCAAATACTGTAAAGCAGTGGTTCTCAACCTTCCCAATGCCGCCACCCTTTAATACAGTTCCTCGTGTTGTGGTGTCGGTTCCTAAGACCATCGAAAATATGTGTTTTCCGATGGTCTTAGGTGACCCCTGTGAAAGGGTCGTTCCACCCCCAAAGGGGTCCCGAACCACAGGTTGAAAACCACTGCTGTAAAGTATCCTACAGACAATAGCTATTGCCTAATGGCAAGATCTCAGTGAAATAGCACTTGGTTTAAACTGTATGCATGAAATCTAAGATTTCACGGGCTTAATATATTAGAGGTGATTTTAACGACTGAGATTAGGTATATATAGATGACAGATGATAGATAGATAGATAGATAGATAGATAGATAGATAGATAGATAGATAGATGATAGATAGATAGATAGATAGATAGATAGATAGATAGATAGATAGATAGATAGATAGATAGATAGATAGATAGATGGGGTTCAGCTGGTTAGGATCAGTTCGGGCCGGTTTGGGCAAACTGGTAGCTCTAATGATCAGGTGGGTCAGCCCATCCACCCCTGCGCTTTACTTTCCTATATCCTCTAAGATGATTTGCATAGCAGAGTTGATTGCCGCACTTCAGCTGTGTTACTCCCCAGAAATAACATGGAAGGTAAGTTTTGTTAAAACTGTGCACATGTGCGAAGCACGCGATCACCAAACTGGTTATTAAAATGGCAGGATCCCATAGACAGACAGGCAGGCAGGCAGGCAGGCAGGCAGGCAGGCAGGCAGGCAGGCAGGCAGACAGACAGATGAATCAGAGGTTGCATTCAGCCAGTTCTGACACGCCCACAGAGCCACACCCACAGAATCGGTAGTAAAAAAAATTGAATCCCACCACGGAGATAGATAGATGATAGATAGATAGATAGATAGATAGATAGATAGATAGATAGATAGATAGATAGATAGATAGATAGATGATAGATAGATGATAGATGGATGGATGGATGGATGGATGGATGGATGGATGGATGGATGGATGGATGGATGGATAGATAGATGATAGATAGATGATAGATAGATGATAGATAGATGATAGATAGATGATAGATAGATGATAGATAGATAGATAATTGATAGATGATAGATAGATAGATAGATAGATAGATAGATAGATAGATGATGAGCGAGAGAGAGAGAGAGCTGCAGACAGTTATATGTTGAGACTTTCACTTCTATCTCTCTTTCTTCATATGCTAATTGTTTTTTTACATATGCAAAGTTTTTTATTTTTTCCTTTTCATAACATATAACCACATGTATACTATTACATAGCCAACAATGTATTGTATTATTAAATGCTTACAGCAATTTGTCTTACCATCAACTCCATACATCATATTTGTACCTTATCCATCACTTTCTTTTCCCTCTCTCCTCCTCCTCCCTATGTCCTTTCTTCCCTCTATTGTCCTTCTCTTCTCTACTTCCCCTTCCTCTCTCCTTCTCCTCTCTCCCCTTTTCACTCCTTCTTTCTCTCCTCCTCTCCCCCCCCCGCCCTCTCTCCTATCCCTCTCTTCTTCCCTTACCTCTCTCCTCTACTTCACACTCTTCATCTCATTTACTTGGTGTATTTCAGCTTCTGAGCGAGCTCCATTTTATGTTGATGGTATTTATAATTCCTTTTCAATATACATATTTAATTTTAACATATATCTTCCTCCTTCTTTTTTAAAAGAAAAAAAATCGCTAATTGTGTTTTTTTAATAATTTTTTTCATTTTTTATTTTATTTTTAAAACAAACAAAAACAAAACAACACATCAATTTCGTCAAGCATGTCGTTTGGTTACAGGCTAATTGTGTTTTTTAATGGATGAGCCAAATAAAAACTGATGTAAAATGAAAAAATATTTGCCTTCCAGGACAAAGCAAGATACAGTATCTTCTTTAAAGAAAATGAGCCGTTGATTAGACTGTCAGTTTTGGACTATATAGCTGTGACTCACAGGTGTTTGGTCTACCTTCATTCTTTTGTTTCATCTATTTGGTCCTAAAAGGTACATTTTAATCATTGGGGGGGGCATTTTTTTTCTAATATAGTTATCTTTCTACTTACATGTTTCTCAGAAATAACCATTAAAGTTTCCTTCCACTTTAGAGTAACTCCATAGAGCTTATACATAGTCTTTCCCCTCCATTTAACATCTATCATAGTTAAGTTGCTAAACCCCAGACAACCATTAAATAGCAAAGAGATACAGAAAAGGTTGACTTTTCATTGATATCTAGTAGTTAAAGTACATCTACTCCAATTACTTAGTATGGTTCTCTGAAAGCAGCAGGGCAGAGCTGGCAATTCTCATGCCCCCGGGAATTTTATGCCAACAAAACCAGAATTAAGAAGACAGCAACAGATAGCAAATGTGGACTTCCTAGTGAGAAGATGCCACAAAAGTGACCACAAGCAAAGACATGACAGAGCAACAACTTTGGGAAATCTGCAAGAAATACCACTTGCCTGCAAGCAAGAACTGGCAGGATCACAAAATAGACAAAGTAATAGAAAAATGAAGAGCCTAAAGTGCTCTGGGACTTTAGAATTCAAATAGACAAGCACTTCAAACCGACATCACACCTCAGACTTAACAATTGTTGATAGTAAAGACAAAAAAATCTGGATAGTGGATGTGGCAGTATCCGGAAAAACAAAAACATGGAGAAAATCACAAAATACAAAGACCTGAAAATAAAAGTAGAACAATTGAGGCAAAAGAAAGAAAAAGTAATAGGAGCAACCACAAAATATCTGCAGTGCTACATGGATTAGAATGGAATAGAATAGAATGGAATGGAATGGAATGGAATGGAATGGAATGGAATGGAATGGAATGGAATGGAATGGAATGGAATGGAATGGAATAGAATAGAATGGAATGGAATAGAATAGAATAGAATAGAATAGAATAGAATAGAATAGAATAGAATAGAATAGAATAGAATAGAATAGAATAGAATAGAATAGAATAGAATAGAATAGAATAACAGAGTTGAAAAGGACCTTGGAGGTCTTCTAGTCCAACCTCCTGCCTAGGGCAGGAAATCCTACACCACTTCGGACAAATGGTTATCCAGTACCTTCTTTAAAACTTCCAGTGTTGGAGCATTCACAACTTCTGGAGGCAAGTTGTTCCACTGATTAAGTGTTCAAACAGTCAGGAATTTTTTTTTAGTTCTAGGTTGCTTCTCTCCTTGATTAGTTTCCACCCATTGCTTTTGTCCTCCCCTCGGGTGCTTTGGAGAAGAGCTTGACTCCCTCTTGTTTGTGACGGCCCCTAAGATATTTGAACACTGCTATCATGTCTCCCTTAGTTCTTCTTTTCATTAAACTAGACATACCCAATTTCAGTAACCGTTCTTCATATGTTTTAGCCTCCAGTCCCCTAATCATCTTTGTTGTTCTTCTTTGCACTCTTTCTAAAGTCTCAACATCCTTTTTACATTGTGGCGACCAAAACTGATTGCAGTATTCCAAGTGTGGCCTTACCAAAGCATTATAAAGTGGTGGATACATGGATACCAGTGGCATTAATAAAATCACCACCATTCAACTGCAAAAGGCAGCTTTACCTGGAGCAGTTTACATCCTGTGACAGAACCTTTAACACCATCAAATAACCATCTCTCTTTCTTGGCTCCTTGGGAAGGTCTCCATAGGTGGATAAAAAAGCCAAATCCAGTCTACACATCTGCCTGTGGGGCAACCATAATAATTATTACACCTGCATTAGTGATATACTGCTTGGTTTAATGGAAATAGAGGATACCCTTCCAAATTGTCCATTAGATGGATGTTTCAGATTCTGATTTAGTAGTGTGGGCAAAAAAAAATTGTAGCAGGAGGTACCCTAGAAGAGGATAGAATGTTTATAAGGTTTTCAGGTGTGGGTGCGTTGAGTGTGATGGGTCAGATGTGAGTCATCAGTGGGAGTTTTGCCATGATCCCAAACTCTTAATCTCTACCCACACCGACACCAAAAAGCACCAGTTTCATTGGAGAAACACAAAAATCATCGTCCACACCAGGGATGAAATCCAGCAGGTTCTGACAGGTTCTGGAGAACCGGTAGCGGAAATTTTGAATAGTTCAGAGAACCAGCAAATACCACCTCTGGCTGGCCCCAGAGTGGGGTGGGAATGGAGATTTTGCAATATCCTTCCCCCAGGAGTGGGGAGGGGAGGGGGATTTTGCAATATCCTTCCCCCAGGAGTGGGGAGGGGATGGGGATTTTGCATTATCTTCCCCTGCCACGTCCACCAAGCCACGCCCACAGAACCAGTAATAAAAAAATTGAATTTCACCACTGGTCCACACTACCACCTGCCACACCCATGAGTTCATTGAAGCCTGGCACTCCACAAGCAATTCCACCAATAGACACATTGACCTACAAGCAGCCTACAAGCCCCTCAGAATCCAAATCAACCACACAGCCAACCAGAGACAGCACCGACACACAACCAAGCCACACACACCCCTCCACCAGGCAGTTCACCTCCAGTCACAAGACCCATCACAAGACTCGCACTAATGACTCACAGCTGACCCATCAGAAGACCCTCACTTGACACAGCCACTCCTGAAGCCCTTATAAACAGAAGGACACTGACATCCCCTAAAGAAGGACACTGACATCTGCTGTAAAGTATCCTACAGACAATAGCTATTGCCTAATGGCAAGATCTATAAATATATAAATTTAGATTTATTAGCCGCTCCCTTTCCAAGTAGGACTCGGGGCGGCGTACAATGGAGCATATAACATGAAACATATATAACAACACCAAACGTACATACACACACAACACACATACATACACGGAGGAGGAAGCAAATTACATCAATAGACAGTTAAAAATCTGCTTTAAAATACCCCAATTGTAAAAACCCAATAAAATTAATATTTAAGAACAATTTAAAAAACAGTTTGGAGGAATGGGAAAATTACGATTGCGATTGAGCCAGGCCGGATAATTGAAAGAGGTGGGTCTTCAGCTGTACACGGAAGGAGCGGAGATCGGAAATCATCCTGATGTCACGGGGGAGGTCATTCCATAGGGCTGGGCCCATCACAGAGAAGGCTCTGCTCCTGGGTGTCGCCCCCCGGCACTGTTTGGCGGACGGCACCCGGAGAAGTCCCTCTCTGTGTGAGCGAATTGGTCGTAGGGATGTGTGGGGCAGGATGCGATCCTGCATATAACTAGGCCCTGTGCCATGGAGCGCTTTGAAGATCATAATCAAAACCTTGAAACGCACTCGGTAGACCACAGGCAGCCAGTGCAGCTCGCGCAGGAGAGGTGTTACAGGGGAGTATCTAGTCCTCCCCATAATCACCCGCGCGGCCGCGTTCTGGACCAATTGTAGTCTCCGAGTGCATCTCAAGGGAAGCCCCATGTAGAGAGCATTGCAGTAATCCAGGCGAGACGTCACTAGCGCATGGGTGACTGTGCGTAGGGCATCCCGGTCCAATAAGGGGCGCAATTGGCGCATCAGGCGAACCTGATGGAACGCCCCCCTTGCCACGGCTGTTACATGGTTATCCATGGACAGCCGGGTATCCAGGAGGACGCCCAAATTGCGCACCTGTTCCATGGGGGCTAGTTGGACGCCCCCGATGGCCAGAGATGGAAGCACCTGGTTGAACCGGGAGGCCGGAAGCCACAGCCACTCCGTCTTGGAAGGGTTGAGTTTTAGTCGGTTGCCATCCATCCAGACCCGTACGGCCTCCAGACACCGGGACATCATTTCGACGGCCTCATTGGGGTGGTTCGGAGTGGAAATGTATAGCTGAGTATCATCAGCATACAGATGATATCCCACTCCAAAACCACGGATGATCTCGCCCAGCGGTTTCATATATGTGTTGAACAGGAGAGGCGAGAGCACCGATCCCTGTGGCACTCCACATGTGAGTGGCCTCCGGGTCGAACTCTGCTCCCCTGTCAACACACGTTGCGTCCGACCAGAGAGGTAGGAGCCAAACCACCGTAAAACGGTGCCTCTGACTCCCAGCCCCTCTAGCCGGTGCAACAGGATACCATGGTCGATGGTATCGAACGCCGCCGAGAGATCTAATAGGACCAGGATAGAGGAACAACCCCTATCTCTGGCCCTCCAGAGATCATCAACCAATGCGACCAAGGCCGTCTCCGTGCTGTGCCCGGGTCGGAAGCCGGACTGGCGCGGGTCTAGATAATCATTTTCCTCCAGGTGACGTGGGAACTGCTGTGCTACCACACTCTCTACAACCTTCGCTAAAAAAGGAAGGTTGGAGACTGGACGATAATTGACTAGGTCCGTTGGGTCCAGGGAAGGCTTCTTGAGCAGGGGCCTCACCACCGCCTCTTTCAAGGCGGCCGGTAGAGACCCCTCACCCAGCGAGGCGTTCACCAGGCCCAGGAGCCAGTCACGCGTGACCTCCCAGGATGCCAGTACAAGCCAGGAGGGACACGGGTCCAATAAACATGTGGTGGGTCGCAGACGTCCACGCAACCTGTCCAAATCCTCGATGGCAACCGAGTCAAACTCCTCCCAAAGCGGTCCCTCAAGACTCGCAACGGGCGTCTCTACTGAACCACTGAAAGGGGTCCATCCCATCCGGATTTGAGCGACTTTGTCCTGTAGATAATTCCCAAACTCCTCTGCTCTACCCTGTAAAGGGGCTTCCCGTGGTCTCTCCAACAAGAGGGAACGGGTCACCCGAAACAGGGCGGCAGGGCGGTTATCTGCAGACGCAATAAGAGCAGCGCAATGTTGACGTTTGGCCGCTCTTAGTGCCACAAGGTACGTCTTCAAATATGCTCGTGCCTGTGCTCGGTCAAATTCGGAACGGGAGGATCTCCAACGACTCTCTAGGCGTCTCTTGTGGCGTTTCATCACCCTTAGCTCCTCGGTAAACCAAGGTGCCAGGGTGGTTCTTCGCCGCAGGAGAGGCCGCAAAGGCGCCACCCGGTCTAGGGCCCCGGTAGCCGCACTATTCCATGCGACTACCAGGTCCTCTACTCGGGGGCGGGTCAGGTCCACAGGAGGTGGCCCAAGTTCCGTCTGGAACCTATCCGGTTCCATCAGGCGCTTGGGGCGGAACCATCTAATACCTTCCAGTTCCGCCTCCTCGCGGCGGGGGGTAGCACCAGGGAAGTCCAGCCGGAGAAGTGAGTGATCCGACCATGACAGGGGAATAGTGTCTAGATCCCCTATTCCCAGATCACTCGTCCACTGGCCAGAGACAAAAACAAGGTCCAGGGTGTGGCCTCCCTCGTGAGTAGGGCCCTGAATTAACTGGGTCAGGTCCATGGCTGTCATGGAAGCCATGAACTCCCGAACCCCCTCAGACGCTTCTCCCATCGACGGCAGATTAAAATCCCCCATCACTAAAAGTTTGGGGGTCTCAACCGCCACCGATGAGATCAGCTCAAGGAGTTCGGGCAGGGCCGCTGAAGTATAGCGAGGAGCCAGGTATACTATCAGCAGGCCCAACTGCCTCCCTGGGCCCCATCTCACGACGAGGGACTCACACCCGGATGTCTGCGGCACAGTGAACTCTCTCGGCTCTAAGTCTTCCCGGATAATCACTGCTACCCCACCGCCCCTTCCCTGGGCCCGAGGCTGGTGAAATGCTCGATAACCTGGAGGGCACATTTCCACAAGGGGTAGACCTCCCTCGTGGCCCAACCAGGTCTCGGTTATTCCGGCGAGGTCCGGGTCCCCCTCCAAAATTAGATCGTGGATGAGGGGGGCCTTATTAGCAACGGACCTCGCATTGCATAACAGCAGTCTCAGGCCTTGGGTCTGTAGATCCTGACCACCTAGTATGCAGGGATTGGTACAAACGACCGGGAATGACCAAAAACCCCGGTCTCCCAACCGACTACGTGCTCTTAAACTGTCCTCGCACCTGCCCCTCCCTACGACCGTTGGTATTAAGGTGCCCTGCATAGGAATGCTATCTTCCCTCTCCTCCCCCACTCCGCCCCCTCCTCTTTCGACCACACCTAAGTGCCTGGCTCTTCCATCCCTCCTAACCAGTTCCCCCCCCCCATCCCTACAACCCCTCCCCCCCCATCCTTATAACCCCTTACAACTTTTAAAAAACATTTAATTAAAAAACCCCTTAACGTGCGCTTCCTCCACCTCTCTGGGTTAATGAACCCGTCCTCAAGGTGGGCCCTCGAGAGGGCTGGAGGCCAGACCTGCAAGAGAGGGGACTCCCGCAGCTGCAGTAAATCCGACTTCGTGTACATAAAGATCATATAGAAAAAATCATAGGGGCAAAGTTAGTTAGTTACAGATGCTGAAGATGTATCCTGGTTTGTCGTAGATATCAGTGAAATAGCACTTGGTTTAAACTGTATGCATGAAATCTAAGATTTCACGGGCTTAATATATTAGAGGTGATTTTAACGACTGAGATTAGGTATATATAGATGACAGATGATATTCACCACCATTGCCAGACTTATCCTTGAATACTGCTCACCTGCCTGGAACCCACATTGCACTTTGGACCTCAAAACATTAGGGAGGGTCCAGGGGTATTTTACAAGACGAGTACTCAACTCAAATTCCATATACCACCAGGCTTGAAATTTTAAGCCTGGATAACCTTGAACTATGCTGCCTACATTCTGACCTGAGCTTAGTGCACAAGATAAACTGCCATAACGTCCTACCTGTTAATGGCTACTTGTACTTCAACTGCAATAACGCAAGGGCTATCAATAGATACAAACTAAGTGTAATCCGCTCTAATCTTGATTGCAGGAAAAAACGATTTCAGCAATAGAATAGTAAAGTGGGAACACCCTACCTGATCTTCTAACTCCCATACCTTTTACCTTGAACTGTCTATCGTGGACTTCACGTGTTTCTTAAGAGGTCCCTAAGGGCACCAACGTGCCTACCATCCCTGTCTTACTGTCCCCATTTATATGTACTCTTTTTATGTGTTTATGGCTATGTTTTGCTTATTTATATCCATTTATTTGTGCCATTTTTTCCCGTGTGTTTTCATACTTGTTTCCTTGTACTTATTGACAAATAAAATAAATAAATAAAAATAAATTGCAGAGGGTAGAATTTCAGCCTGTACATTTCATATAAGAATCTACGATTGTGCAACGTTTTGTCCCATGTATGATGAGGAGTGGAAGAGTAAAAACAAAATCATGCTGTCCATAATTAGTTGGCTATTCTATGGCCATTCCGAATGATGACAAATAACCATTACTGCAATTTCAGAGCCATAGAGAAATCTGTTTTTATGCACAACTTATGATAAAATGTTGCTAATGTATTCTATAAACGAGGCAAGGCAGCTGCAAATTCACTCACTTCACATGTATTGCGGATCCTTTTTGAATATAATTGCAGTCCTTGTTAGAACTGCTCAGTACCAGCTGCCATTTGATGGTTGGTGGCCTGTGTAAAATTTGTACTGGTTTACATGACAATTGGCAAACCTTTCCAGATGAGAATCTCCAGTTGTCATCCCAACTTGCTCCCATATTAATTTTATTTTTTATAAGAAGACTTTTAAAAAGCATATGTTAAAGTCACATGGGACTCAGCTAGGTGTCTTAACCCCCTGCCAAAGGGAATCCAGAGTAACACTGGATCTATATCCATCTTCAAAACCTCTAGCAAGGAGAATCTGTCCCAAATGAAAGGACCGTTCACGTCATTGCTATGTCATGTGATGAATTATAGAGCATATATGTTCCCATCTAATTGTAGGCATTTTCCTGCAAAATGCCGCCTAGTGCAAAATCATCACTTTGCAAAATCAAGATCAAAATTAGCACCTGATATGCCATCTAAGATTCTAGCAGACTTGGTGTGAGTAATTAGTTTGTGTACGTGTAGAATTTTGGTTGTCATTATATCCATGAAAATCATTTGAGTGATGCCTGTAGATGTTGCTCTCCTCCTGAGGAGAACTCCATGGGATGAAGTGTAGCAGAGGTGGGTTTCTGCCGATTCGCCCCAGATCGGGAGAACCGATAGTGGCGGTGGCGAGAGGCTCTGCCCACCTGCCCAGATGCTTCTGCGCATGCACAGAAGCACACTCATGTGCACGAGCAAACTGGTAGTAAAATAAATTGAAACCCACCACTGAAGGGTAGAGGGGAAAGTGGATGGACTTTCTCCCATCAAAGCCAATAGCAGAAGATTTATATTCCATTTCATAGTGCTTTACAGCCCTCTCTAAGCAATTTATAGAGTCAGCATATTGCTCCCAACAATCTGGGTCCTCATTTTACTAACCTTGGAAGGATGAGTCAACCTTGAGCCAGTGAGACTCAAACTGTCGAACTGCTGGCATCTGGCAGTCAGCACAAGTAGCCTGCAGTACTGCATTCTAACCACTATGCCACCATGCTCATATATAGACTTCTTTCCTCTTCACATACTGCTCTTGGGTTATTCCCCTGTTTGTTGGAATGCTAGAAGTGGCCGTTGTTCTCTTAAAAACATAATATTACTTTCTTTTTTTACTGTCTTTGAATAATGATGTATGGTAGAGTGGGAATTTGAAAACAAGTAACATCCTGGAAGAAAATTGTTAGATACCAGAATCAGTTACAATGGTTTACACCAAGGTCCTCTGTTCTGGCAGGAACAGAGATTCAACCTGATTGGTCGAAGGGTCTGACAGCTCCCTATAAAAGGGCTGCTGTCAGACTGAACCTTCGCTGGATTGTACATAGTTGTTCTGTTACAATAAAGAGCTGTTGTTGCCTAAGCCTGAGTGTGCCTTTCCTTTACCTGATCTAACAAAAATAATGGAAAATCAAGTCCACATTGTTGGTAAGAAAACATCATTGACATTTTCACATAGTTATTAGGCAATGAGATTGATTCAACAGTTCTTTGTCTTAGCTATGCAGGAAGGGTTTCAGTGGAAGAATAAGATAGAAAACTCTGAAACCAGAAATGTTTGACTCTGGGGAACAGTGGCTCCACTGATTTTTTAAAAAGCAGGATAAAGAACTGTGCTGGCTAAGGACCAAAAACAGATTTGACTTAATGAAATGGAAATGTAATTAAGTCAAATTAACTGCAGTTAATGTGAAAAGCATGGGAGGTAATTATGGTTCCATCACATTAAAAATTCAAAATGGCAATTTTGAGAGAGGCTAGAAAGATCACATCCAATACTTTAGAAGGTACAAATTGTTAAATTGTTCATTTCTGGAACCATTCTTATAAGAGGTATTAGTGGCTCTAGGGGGGGGGGGAAACCAAGCTCCATAATTAAGTGCAAATATATATTTAGGAGAATACCACTATCCTCACCATTACTATCCCTCACATCTCAAGAGAGATTGTAAGCATTGAATAATTTAATGCAGGTATAAGAATATACTCATTCTTAAGAAATGCTGGAGAGCTACTGTGGGGTAGTGGTTAAGGCTAGAAACTGAGAGACTGTGAGTTCTAGTCCCACCCTAGATACAAAGCCAGCTGGGTGACCCTGGACTGGTCATTTTCTCTCAGCTCTAGGAAGAAGACAATTGCAAGACACTCCTGAAAAACCTTGCGAAGAAAACTGCTGTCAGCATTCCAAGTTAATACACCCATAGAAAGCAGAACTCCGAGGCAGGCAAGTTCCTCAAAGAACAGTTTATTGGATACTTCATATTGGCAAAACTACTGAAAGCTGACTCTGAAATTTTCCCGTGACTTTCACCTGATTAAAAGTAAAAGTTTTCCCTCCCCCTTCCCAAGTCATTGGTCACGCTGTCCAATCCAGGTGGTGGCTGATTGCTTGGATACTTGATCCTCCTCTTGCCAGCCACCGGTGAGAATGTCCTTGGTTCCCACAGGAGTACTTTATTGTTTCAGCTACAAAACCCCATCTAACTGTTTCCCCACTTCCCTCTCTTGTGTGGCAACCCTGAAGCCTCCAAGAATGGCTTCAGCCAGGTTGACCTCAGGGTTGACAACTGCAAGGACTTGTTCAGGTAGTCTCTGACAATCAGATACAATTGAATTGATTTTTTAAAAAATGCATGCCAATTGAGAACTGAGATCTGGGATAGGAAAGGGACTGAAGTTCCTGGAAGTGTGTCAGCACTTCTGGGTGGGGAGGATCCATTGTAATTTTTTTCCTGGAAGATCTGACTTATGGAGTAGAATTTTTGTAAGTTGCTGAAAATAAAGGCAGGCAGAAGAATATGAGGAAAGCACTCTCAATCTATAAAAATGCAAACAATTATCTTAAATACAGGTAGTCTTCAACGTACGACCACAACTGAGTCCAAAATTTCTTTTGCTAAGTGAGACATTTGTTAAGTGAGTTTTGCTCCATTTTATGACTTTTCTTGCCCCAGTTGCTCAGCGAATCACTGCAGTTGATTCACTTAGCCTCTGGTTGTTAAATGAATCTGTCTCCCCCATTGACTTTGCTTGTGAGAAGGTCGCAAAAGGGGATCATATGACGTTAGGACATAGCAACAGTCATAAATATGAACCAGTTGCCAAGCATCCAAATTTTGTTCACATGACCATGGGGATGCTACAAAGGTCATAATTGTCAAAAATGCTCATAAGCAATGGTGGGATTCAACCAGTGGTGGGTTCCGGATCCCATTGCAACTGGTACTGTGCAACGGGGCCCGGCAGCCACCACATGAATGTGTGCAGTGCATGCACGCACACATGCAGCGCACACATGCATCCTTATCTCCTGCAACACTTAGTGACGCCCCCACAATGCTCCAGCTGCTTGGCGCCGTACGCTCTGTGCATGGAAATGCTGAAGAGCTAAAATACAGGTAAGGATGGTGGGCGGGCAGGTGGGCCCTCTGGAGCACCGTACTGGAACAGTACCCGGTGCTCCCAGCAGGCACTGGTACACCCATACCGGAGTGTACCACCTGCAACCCACCACTGGATTCAGCCAGTTCGCACCACTTCGAGAGAACCGGTTGTTAAGTTTCTGAGCAGTTTGGTGAACTGGTTGTTGGAAGAAATCATTAGGGCAGAGAACGGTTGTTAAATTATTTGAATCCCACCACTGGTCCTAAGTCACATTTTTCAGTGCTGTTGTCACTTTGAGCAGCCACTAGATGAAATATTGTAAGTCGAAGACTACCTGTAAAAGTTTTGTTTCAGTTGATCAACTCACTTCTGCTTCCACTTTCCTGTGGTATTAGTTCTTGTGGTCAGAAAGGAGGAGGAGGAGGAGGAGGAGGAGGAGGAGGAGGAGGAGGAGGAGGAGGAGGAGGAGGAGGAGGAGGAGGAGGAGGAGGAGGAGGAGGAGGAGCTGGTACATCTATTGAGAAAGCCCTGCAGAGGAGATTAAATGAACATGGAAAGATAATGTACTCCACAATGTTTTGCTTCTGGTTTCATTATTTACCTTTCTTGTTTTTCTGTGTGTGTCTTGTTGAATGCAATAATAAGAAGCTTCATCAAAAAAATAACCATGAGTCAGCCTGCATTCGTGAGTGGATAATCAACCACAATTTAGCACTTTAAAGTCATCTCAATATGGCTTTTGGTCAATAAGACTAATTTGCAATTTACCAGCAGATGTTGTGCTGGATAGTCCTGGGTGAAGTAGGAAGGAAGGAGGTTATTTATAAGCCATTTTCTGTTCTTGTTCTTGGTTACATAAACAGTTTTCGTGCATTATCAACATAGAGTGCTAGGGCCTTTTGCCCAAGTAAGCAAGGAAAATACTTACACCATATGTGCTACAGCGCAAAAGAATTCTCTTTGGTTGGTATCAGTTCCTTGCTGATTCAGCCATCAATAAGATGCCATTATTGTATAGGTTTTATAGATGGGATCTGCATCAAACTGACTTGGCCAGACATTTCTGACTGGGTGGAAACAAGAGGAGAAAGGGGATTCTCTCTGTTGAAAGCCATGGATCACCTTCTTAGACTGTGTTAAGAATATATGAATAAATCTGCTGTTGGATCAAGCCAAAGGCCACCTTAGCCCAGCAATTTGTTTCTGATAGTGGTGAATCATATACCTCTGAGCATTTGCAAGCAGGAGATGGAAAATTACTGCTCTTCTGTCATTGTCTCCAGCAAGAAAGACTTTTCTGATTTTTCAGAGTGATAATTTCCATAAATCTATTCTAGACTCGCAGAGCACATCCATGAAACCAACTAGCAGTCAGTAGACATGATGAAAACTCTTTAATCTCACAACACATAGATTCAACATAGTTTCAACTGGGAAACTGAGCAGCTAGTCCCTGTGAGCAGCCTAGGCCAAGCTAAGTACAAAAACACTAAGGAGCTTTGGCAGTCAGACAAATCAATCATCAACCCACGCACAGAGATAAACAACATTTACATACCATTGAAAAGACGCAATCAAAAAGCTGAAAAGGAAGCAAAAAGATCAAAACATCTCCTCACTAGCAGTCAACTCCCAAATAAGCAGGGATTAAAACCAGGAGGAGTACCAGACCAACAATTTTTATTTTTTATTTTATTTATTTCCTCAAGCATGAATTAGATAACAGATATAAGTATAAACATGAAGCCAAGCAAGATTAGGTTAACAACTCTAAATGCCTTTTTGGCAATGCAGTTATAGTGAGCTCTGGCACTTAGATCTTTTGAGATGAGTACTCCAAGGTCCTTGAGAGAGTGGGGGTTGTTTATGAGGTCATATCTGCCCAGCTGGTATTTTGTGTTCTGATTTTTTTTTTTTTGCCAATGTGTAAGACAGAGCATTTGTTGGTTGAGATTTGGAGTTGCCAATTGTTTGACCATTCTAACACATAGTGTTCTGTCCCGTGATTCCAATGAATATGCAGACCCAGGCTTGGCTGTCTGCCATGACTAATTACATCGATAAAGCTACCCCTTGGCTGGGAGCCTAGAAAGTTCTCTTCACGAACACAAGATAAAACTTACAGAAAGCTTTTGCAATGGCTCGAATACGGACTGTTGTTTCCTGCAAAGATTCCCCTCCTGTTGCTCCACTTATAAACTTTGGGAGAAGCCACACCCTTAACCAGCTGTCCTTACTTTCTTCCAGTGACGTGCAGTCAGGTGAGGCAAGTGAGGCAGAGCCTCACCACTCTCATCATGAAAAAAAAAAGTAAAAGGAAAAAGCTGAGCTAGTTGCTGCCTCCCCGTGGATGACTCTGCTTAACTGTTAAAAAAAGCTGGAAAAGGTACGTGTGGGTTGGAGGGAGGGGGAGGAATTCAAACTTCATCCTCCTGGTGCTGTGCACGGCTTTGGGCAAAGGCTGGAGGGAAGGACCCTGGCTCGCTTGTGCTCTCCCTCCCCAAGAGCAGTTTGATTGCAGGCAGAGCCACGTTGTGGGGCCGGTGTGTGTGCTACAGCATGGCTCTTTGCCTGGCTTCCTGCCTCCTCCTGTGGTCTCCTCACTGGTGCTCTCCCTCCCCAAGTGTAGTGACTTCCTCCCCAGGCCCCCATTCATTTCTCTCTCTCACACACACAGCTGGATAAAACTATATAAAAATCTAGCCCAGCTTCACTGATTACAAGTTTGAAAAGGCAACATGGCTCCACCTGCAATCAAACTACACTTGGGGAGGGAGAGCACAAAGGAGACCACAGGAGGAGGCAGGAAGCCAGGCAAAGAGCCATGCTGTAGTACACACACTTCCCCCCAGCCTCTTTCTTTTGGAAGGCTCGGCTCGGCTCCCCTCTGACTTCTCTGCCTCTCCTCTCACCCCAGCCTGCCAGCAGGAGGTGGTGGGTGGGCTTTATTGTGTTCCAGGCATTTCCCATCCAGACAGCAGGCTGCATTTGCAATGGTGGAGGTGTTTGGGAAAGGCAGCAGGGGAATGGGGGGGTGGCAGAGGAGCTGCTTTCAAGCCACTGGAAAAGATATCCAATCCAACTTTTGTGTGTGGGGGAGGTTTGTTTGAGAGTGAGTGAGAAAGGGAAGGGGTAGGAGAGATAGTCCAATCTGACTTCTGTGTGTGTGTGTGTGTGTGTGTGTGTGTGTGTGTGTGTGTTTGAGAGAGGGGGAGGAAGGGAGAGAGGGAGGAAGGAGGGGAAGGAGAAGAAAAAGAAAAAGAAAGAAGGAGCAAAGGAGAAAAACAAATGGTTGCTTTAAATTGGAACTGAGCATGCCTGGCTGTGGAATTCTGGGAGTTGAAGTCCACAAGTCTAAAAATATTTGAAACCCAGCACTGTGTCAGTGCCTCACCAGTCATAAACCTCACCGCACGTCACTGCTTTCTTCTATGACGTCTTCTCCACAGCTGTTCCCTTCTCCTATCAATTTGACGCCTACACACATCAGGGACAACCTCCCTCTGTTCCTCCTAACTGCTCCCTGACTCAGATGTCACCTGGTGGCCAACAGGATTCTCGAGTTCCTGCTCTGACTCCAAACATCCTCCAGAGTCTTCATCATCCTCCAGAGCAGTCCCATAATGGTCTGAGCTGTCAGTCAGACAAATCAACAGTTCAGCCGGCCACCGCTGGGCCACAACACATAGTCACGGTCTTTTTGTAGGGTAGCAGCATTGTCAGTGATGTTGAATATTTTTACATCATCAGCAAAGAGAACGCAGTTGCTTATAATATGATTGCAAAGGTCATTTATGTAAAGTATGAAAAGTGTGGGAGACAAACAATCTAAGAAAAAAAATCAAGGAGCTGCCAAGAAGAAAACAACACTTTCTCTAATACAGACAGGGCAATATATATAAAATGAGAGCAAACCCCACTCCCTTCAGCACTGAAGATATTACCTAGTTGGGTAATGAAATGCTAAAGAAAATAACCAAGGTCAGGGAGCACCTTTTATTATTATTATAACATTCAGGTCTTAGGAAGTCTACCAAATATGGCAAAAGGCACTCACATTAAGTGAGAGAACACTAACATATGTTGCATTTTAACCTGTTTGCACACTCTTTAAAGCCTTAGGGGAAACTCAAGGATTTGAATGCAATCTTGTTTTTATACTGAGTTCTGAAGCTGGAGCTGAGCAAACCATCTCAGAAGGTTTCGAAATGAAAAGAAATATCAGGAGACCTGAGTCCCTCACTTTTCTCTCGATTTGTATCACATTCTAATTCTGCGCCTTTTGGGAGGGAAGAAATTGTTCCAAGTAGAGACCCAAGAGGCTGTTTTTCTCTACATGTTTTTGTAAAACTGACAAAATGCTGCTGATCCGTTTAATCGTGTACCCTCCTGAGCACAGGCAACAGAGATTTATATTTTTAAAAATTAGAGCTTTATTGTAAAGTCTGGTGTCCCTAAAGTGAAACAAGAATATATGAATAAATAAGTAGATGAGTTTGATTTAGTAAAGCGGTCATAATCAGTTTGGCTAGAAATGCAGTTTGGAGCATTTTTGAACAGGCTAGAGCAGGGGTATCAAACTCAAGGCCCAGGGGCCGGGGCCGGGGCCGGCTCGTGGGATGCTAAGAGCTGGTCTGTGGGGCCACCTTGAAAACAGTGAAGGACCAGTGCTCCCAAGCTCTGTTTATGGCTGCCACGGCCTCCCGCATGTGGCCCTCCCAAGCTCCGTTTTCACTGGCAGAGGATTGCAGGAGGCCGTGGCAGCTGAAAACGGACTTTGGGAGGCTGTTTCATTGGCAGAATGCTCAAGCCACCACAGGTGCCCCCCAAAATGCATGATGTCAAGTTGGTCATGCCCACCCTGGCTACACTCACCCTGGCATTCTGAGATCAAACACAACCCTGATGCGGCCCTCAATGAAATTGAATCTTGACACCCGTGGGCTAGAGGATTGAATGTGGGGGGATGGAACAGAGATGTCCACAAAGGGTTTTTTTGTTAAAAGGACAGGAACAACATTATGCTGTCATGATGGAAGTCACTCCATCATATTGTACAAGCTGACAATATCACAACCCAAAACTGCAGAATTTGCCAATGATATCCTATTGCACATCCGCTATCCCAGGCTGTGGGGAAGTTTTTGTGGCTATGCTTTCATGGTGCCTGGAGGTTATTAGTGTTTGAATAGAAGAGAATAGACTGACACTGAGCATTGACAAGATGAAGTTTATTTATTTTTATTTTATTTCTTAGATTTTTAGACCGCCCCTCTCCCAGAAAGGGACTCGGGGCGGTGTACAGTCAATACAAATAAAATCGGTCATAATAATAAAATACATTTAAGATACATTTGGAGGGGGAGATAGGCTGTACTAAGAAATAAATATATTCTAATCCTAAAAACATCACAATTAAAACCCCAAACCCAATTAAAATAAAATAAATCCCCGGGAGGTAAAACTAAGAAAGTGCCAGGCCAGCTGATTGAAATAGGTGAGTCTTTAACTTTTGCCGGAAGGAACGGAGGTCGGTGGTAGTTCGAATGTCTGGGGGGAGGTCATTCCAGAGGGTTGGGCCCATCACAGAGAAGGATCTACTCCTAGGCGTCGCCCGCTGGCATTGCCTAGCAGACGGCACCAGGAGGAGCCCCTCCCTGTGTGAGCGGATAGGTCGCAGGGACGTGTGTGGTAGGATGCGATCCTGCAGATAACTAGGTCCTATGCCATGGAGCGCTTTAAAGATGGTGATCAATACCTTGAAACGCACCCGAAAGGCCACAGGTAGCCAGTGCAGCTCGCGCAGGAGAGGTGTTACGTGGGAGTAACATGTACTTCCCATAATAACCCGCGCGGCTGCGTTCTGAACTAGCTGCAGTCTCCGGATGCGTCCCAAGGGAAGCCCCATGTAGAGGGCATTGCAGTAGTCCAGGCGAGACGTCACCAGCGCATGAGTGACCGTGCGCAGGGCACTCCGGTCCAGTAGGGGGCGCAATTGGCGCACCAGGCGGACCTGGTGGAACGCCCCCCTTGCCACGGCTGCCACATGGTCCTCCATTGACAGCCGGGCATCGAGGAGGACGCCCAAGTTGCGCGCCCGCTCCACGGGGGACAGTTGTTCGCCCCCTATGGCCAGCGATGGAGTCAGCTGGCTGAACCGAGGCGCCGGTACCCACAGCCACTCGGTCTTGGAGGGTTTGAGTTTGAGTCTGTTGTCCCCCATCCAGACCCCGACGGCTTCCAAACACCGGGACATCACTTCGACAGCCTCGTTGGGGTGGTTTGGGGTTGAAATGTACAGCTGAGTATCATCAGCGTAAAGATGGTACTCAACCCCAAAACCACGGATGATCTCACCCAGCGGCTTCACATATGCGTTGAACAGGAGAGGCGAGAGGACCGACCCCTGTGGCACCCCACAAGTGAGTGGCCTCAGGGACGACCTCTGCCCCCCTGTCAACACACATTGCTTCCGGTCGGAGAGGTAGGAGCCGAACCACCGCAAAACGGTGCCTCCGACTCCCATCCCCTTCAACCGGCGCAATAGGATACCATGGTCGATGGTATCAAAAGCCGCCGAGAGGTCTAATAGGACCAGGATAGAGGAACAGCCCCTATCTCTGGCCCTCCAGAGATCATCGACCAACGCGACCAAGGCTGTCTCAGTGCTGTGCCCGGGTCGGAAGCCGGACTGGCGTGGGTCTAGATAGTCGGATTCGTCTAGGTGTCGTGGAAATTGCTGCGCCACCACATTCTCAACAACCTTCGCCAAGAAGGGGAGGTTGGAGACTGGACGATAATTAGCTAGCTCCATTGGGTCGAGCGAAGGTCTCTTGAGCAAGGGTCTCACCACCGCCTCTTTCAAGGCGGTTGGTAAGTATCCCTCACCCAATGAGGCGTTCACCAGGCCCAGGAGCCAGCCTCGTGTCACCTCCCAGGCTGCCAGTACCAGCCAGGAGGGGCACGGGTCCGTTAAACATGTGGTGGGTCGCAGCCGTCCACGCAACCTGTCCAAATCCTCGGGGGCAACAGAGTCAAACTCCTCCCAGAATGGTCTCTCAAGACTCGCTGTTGGCGGCTCGTCTGGTCCACCGACGGAGGTCCACCCGGTCCGGATCTGATCGATTTTGTCCTGAAGATATTCCCCAAACTCCTCTGCTCTACCCTGTAAGGGTGTCTCCCGCGCCCCCTGCGATAAAAGGGAGCGGGTCACCCTAAACAGGGCGGCAGGGCGGTTATCCGCGGATGCAATAAGAGCAGCACAATGTCTACGTTTGGCCGCTCTTATTGCCACAAGGTAAGTCCGCAAATAGGCTCTTACCTGTGTTCGGTCAGATTCGGAGCATGAGGACCTCCACCTGCTCTCTAGACGTCTCCTGTGGCGCTTCATCACCCTAAGCTCCTCAGTAAACCAAGGAGCCCGGGTGGGTCGATGCCGCAGGAGAGGTCGCAAAGGCGCAACCCGGTCCAAGGCCCCAGTCGTCGCCCTATTCCAGGCAGTCACTAGGTCCTCGGAGCGGGAGCGGGACAAGGCTACAGGTATTGGCCCAAGCTCCGTCTGGAATCTATCAGATTCCATCAGGTGCCTGGGGCGGTACCAGTTTATAGAGTCTGGTTCCGCCTCCTCACGGTGGGGGATAGCGCCAGGGAAGTCCAGCCGGAGGGATGAGTGGTCTGACCATGACAGGGGCGTGATGACTAAATCCCCTATTCCCAGATCACTCGTCCACTGTTCAGATACAAAAATGAGGTCCAGTGTGTGGCCCCCTTCGTGAGTGGGGCCCTGCACTAATTGGGTCAGGTCCATGGCCGTCATGGAAGCCATGAACTCCCGAGCCACCTCGGAAGCCGCTTCCGTTGACGGCAAGTTGTCATTGTCTTCTGACAATGCCAAAGTTATACCTGTCCTGGACATCAAGGAGTAATATTGTGACTTGTGGGTTCTTCAGGACTCACAGCTCCTGTGAGATAAGCAGATAGATGATGATGCCAGGGAGCCTGTGCTTAGTTTCAGCTGATGTGCCAGTTGTGGCATTACCTGGGGTAGGAGAACTTGGCAACATTAATTCATGCCCTTATCATCAGCCAGGCAAATTGTGGCAGAATGTAAGTTTGGATTCCCAGGAAGGAAGGGCTGCTTTCCAGAGCGCAAAGAGGCAGCAGAGCTTTGAAAGGTTGGTTAGCAGGAAGAAGGTTAAAATGGCTTTATATCTATAATTATGCAGCTTTAGTCTGGCAAGATTCTGTCTATAGAGTAACAGAATTGGAATGAGGTCTTCTAATCCAATCCCTGCGCAGGCAGGAAACCCTATACCATTTCAGACAAATGGTTGTCCAATTTCTTCTTAAAAACCTGCAGTGTTGGAGCACCCACAACTTCTGGAGGCAAGTTGTGCCACTGATTAATTGTTCTAACTGTTAGGAAATTTCTCCTTAATTCCAGGTTGCTTCGCTTCTTGATTAGTTTCTACCCATTGCTTCTTGTCCTGCCTTCAAGTGCTTTGGAAAATAGGTTGACACCATCTTCTTTTTGGCAACCCATTAGATATTGAAATGCTGCTACCATGTCACCCCTAGTCCTTTTCATTAAATAAAACATACCCAATTCCAGCAACCATTCTGTATATGTTTTAGCCTGCAGTCCCCTAATCGTATATGTTGCTCTTCTATAGGAGAAGACCAATAAAGGAAACTACTCAGAAGTAACTCCATATATTGTTCTTGATTCTTGGGACCTGATACAGATTACTGTAATGAACTCTACTTGGAATTGCCCTGAAGGTGCATGTTAGATATTTACATAAACCGCTGTAGTCTCCACTCAGGTCCGCCACTAGGGCGGGAACAAGGGGTTGTTCTGATTGGACGGGAGGTCTGCCTGCTCCCTATAAAAGTGGAGCTGCCCGACCCCATATTCAGCTGGATCACTACTACCTAACTAATAAAGAGCTGCTATGTCACTACCGTCTGAAGTCTGTTCTCTCGTTGCCCGAATCTAACAGTGCATATAAAAGCTATAGTTGTTCCAAAATGCAGCAACTTCTGTAATTCCAGGTTCGTGGCATTGGGAGAATATTATACCGGTTCTGTGGACACAGCACTGGTTGCTCACTGGTTTCCAACTCTATTTAAGATGCTGTTTTGATGTATGAAGTATTTTATGGTTCATCACCTGCAGGATTGTGTACTCCAATGAATATTGGCATGGCACCACCAGGGAGAAACTGCTGCTAACACTATACTATTAAGGAGGTTTTAGGGCAGGGCTGTCCACAGGCTGGATGCGTGTCCATGCCTGATTTATTGAAGGGGGGAAAAGTCTTGATATGTCACATGATGACGCCATGATGACACGAGTTTGACATCCCTGTTTTAGGGGATCAAGACAAGATGGCATTGCTTTTCTCTTGACGTTTTAGAAACTTTTGAAGCTTTTGAAAAGCAAGCTGTCCTATAGAACTTTAATTTGAAATCATCATCTCTACCTTCATCTTTATTTCTATTGTATTTTCTACAGTTTTTTTTTTCCTGTCCTCTTGTATTCTTGTTGTTTTTATCTTTGTTACCATGAATGTTTTGATTTGTAGTTCTTCTGTGTAAGCCATGAAGAGTTGTTTTGATGGGGGCAGTGTGGAAATGAATTTCTCAAATAAACCTTGCAAACGGGAAGAAATAATATAACAAAGCAAAGACTAATGCAAGAACAGAACAGAAGAAAAGAAAACATTCAAATTAGTATTCTCCCATTGTGTCAATGTTATATTATCTGTGTTGTTATTATCATCCCCCATAAGTAGCTGATTTAATTGTCAGGACAAAATGTGACAATAGTGCAGATGAATGCATACAACTCATCAGGAGTGTTATCTTTGCACCCACACAAACATTTCTACCTCTAGTACAAAAGTTGACAGAACATTTACAACGTTCTCAAAAAAAAAAAAGTCCTGCAATCCAGGTAACCTTCAACACACAATGGCCATTGGGATCTGAATTTCCATTGCCAAGCGATGGGATTATAAAGCAAGAGTGTGCAAGATGCACTGGCTGGGAAGGGAATCACAAAGACACCAGTCATAACTACCATTCAGTGCCATCGTAACTTCAAATGATTGCGGAATGAATGGTTGTAAATTGAAGATTATCTCTATCCTCCTCATTGCTCCCCAGTCCCAAAACAGTTCTGCTTTCCTCAGCTAAACTTAATAAATCACACCTAGGGAATCACTTTGCACAACAGTATGAAAAAAATACTGTAAAAAAAACATACTATTTGTATATGAAAGAAGTTTTCAGAAACTTGCACAAAACTTCATCCAAACAAATCTATTTTATTTGTTCAGCAAAGAATCCAAATTACCTGTTGCTGGATAATCCTACATTACAGCCTAAACTATTGTCTTCCAAGTTATTCCCATCAGCTTCAAAAATATCTCTCTGGATTGCAGTGGGTTCACAATGTGGCAGTGGTGTGGTGTAGCTTTGTGGGCGTAGCTTTGTGGGTGTGGTGGGCGTGGCTTGGTGGGCATGGCTTGGTGGGCATGGCAGGGGAAGGATACTGCAAAATCTCCATTCCCACCCCACTCTGGGGCCAGCCAGAGGTGGCATTTGCAGGTTCTCTGAACTACTCAAAATTTCTGCTACTGGTTCTCCAGAACCTGTCAGAACCTGCTGGATTTCACCCCAGCAATGCAGCCATAACAAGACTTGATGGATTTTTCTTGCCCTTCCCATCCATGCAGGGAAACACCAACCTTGCTAACTAATCAACGCCAGTCTCTTCATTTAGGATTGTCCCCTCCTCATGACTGATTATTTATTCACTTGGCAAATTCATATACTGGTTCATATACAGAAACATTGTGAGATGTATAAGCATTGTGACTCTGTTCTGGCATTTTCCCCAACTTACTTACTTACTTACTTTCTTTCTTTCTTTCTTTCTTTCTTTCTTTCTTTCTTTCTTTCTTTCTTTCTTTCTTTTTAGCAACAAAGGAATATGGCAACAGTAAAGGGGAAAAAAACAGCCAAGATATACATCACAAACTAGAACTTAGTAAAGTAGCCATGAAGGTCTTGCAAAAGCTATTCTGCTGTGATGGCGCAGTGGTTAGAATGAGTATGGCAGGCTACTTCTGCTGACTGCCAGCAGTTCAGCAGTTCAAATCTCACCAAGCTCAAGGTTCACTCAGCCTTCCATCCTTCTGGCCTGGGTAAAATGAGGACCCAGATTGCTGGGGACAATATGCTGACTCTGTAAACCACTTAGAGAGGGCTGTAAAGCATTGTGTAAAGCAATATATAAGTCTAAGTGCTGTTGCTATGATATGTCTATATCTAAAAATACCAGAATCATGCAAGCACGATATTCCCCATGACATTCTATGGACTAAAGTTGGACTTCGAAGAAGCAGCATAGAGTATGGATGCTTTCAAAATTTGGTATTAAAGAAGACTTCTGAGATCACCAAGGACAGTCAAGAAAATAAACTGGATATTGAACAAATCAAGCCAAAGTTCCTACTGAGAGGTCCTTGATGCTCTCTGAGATTGATTGTTTTCTTGCGGACCTTTCATCCAAACTAGGTAACATCATCAACTGCCCTGCTCATTCACATATACACAAAACTATCATTTAATGAGTTTATCAATATTATCCAACAAATCCCTTCATCAAAACCCAAAACTGTCCCAATTAAGTTCAGCCACAAGTAAACCAAGGTTAGTCCACAGAGCAATGGCCAAAGAATCCACAAAGTACTTGGAAGTTTTTCAGGCAAAATAACTCCATCAGATGAACTTAAACACCAGGCAAATGTAAATCAACACACAAGAGAGGCAAGGAAAGACCAGCATTTCCAAGGCATGATTCAATTCCAAACAGGGTGTCAATCCAGAGTGAGGCAGGAATCACAACGATCAGAAAACACACAGCTAGGAAACAAATATGTTGTTCCCAGCAACACTTCCATCAGTCTACTGTGATAAATAGCCAGCTTCCAGTGTAGTCCATCAAGATGGTGGGGCTTTCCCTCCTGATGAGTCTGGCTGACCTTCTCTGCTCCTGCCTTTTCTCCATCCTACTGCAGAAGGCAGATGTTCCTCCTCTTCCCTGGCCATCTGCAATTGCAAACTTTCCCCAGCTGGAGTGTCAGCCAAATCCCCTCCAGACAACCATTCACAGCCATCAATTAACTCAGTTCCTGATGCATCAAGAATTGGGTCATGCTCTCCTGAGCAGACATCTAAAGAGGTATCTGGGGAATCATCCAGGGAAGTCATCACACTACCCTCATTTCAACCATGAGTTATATTCTCCTTTAAAGTTCCCACTTGAGGTATAAATGAACAAGCTCAAATTGTCCTACTTTGGATAGATTATATGAGGATCCATAACTCTAATGCTGGGAGAGATGGAAAGAGAGAGAAGAGGACAACCAGCAGCAAGGTAGATAGATTCAGTTAGAGTGGTGATTTCTGCACTGTTGGAAGAGATCAAAGATCATATTAGGGATAGATCACTATGGGGAAAATCAATGTGGCCAGTGAGAGTTGACACCAACTTGAAGGCACATAATAAGTCAGTGCCTGCTGTTTTCTTCCCCTTATGCTTTAGACTGTATATTAGGAAATAAAACAACTTTTTAAACGATCCTGTCAGCGTTCCAAATATCATGCAGAATTAAATCATTGTCCAAGGCAAAGTAGTCCTTAAAACTCCAATTTAATAAGACAGGCATGTTGGCATTATGCTGTTGAAATTTCAACTCTAAGGTACATCCGGTGAATTCCCCAAGTTAAAAGTTCATCATCTATCCCCACACCCCATAATTCATCACATGGTCCAATCTTCATCTTCCATGCTGGCATGTACACCCCTCTTCTTCCGGCCAGGTGTCGAGGTGCGGAGACAAAAGACAACCTTGAGCTTCTAAGAAATCCATAACAATACATTCCACAATCCTACTCCTTTCTATTCCCCCCTCCCAACTACTATACCAATGAAACAGCATAATATATATGTTTTAATTATGTGGCAGGCCAAAGATCCTAAAAGGAACAGAATTACAGGCCTGACAGGCGGCCTCTCCTCAAGAGAAAAACGTTTCCTGAAAAGAGAATAACATAAATGTTAACTATCAAAATTTAACCACCTCTTCCTCCCCCAGGGGGACCCTTTGGCTTATCAGGGAATTTCTCATGGAATTGCTTCACTAATTTATCTGCTTTCATATCCCAACTTTTCACCCACGTAGCTTCTGACAAAGGGTATCCCTTCCAATGCACTAAATATTGTAAACGACCTCTATACAGCCTGGAATCTAATATTTTTTTCACTTCATAATGTGTTTCCCCTTCTACCACTATGGGAGGAGGTGGAGTTTGGGTGGATGGTCTCGTGCTAGACTCCCTTACCGGCTTCAATAAGCTACAATGGAATACCGGGTAAATTTTCCCTAAGAGTCTGGGTAGGCTGAGTCGAACTGTAACTGGGTTAATTATCTTTTCTATTGGGAAAGGACCTAGAAATTTTGGACCTAATTTCTTACTAGGCATCTTTAATCTTATGTATTTAGTAGACAAAAAAATTTTGTCCCCCACTCGAAAGGGGGGTTGTAGGGAACGATGTTTATCAGCTTGCTTCTTGTAGGCTTCTGCCGCATCTGTTAGCGCCTTTTTGGTATTCTCCCATCCCTTCTTTAGTGCCTCCAGCCATTCATTCAGGGACATGGATGAGGGAGGTTCCTTAGGTAGTTCAGGCATGGGAACGAATTCCATGCCACTGGTAATCTGGAAAGGAGTTAATCCGGTACTGCTGTGAACCGTATTATTATATGCTACTTCAGCGAAAGGCAGCAAGTCCGACCAATTGTCTTGCTGATAGTCCACATAACACCGGATATACTGTTCCACCATCGCATTGGCCCTCTCTGCTGCCCCATTTGTGCTGGGATGAAATGCTGAGCTGAGTCCCTGCGTGGACCCGATCGATTTTAGGAATTCTCTCCTAAAGAATTCGGTGAATTGAACTCCGCGATCTGAAATGATCCTTTTTGGAACTCCATGTAGGCAATAAATGTGTTTCACAAACATTTTCGCTAATTTCTTTGCGGATGGTAGGCTTGAACAAGCGATAAAGTGTGCTTGCTTGGAAAACAAATCAATAACTGTCCAGATTACTTTATTACCACTGCTATCTGGAAGTTCGACAATGAAGTCCATTGCTATCTCTTCCCATGGTCGGCTAGGGTTGGCCACTTGTTGTAGTAGTCCAGGGGGCTTTCCCGGATGGGTTTTCATTGTTCCACAAGTAGCACAGCTTTTTACATAATCTTCCACCTCCGACCTCATCTTTGGCCACCAAAATTGACGTCTAGCGAGGTGGAGAGTTTTCAGGAATCTGAAATGACCTCCTAGTTTCGCATCATGACTCCGCTGTAGCACTTGCAATCTCATTTCTGCAGGGACGTACAGTTTGGATCCCTTCCAGGCTACGCCATCATTAATCGTTAGGATGTCTTTGTTGTTGTTGAACCATGGGTCTGTCTGGAGGGCTGCTTTCAGTTCGGTTCTCAGTTTATCTTGGCTTCGACTGGTGACTTGAGCTGCCTTTTGGTGAGAAGGAGATATGATGGGGTGGAAAATTTCTTCCTTCTTACTGTCAAACTGGGGTTTTCTGGACAGTGCATCTGCTAACAAGTTCTTCCCTGCGGGGATGTGTTTAATTTCAAATTTGAACCTTTGGAAATATTGGGCCCAAGGGACCTGTTTGGGGGATAACTTTTGATGGGCAAGGAGAGTTTCGAGGTTTTTATGATCAGTCCATACCTCGAACGGTATATCCCCCCCCCTTCCAGGAGATGCCTCCAGGTGAGCATGCTCCACCTGATCGCGAATGCCTCCTTCTCCCAAATGGGCCACCTTCTTTCCGTAGTGGTGAGTTTCTTGGAGATGTAAGCGCATGGTAAGAGGTGGCCTTATTTATTCTTTTGTAGTAGCACCGCGGCTATCGCGACATCACTGGCATCCGTTTGGATTATGAAAGGTCGCTCTGGATCGGGGTGTTGCAATATGGGTTCTTGGGCAAAGAGCCGTTTTAATTTCTCAAAAGCCTTTTGACAGTCGATTGTCCATTTTAATGGTTGGTTTGCTTTTGGTTTAGTAGGGGAAGGCCCCGTTCTTAATAGGTCAGTCAATGGTAGGGCAATTTCAGCAAAGGTTGGAATAAACTGCCTATAAAAGTTTGCAAATCCAAGGAAGCTTTGTAATTGTTTGCGAGTGCTTGGAGGTTTCCAATCTAACACCGCTTTCACTTTTTCTGGGTCCATTTCTACTCCTTCATTGGAGATACGATATCCCAGATAATCTAGCGAGGTCTTGTGGAATTCACACTTTGACAATTTTGCATAAAGTTTGGCAGCTAGAAGTTTTTTCAGGACTTGCCGTACCAGTTTCACATGTTCTTCCATGGTCTCAGAGAAGATCAAGATGTCATCTAAATAAACGAGTACTCCGCGGTACAGGTGGTCGTGTAGCACTTCATTTATGTACTGCATGAATACTGTGGGTGCTCCTTGTAGTCCGAAAGGCATGACTTTATATTGGAAGCTGCCTAAGGGAGTATTAAAAGCGGTCTTCCACTCATCCCCTTTCCGGATTCGTATACGGTAATACGCCTCTCTCAAATCCAGCTTGGTGAAGATCTTGCCCTTAGCCAAGTGGTTCAACATATCTTTCATGAGAGGGAGGGGATAGGTATTCTTTTCGCATACCGCATTCAAAGCTCGTAAGTCCACACAGAGGCGAACCCCCCCATCTTTCTTTTCCCTGAAGAGCACTGGGGCCGCTACTTTTGATTTTGCTGGTTCAATAAACCCTCTTTTCAAATTGGTGTCGATGTACTTCCTCAATTCTATCATCTCTTTAAGCGTCATAGAGTACATTTTGGGCTTTGGTAAGGTTACCCCAGGTTTGAACTCTATGGCACAATCTGTGGCGCGGTGAGGTGGAAGGTAGTTTCCGTCTTTCTCACTGAACACCTCCGCCAGATCCCAATAGATCTTTGGGACTCGTTGGATTCCCGGAAGTTTAGTGTCTGCTGCGGTTGCTGCAGGTTCTGGACGGGTTGGGCTGTTAGGTTCCAATGTTCCTGGGTGGCCTTTTGGTTCCACTGGTGGTAACGGCCCAAGTCCAATAGTCACCTTTCTAACGCCATCCTCCCACTTTATGGTAGGTTCCCACTTGTCCAACCATGCAAGCCCTAGGATAACTGACTCCTGCATTCCAGGGGCCACGATGAATCTGAGGAACTCATAGTGGCGGCCTATCACCAGTTTTACTAACTCAGTGATCTCTGTAGCCGGAGCTCCCCCAATTAGGGTTCCATCCACTTGCTCAAACGGAATGGGTTGTTTCAGGGGTCTGGTGCGTATACCTAGTTGCTCCACTATTGACATGCTGATTAAGCATCGGGTGCAGCCGGTATCTATAATCACCCCAACTTCCCCTTCTACCCCCGTTTTCGGTATTTGGAGTTTGGCTTTTATTTGGAAGGGGCGGATAGGTGCACTCACCATTGGGTTGTCTTCTGGGTTTCCTTCCTCTTCCTCCTCTGAAGTGTCCAGGGCGTGTTCAGTGGCTCCGCTCTCTGCCCCTGCTGGCTGTTGTGCCAGACGACTTTTTTCTGGGGGTTTTCTGGGGGTTTTCTTGACTGTGCTGGCAGGTGGTTGGCGTGCTTGTGGAACTGGGGCTGGAGCCCAGCATGTAGATGCCCGGTGGCCAAGCTGACCACAATGGTAGCACTTTATTTTGGGGCCCCAGGAACGAGGGGTTGGCGGGAGCTTTTCAGTTTGCTGCCTCTGCGTTCGGTGGGCTAACGGTTTTTTTTCAGGGGTTCTGGTACCAGGCTTTGGATAGGTATTAATCTCGTGGTCCAGTATGATTGCAGTGGTGTACCATTCTTGGATACGATCTGGGGTCCCCCTTACGGCACAAGCTTGTTTCAGTTTGGGATCTAAGGCCTTTTTGAACGTATAGACCAATAGTCTCTCTGGCCAGTAACATAGTCTTCCAGCTATTCTCCGGAATTCCCAAACTAATTCTTTGACCGGCCGACCCCCCTGTCGTAATTCCTGGATCTGGTCTTCAGCATCTACCTGTTGGGCCACATCATAAAATCGGGCCCGCATCAGTTGGATGAACCCCGTTATGTCATCTAACTCAGGAGCTGCTTCTTCATGGAGTTTCGCTATCCATTGTGCTGCCTCTCCTTCATTCATCCCCTCTGCTATTTCTTGGATCAGTTCTCGATCCGTCAGGTATTGTGGGCCTACTTGGTCAACGTATGCCAACACTCGATTCATAAAGTAAGCTAGTTTGTCTCGGCTGCCATCATAGGTTGCACGGAACCTTGGGGGTGTGGGAGGAGGAGGGGGTGCTGGTGGTTGAACCGGAGCAACCTGTTGGCCTGCTGCTTGGGGTGGTAAGCTTCTTTGTGGGGCCACACCCATCGGTTGGGCAAAAGCCTGCTGAGGCATTGGTGGGGGGGCTGGGCCCTGTGGTGGTCCCATTCCCTGGCTCTGCCTCTGAGCAGCTATTTGGGGTGGCGCCATTGGTTGGGAAGGGGCAGGCGTCCACTGGCATTGAGCCCATCCATGACCCAGGAAGAAAGCCCAACCTGAATTGGCTTGATTGATGGGTCCAGAGCCATCGCTTTGCAGAGGGGGGGAGGTGAAAGTGTTCCAGACCCCTTTCGGCTGGTTAAGTTTTACTTCCCAACTTTTTTTCACTCCAGGAGGAGGGGGTGCTGATTCGCTGATGGCTGTGTGGAAAGAACCAAGGTCTCCGCTCCACTGCGCAGCCGTTTCTCTGCTGGGAAAGGATAATGTGGGCTTTGCTAGGCTCCACCCGGGTGGTTCTGGGGGCCCCAGGGGTTTTTGTTCACTCACATTTAGGCGTCGGAATTGGTCCGGAAGGCCCATCAAAGACTGGCTGCGTGATAGCGACTGAGATCTCCATTCATTTGCTCTTCTCCCCATGCTCCAGCCATCTGTCAGAGTTCCCTTGGGGGGGGGGGCTCCTTCCAGCAGGCATTCCTGAGAAGCAATAAATCCCGAAACTTCCTCCCGCAGATCAAACTCCGTCTGTGAGGGAAATCTTGGTTTCGGTTCCTTTCGCCGGGCGCCCTGCTGAAGCTCCCTTTGCTTCGCCTCTGCCTGTTGAACTATTTCTTTAGAAGGTGCATAGATGGTTTCGACAAACATAAGTGATCCATCATCTTTAGCTTTCTCTGCTGCATTCTTTCCTTCCTCCATCTTCACTGAAATTTCGTCCTGCCCAGGGTTGGGTCAGAGCTGGGATTCAGTACCCCGATGAAAGAAAAAATTTTTTAAGGGAGAGTTGAAATAATGTCAGCGTTCCAAATATCATGCAGAATTAAATCATTGTCCAAGGCAAAGTAGTCCTTAAAACTCCAATTTAATAAGACAGGCATGTTGGCATTATGCTGTTGAAATTTCAACTCTAAGGTACATCCGGTGAATTCCCCAAGTTAAAAGTTCATCATCTATCCCCACACCCCATAATTCATCACATGGTCCAATCTTCATCTTCCACGCTGGCATGTACACCCCTCTTCTTCCGGCCAGGTGTCGAGGTGCGGAGACAAAAGACGACCTTGAGCTTCTAAGAAATCCATAACAATACATTCCACAATCCTACTCCTTTCTATTCCCCCCTCCCAACTACTATACCAATGAAACAGCATAATATATATGTTTTAATTATGTGGCAGGCCAAAGATCCTAAAAGGAACAGAATTACAGGCCTGACAGATCCACTGAAATCTAGAATTCGCTCTTTCAAAGAAAACCAGACTCTTGTTCGATTCTCTTGGAACAGTTTGTGCTATGCATTTATACAAAGGAAATGATTGCATCATGTTCACTCAGAGGGATTTCCTTCTCAGCTTTTCTGAAAGAGAGAAGGAAATTGAGTAAGCAAAAACTTACCAACCATTTTTCCATCACTTCCTGGCTCATCCAAAATATGCCAGTTAAGCACAGCTCAAGTCCCTTAAGAGTCCCTGCCCAGGCAGATATGAATGACAAAAAAGGTGTTTCAGAAACAGAATAACAGAGTTGGAAGGGACCTTACAGGTCTTCTAATACAACCCCCTGTGTTGGAGCATTCAAAACCCTTGGAAGGAAGTTGTTCCACTGATTAATTGTTCTAATTGTCAGGAAATTTCTGCTTAGTTCTAAGTTGCTTCTCTTCTTGATTGCTTTCCACCCATTGCTTCTTGTTTTACCCTCGGTTGCCTTGGAGAATAGTTTGATTCCCTTTTCTGTGTGGCAACCCCTGAGATATTGGAACACTGCTATCATGTCTCCCCTAGTCCTTCTTTCTCTTAAGCTAAACATACCCAGTTCCTGCAACCGTTCTTCATATGTTTTAGTCTCCAGTCCCCTAATCATCTTTGTTGCTCTTCTCTGCACTCTTTCTAGAGTCTCCACATCTTTTTTACATCGTGGTGACCAGAACTGAATGCAGTATTCCAAGTGTGGCCTTACCAAGGCATTATAAAGTGGTATCAACACTTCATGTGATCTTGATTCCATCCCTCTGTTTATGCAGCCTAAAACTGTGTTCACTTTTTTGACAGCTGCTGCACACTGCTGGCTCATATTTAAATGGTTGTCCACTAGGATTCCAAGATCCCTCTCACAGTTACTACTACTGAGCAAGGTACCACATATACTGTACCTGTGCATTTTGCCTGTGCAGTTTCTGCTTTCTGCCCATTGGCTATCCGCATCTTGCTCTATCATCTATTGAAAAAAAACAAGCAGAGATCTTTCCCATGTACTGGTTTCAGGAACACAAAAGCCCAGGATGAGATGTGATTAGCGAAGAATGCTAAGAATAACACAAAAAAACCCTCTCTTGAGATATTTTTATTCAAAATAAAAGAAAAAGAAAGAGATCAGTATCCCAGCTCAGTGAGGATAGAAATTTCTTACAGGTAACATGGAAAATAGCTGTTCTACTCATATTTGTGGTCCACCTCTCTTCAACAGAGTCACTTTGGGTTGAACTGAGCAGCTGCAGAAATTAAATGGAGAAATAAACAATAACACTTCACTCTTGGTCATTCAACCCAAGCCTGCTCCATCTGCCTATGTCTCCCATAATCTAAACGAACTCAAGACTCTTCTACTTACACACTGAATGAAATAGGATGACTATTTATTCCACTAGCCACCTCCAGGCTTTATCTACTAGAACTGCTCATCACTCTTCAGCAAGATTGCCCAACCTTGGCAACTATAAGATTTATGGACTTCACCTCTCAGAATTCCCCAGCCAGCTGGGAATTGAAATCCACAAGTCTTAAAATTGCCAAGGTTGGATACCCCTGGTCTAAAGCCTCTTCTGTCAATACTGTACATCAATACTGTGAATGCCCTGCCTTCAATCACCACCAGAGATCCTGGCTCACTTCAGATGAAAGACCATTCAAACAACTTTAGTACATTGCTGGTCCATTTAGTGTTGGGACCATTAAGCTTTTTCAGAATTGAAAATGGCACCTTCTAGTCCAAGGGTGTCAAACTCAATTTTATTGAGGGTTGCATCAGGATTGTATTTAACCTCAGGGGGCTGGCGTGGGCGTGACCAGGGTAGGTGTGGCCATCTTGACATCACTCATGTTGGGGGTGACTGTGATGGCCCAAGCCCTCTGCCAGCTAAAAACGGGCTCCAGAGCTCGATTTTCAGCTGAGACGGCTCCTGCAACCCTTGTCAATGAAAACGGAGCTCCGTTTTTGCTTGCAGAGGCACCATGGGCTGGTCCTTTGCTGTTTCCAGGATGGTCCCCCAGTCCAGATCTAAGCACCCCATGGGCCAGATCTGGCCCCTGGACCTTGAGATTGACACCCCTGTCCTAGCCTAAAACTCTGGGCCATGTTTGCCCAGAACGGGGAAATGAATCAACCACTCCCCAAGGTACAAATTCATTTTCCATACTTATGGCTAATGATTGTCAATGTTCCAGACAAAGGGAAAGCAACAGATTTTGAAGTCTTCCTACCCACTACAAAGAAAACTTTCTTGCAGGTTAAAACATGTTTCATAGCAGCTTTTTCATGGTTTGGACTGTTTGAATAACATATTCTTCTCACTCTTAAATATGACTTTAAACAGGACCATTAAGGATCTTGCCTTGTATAAAACTCAAAGAAGGGTCATGTCTTTGGAATACAGGGCTTCGTTTTAATACAGTAATACAATCTATTCAGTGCAATTTAAGTAAATGACATTGATTACAAACAAATGTTGCTCACAGATTTCCATGCACACAGCTTTGCCTTGAGAATTAGTGTCAGAGTGGATTGATTGCTCAAATTTACTATTACCTCTAATCAAGGAATTATTATTCTGGTTTGCTGTAAAAATAAAACTATAAAGAGAGAAAAGCTGAAGAGAGCAGTGATGACGTAAAAGGTATGCACTATGAATCCGTATAAATATTTTACTTAAGGAGCCAGATTCAATCCAAAGGGATTGTATCAGAGATGGTATTCAGCCAGTTCTGACAGGGACTGGAGAACCGGTAGCGGAAATTTTGAGAGTGAGGAGGGAATGGGGATTTTGCAGTATCCTTCCCCTGCCATGCCCACAAAGCCACGCCCACAAAACCAGTAGTAAAACATTTTGAATCCCACCACTGGATTGCATGCTATGTTTAGAGAACTGGGCAAGCTAAGGGAATGATCAGAATAACACAGTTGGAAGGGACCTTGGAGGTCTTCTAGTCCAACTTTCTGCTCAAGTAGGAAACCTGTTCTGACACACACACATCCCTCGTCCCACACCAACACACTCCGAGCAAAAATACTTTACAGAATTTATTAACAGACAAACAGGTCCTTGGCAGCAAACCAGCACAGACAAGCCTGGGCAGCAGTCCACCACAGATAAGCCTTGGCAGCAATCCAGCCTGCCAAGCTCACAATACTGTTCTCCAACATTAGTTAATGTGTTGACTTCTGCAAAAGGGGCGTGTGCACAAGCAGTCCTTTTATAGTCTGGAGAGGAGCCTAATTACCATCAGCCAAGTGCAATTACCTCCTGTAACTGTGCAACTGTTCCTTACGCCTATTAACTCTCCGGTGCCGGGCATCCAGGAACAACTCACTGCTGAGGTCCGGATCACACTCGTCTCCTCCCCACTGGTCAAAGGCTCAGGCGCCTCCTGGTGGCCAACCAGCCTCTCTGCGCCCTACTTGGAGTCAGAACCCTGTCCAGGGCCCTCCACATCCTCCAGAGCCGACCCATAGGGACCCTCGCTATTAGAGTCTGATGGCAGCTCCAACGGCTCCTGCTGGGCCACAACAAAAACCCTTTATCATATCAGACAAATGGCTGTCCAATCTCTTCTTTTTTAAAAAAAACTGCAATGTTTGAGCAGCCCCAACTTCTGGATGCAAGTCATTCCACTGATCAATTCTTCTGTCATAAAATTTCTCCTTAGTCCTAGGTTGATTTCCCCCCTCAAGAAGAATTCACTGTCACCCATGATCTTACCAATGTTCCTCCTTATTATTTCTAATATTCCTCTTGGAGGACCCTTTCAGAATGGTATCTATGGCAACAGGAGAATGAATGGTTGTCTTGCTGTCACTGGAAGGGAGGGGAGAAAGTGGAAAAACTTTCATCTTCTATAGACAATGGATCCTCCTTACCCTAAGTTATCTTAAGCTTCCCTGAGTTGCTGCTTTTAAGCTGTCAGCTCAGTTACAATTTTTCAGATGCTGATTTCTTTTTTTATTGATTGATTTGCCATCACGCTGCTCTTGACTCGTAGCATCTACCTATATTTTTCTCTATCATGATCTGTCCCTAACGTGGTCTTTCATATCTTCCAATAGCTCACACAATATGTACCGTATCCTTTACATGTCATATTATATTTTACAAGAGCTGTCATCAGCATTCTGACACTTTCTAAATTCAAAGCTGAGCTTGACTTCTCAAAAACCTAGCTCACATCATATCATTGATGGACGTTGTGAATAATTCTCCTTCATGCAGGGACATCAAGGCATTTTCCTGGTACATTAGTCTCGGGTGTATGAGTATAGCACATGCAGATGAGGTTGCCTGATTCAAAATAGACTGGTGCATTCAGAACAGAACAGTTCTGCTTCTCCTTGCTCACCTAACATCCCATGAAATGGGCAGCAGAATGGATGGACAGTTAGAAATCCATTTAGATCACCATTTTGCAGCATAGCAACATGTAGCATGGTGCCTTCCAAACAAGTTATATTGGTAGTCCTTGACTTATTATCACTTCCTTAGCGACCTTTCAAAGTCCTCTCCTCACCAATGCTACTTTGATCCAGCTTTGAAGTTCCAGATAGTTATATCGCAGTGGTCACATTTGTATGGTCATTTGCAGCAGCCAATAGTCATGTGACCACAACTGTGATTTTGGTACAGTGGGTTTCCTTAAATAATTGTTGTGTTTGCTTAACAACTGTGCTGTTCATTTAATGGCTATGATGTTCACTTAATGATTCTGCCAAATACTGCATCCAGTTTTGGTCGCCGTGATGTAAGAGTGCAGAGAAGAGCAACAAAGATAATTAGGAGACTGGAGGCTAAACCATGTAAAGAACGGTTGCAGGAACTGGGTATGTCTAGTTTAATGAAAAGAAGGGCTAGGGGAGATATGATAGCATTGTTCCGATCTCTCAGGGGTTACCACAAAGAAGAGGGAGTCAGGCCATTCTCCAAAGCACCTGAGGGCAGGACAAGAAACAATGGATGGAAACTAATCAAGGAACGAAGCAACCTAGAATTAAGGGAAAATTTCCTGACACTTACTGTAGAACAATTAATCAGTGGAACAATTTGCTTCCAGAAGTTGTGAATACTCCAACACTGGAAGTTTTTAAGAAGAGATTGGATATCCATTTATCTGAAGTGGTGTAGGGTTTCCTGCCTAGGCAGGAGGTTGGACTAGAAGACCTCCAAGGTCCCTTCCAACTCTATTATTCTATGATTCTATGACATGGTGACCCACTTAACAATTGCCATGACCTGCAACAATAAGTTTGCACTTAATTATAGTCATATGCAGAGGACAACTTATAATGGAATAGAACTGAACCAGCAAACTAGTGTGCATAGATTCTAGGAGCTGTAGCCCAGTTAATTATAAGGGAACCCTAAACATAGCTCTTGTCTTATGGTACTATTTGAATGGGTGGCAAAATTGTCTTTATCGCTTGGCAGGATGGTTGATCTGGCAAAACTATTCTATAATCAGAAAGTTCATAGCCAAGTACAGTTACATAGGAGGCAGATACATTTCATGAAATATGGAAATATTTATTTGAGTGTTTGGCAGAAAGCAAGCATGAAAGAGCATGTTAGATACGATTCATTCTTTATTGAAATGGCATAAAAATGCCTGCAAATAAATAAATAAACTAAATAATTTCACAGTGAGTTTTTAAAAAGTAGCAACATCTAGTAACAACAGAAAATCTACAGTTTATAAAATACAACAAATTAGTCAAATCCACAATTTACAGACAATATAATATATTGCAAACATTTATTAATATATTATTTGTAATATATTTTTTAAAATGTAATTCTGCTTTTTAGACACCCTTTATTTAAAAAAACACACATTGAAGGAGTCAATGTTCAACACATTGAAAATGAAGCCAGAAAAGACCTTTTCTCACAAGCCTAGTAAGTAGGCATTTGTCCTCAAGGATTCTTTAAAAAGTTTCAAAATGAAAAAGGGCTTCTGCAGTCATGACATAAAGTAAGCTTAAGATTGAAAATTAGGCTTGTCAGATGCTACATCTTTTCTATCCCGCTCTACGGAATGGAGAGTTGGTCTCTGACAGAAAGTCACTTGAAGAGACTAGAAGCATTTTAAATGTGGATTTACAGGCGGCTGTTACATATAAATTGGGTTGACAAAAACAGAAATGAGGAGGTGATAAGCTGCCTGGGAAAGTCAAGGGAAATCATCAAAACCGTAAAAAAATGTGAAAGTTAGAATGTTTTGGACATGTGGTGAGACATCTTGAAAAATATGGCATCCTTCACTTAATCCTCCAGGGAAAAATTGAAGGCAAACAAGGTCCAGGCAGAAGAAGAACATCGTGGCTTCTAAACCTAAGGGACTGGTTTGGACAAGACTCAACAAAACTTTTTCAGGCGGGGGTTGATAAAAATAGGATCACCAACATGATCGCCAACATCCGATGACGGATATGGCACAAGAAGAAGAATGTCTTTAAAAGTTGTTCTTCTGTAGATTTTACATTTGGGCAGGTTTACAATGGATGATTCGACAGATAGCCATTTATGGCTTTAGGGAAGGGATATCCAAACTTCTATTAGTCCTCACGGTCAGTCTTTCCTTATACTGGATTAAAAACCATATAAACAGAAGTTTAGTAGATTTATGGGAGGAACTAATAAAGCCAGTGAAGAATTCAAGCCAAGTATAAAACACAAGCCCTATTTATAGTAAAAGCAAGGGTTACTTTTTACATCTTTTTTCCTCCCTGCCTGGGTGATATAACAGACAGAGGGCTACAGCACAGTGGACTGGAGGAGTGATGGACATCCGTGCTTTGTCAATGAGTCAATCTGGCTCAAGTTATTTTCCTCTGAGCTTGGCAGACATTGGCCAAACCTTTCCAACATAATCAGTGATGAAGGGTGTTGGAAACTGCAGTTCAACTACATCTGTGTGAAAGCGTATTCTGCACGTCAACAAGTATTTCTGACTCTAACCACTTAACCACTGTGCAATCTCACACAGTGGCCTATGCACTTCCTCAAATAAAATCAACGGAAACTTCATAAGATGCTAATGTTTGGGTGTTGTCCTATTAAATGCAGTGAAATCTTGCTTGAGATAGCAATAGCAATAGCACCTAGACTTATATACCGCTTCACAGTGCATTACATCCTTCTCTTAAGCACTTTGCAGAGTCAGCGTTGTGCCCCCAACAATCTGGGTCCTCATTTTGCAGACCTCGGAAGGATGGAAGGCTGAGTCAACCTTGAGCCTGGTGAGAATCGAACTGCCGGCAGTCAGCAGTCAGCAGAATTAGCCTACAATATTGCATTCTAACCCCTGTGCCACTGCAGCTCATGAAATCAAGATACCTCATGAGGTCAATGAACTTTTAGGAGATCTGACTGAGCATCTCAGCAAAGTGCAGCCATAATTTTCAAAACTATGAATGCATCTTGAAGTATAACAGATGTTTTAGCATCTGTGGGTGATGTTAACTACCAAGTTCCTTTTTTTCATATAGGTATGGTATAATCATATCAAGTCTAGGCTAACAACTTAACTACCGTATTTTGTCCCAAGTGAAGATCTGGATATTATTTTATGGGGAACTCATAAAAAGAAGATTGCCGTGAATCATATGTTCGTATACTGAGGGCAGCCTGGAGACACAAGAACATTTGTTCTCTCCTAGACATAGGTTAAGAATATATGACGTTTCTTGCTGCATCTTCCATAAGCCCCCTTGTTAGTACAATCAGTACTTCACCCATAATGTTAGAAAATAGCATGCGTGTGATCGGCATAGCTAAAACTCCAGCCCAAAATTCAGTTAAGGATCTTGTCCTTAAGTCCCATTAGATCAATGCTTTTTCTCTGCTACAGCTTCACCATCCAAAGACAATGATACAAGACATGGGCATATAAACCATACAAGTAGCCCACAATTTGTGACCATAATTGAGCGTAAAATTTCCATTGCTGAACAAGTGAGTTTTGCCCCCACTTTATGACCATTCTTGCCACAGTTGTTAAGTGAATCATTACACTTGTTTAGTTAGTAACATGGTTGTTAAGATGGCTTCCCTGTTGACCTTACTGGTCAGAAGTTCGCAAAAGATGATCACATAACTCTAGGACCGTGATGGCGAACCTAAGGCACGCGTGCCACAAGTGGCACGCGGAACCATTTGTCAGGGCACGCGAGGCACTGCCCTGTCAGCTGGCCAGCGGGCATGCACGCGCTGGCCAGCTGAGTTCACCTTTTTAAAAGCTATTTTTCGCCTTCCCCGGGCTCCAGAGGCTTTATAGGAGCCTGGTGAGGGCGAAAACAGCCTCCCCTTCCCCCCCGGAGGCTTCAGGGACCATCCCTGAAGCCTTCGGAATGCTTAAAACCACCCTCCGAGCAAACCGGAAGTGCTCAAAGGGTCGTTTTAAGCGTTCCGAAGGCTTCAGGGACCGTCCGAGGCTTCCCTGATGCCTTCGGAGCGCTTAAAACGACCCTCCGAGCAACCTGGAAGTCACTTCCGGTTTGCTCGGAGGGTGGTTTTAAGCGCTCCGAAGGCTTCAGGGAAGCCTCTGGACAGTCCCTGAAGCCTCCGGAGGGCCTCTGGTGGGTCGGGGCAGGCTCTTTTCGCCCTCCCCAGGCTCCTAAAAGCCCCTAGAGCCTGGGGAGGGCGAAAAAAGCATGTAAAAATGGGGGGGTCGTGCGTTTTGCGTGCATGCGCACTGGGGGGGTCGCGGGTTGCATTATGGGTGCGGCACGCCCGCACTCGACCCCCCTGTGCTCCCCCCACTTGTGGCACGCGAGCCAAAAAAGGTTCGCCATCAGTGCTCTAGGACATTGCAACTGCCATAAATGCATGCCAGTTGTCAAGCATCTGGATTTTGCTGGATACAGTCTGGGTCAATCATTGGGACCAAAGTTTATTCTTCCAAACTTTCAAAATACTTGTTGCATTTATAGGGTGCCTGCTTGTGTGTAGCTTTTAGTTGCTAATTAGGATGTTGATGACTGGCTATTAAGTCATTGATTGTTGTTTCCTTTGGCTCCCAAGTACCTGATAAATTGATGGTAAATCAGTACTCCTGTTGATTGACAAGGGGCATGATTCCCAGGCTTCAATCATTTCTCTGATTGAAATGATTGAAGCCTGGGAAAAGCTCATTTTTGGTCACTCAACAGAAGTGCTGATTTACTATCAGCTTATCAGGTACTTAGCAGCCAAGGAGGAGGACAGAGCAGCACAAGGAAGCAACAATCAATGACTTCATCACATCATAATTAACAACTAAAAGCTACATACAGCCAAGCACCACATAAATACAATGTGTAGACCATCCCAGTGCAGGTATTCTGGAGAGAGAGAGAGGGACAGAGGGAGAGAGAGACAGGAAGAGAGAGGGGGGAGAGGGGGAAGAGAGGGAGAGAAAGAGAGGGAGAGAGAAGGGGGAGAGGGAAGTTCCCTGATGATTGGCTCCAGCATGAGCCAAAAGTTTAGAAGAATAAACCTTTGGGCCCAGTGACTAACAAACTGCATCCTGCAACATCACCCAGGGACACATATATTTACTTTCATTCACAACTGAATTTTGATCATCTGACCCTGGTGATCTAAAATGGCAGTAAATGTGAAAAATGGTTATACATTAGTTTTTTCAGTGCTGTTGTAACTTTGGTCATTCAACAAATGGCTGTAGCGGAAGCAGAGGCTTTCACTAAAAAACATAGTACCCTCCTAGGTGAAATGGGGGATGCTACACAAGAAACAAAGGAGGGAGGGGCTGAGGTCCAGCCGGTGGACAGGGGGGGGGGGGGGATGCAACAACTATAAGACTCAGATCACAAAAGTGACTTGGAATACTATTGCAATTGTTGCTACAATGTACTTTCATGGAAGTGATACAAAACAAATGGTTGAAACATACTGATGATTTTGTGTTAACTTAAAACTGCTAATACATATGTAAATGCTGATATTTTTCTATCTTTGTTTGTAAAAGTTGCAAGACCTGGGGGGGGCTTCTCCCCCCCCCCGCACGATGTAGCTGTCAAAATGTTTTAAAACCCTATAACCCCTTTTCCTTGTAAAATTTTTAAAGCTAATAAAACATTTGAACAATTAAAAAAAAAACAAATGGCTGTAAGTTGAGGATTACTTCTACTGCTGTTCCAGCCATGCTGGAGAACATTTTCAGGTGGGGAGGGCATGGAGCCAGGGACATAAGGTAGAAGCAGTCCTGTTGAATAGTCCACAGTACCAGAGCCAATAACTCTCCTTTGACATTTGCAGTCCCAGCAAATTCCCAAGACATTTGTCAGCTGCAAACTGACCATTTCTTAGACTCCAAAGTTCATTCCTTCATCCTAATGGTGATTCGGGAGCAGGAAGATGAACGCCATAGATCTGACAGGCAGGGGTGGGTTGCTGCTGGCGTTCCTGCATGCGCATGCATCTTGTCCCGGTTCTGTGCTTCATGCCCATGCGCAGTTGCCTGTAAATAGGTCTGCACATGTGCAGAACATTTTAATAATGCCCCCAAAATCATGCTGCGGAATTGGTTAAGAGACGTGGCCAGCTTGGGTAGCTGCCAGTTCTGCGCCCCAGGCCAACATTCCACTACCAGTTCAGCCGAACTGGGCCAAACAGGTAGCAACCCACCTCTGCTGTCAGCGTAGCTAAAAGGCATGGGATGCTAACAGGCAAATGGGCTCTGCAGCTCGAGTACAATGGCTCAGCATAGCTTATTTATTGCACTCACTATGGAATAAACAGAATAATGTTTGAAAGGGAGCAGAGATGTCATCTAATCCAACCCCCTGCTCAAGCAGGAGACCCTATGATTTCTGAAAAGCGGCTCTCCAGTCTCCTCTTAAAAGCCTCTAGTAAAGGAGCGCCCACAACTTCCGAAAGCAAAGCTGTTCTGTTGGTTGATGGTTCTTGTTAGATTCGGGCAACGAGAGAACAGACTCCGGACGATTGTGACAACAGCTCTTTATTTAGTAGTATTAGTAGTGATCCAGCTTGGATTGCGGTCTAAGATCTCCCCTTTTATAGGGATCGGGTACACCTCCCGTCCAATCAGAACAACCCCTTGTTCCTGCCCTAGCGGCGGACCTGAGTGGAGACTTACAGCGATATATGCTAATATCTAACACCCCTCCCCTCTTAGACGGAGTGTTCCAGTTAGTGACAAAGTCCTTTAACTGTGCCGGTTTCTGCCTTACTCGGGTGGATCGTCGGAGTTCAGGTTGAGTTGGAGTGGGTGTGAGATCGGCTTGTTCCGCTTGTTCTGTTTCGCAGTCGGGGGATGGAAGGCTCCCCTCGCTCGGATGCTGTTCCACTCTGTCGTTGATCTCTGGTTCCACTTCAGGCTCCGTGGTGCTGTATTCCTCTGTGTTCGGATTCTCAGGTTGCTGCTTTTCTGACGGAATGTAGTCTTCGTAAGCAGATCGCAGGTTGGAATGTGTTAGGCGACCCCGGAGTTGGTCTATGTGTCTTTTCCAATTTCTACCGTCCTCTAGTTCCAACAAGTATGATCGAGGACCCGGGATACCAATTACCTTTGCCGGAATCCACAGCATTCCCCCTGCATAGTTGTGGGCGTATACTGAATCCCCTATACTAAAATTCCGAATTTTGCTTGTGGAGTCTGGGGGCGATGTGGCAGAGTAGTTTGGGTGAAGTCGGTCCAGGCGAGACCGTAAACGGCGGCCCATGAGGAGTTCAGCGGGGCTCCTACCCGTCGTGGCACTAGGGGTGATATGCTGGATTAGTAGGTAATGATCAATTTGTGTTTGCCAATCACCTGGGCCCATCCTAGCGAGGGCCTCTTTTGCAGATCGCACCATTCTCTCCGCCTGTCCGTTCGAAGCCGGATGGAATGGCGCGACAAGGGCATGCCGAATTCCCTGACCTGCTAAGTACGTTTCGAATTGCATGGCCGTGAACTGGGGCCCGTTGTCGGAAACCAGGAGGTCGGGCAGGCCGTGAGTGGCGAAAAGCCGCCGTAGTACCTTAATGACTGCCTCTGCCGTGATTGAAGTCATTAGGACTACTTCCAACCATTTGGAGTATGCATCCACAACTATTAGAAACGTTTGCCCTTGGACTGGCCCTGCGAAATCAATGTGTATTCGCGACCAGGGTGCTTTCGGTTTGTCCCATTCCGTGGCAGGCGCTTCAGGGGGTGCTGGTCTGGATTCTTGGCACGGATCGCAAGTGGCTACCCATTCCTCTATCTCCTTGTCCATGTTTGGCCACCAAACGTAACTCCTAGCTAACGCTTTCATCTGTACGATCCCCGGATGCCCAACATGTAACGCTTCTAAGACATTTCTCCGCAATGCGTATGGAACAACAACTCGATCCCCCCACAATAAACAACCTTGTAAAACCAACAGTTCATCGCGTTTTGACCAAAACAGTTTGAATTCGGGTCCCACATTTCCCTTGGGCCATCCCCTCCATACCCAAGTCTGTACCTGTCTGATTACATTGTCCTTAGCAGAAAACCTAGCAACGTCCACAGAAGAGACTGGTCCTGAGTCCAAACAGTCAATCAATAAAACCGGTATCTCGGGAGTGGGGTCTGTTAATAGTTCTGGAAGTGGGCAACGGCTGAGTGCATCAGCGTGCCCAAGTGTGGAACCCGGTCGGTGTATCAGTTTGTAGGAATACGCAGCCAGGAAAACAGTCCACCTGGTCATGCGCGGGGAGAGTGAGACCGGTGTGGGGCGGTTTCCCGCCAAAAGACCCAGCAGTGGTTTGTGGTCTGTGATGAGTTCGAAATCGCGGCCGTAGAGATACTCGTGGAAACGTTTGACTCCTGCCACAGCGGCTAACACTTCCCTGTCCATCTGGCTGTAGTTTCTTTCAGCCGATGATAAAGTCCTTGAGTAGAATGCGATGGGTGCTTTGTTCCCATTTGGCATTCTGTGGCTGAGGACTGCGCTGACGCCGAAAGGTGATGCATCGCAGGTTAAAATCAGTGGTAGAGTTTGGCTGTATTGGATGAGTAACGAGTCGGTCGTGAGCAGGCGCTTGACTGCGGCGAAAGCTGCTGCCTCGGGGCATCCCCATGTCCATTTCGCGTTCTTGGCGAGGAGTCGATGTAGCGGCTCAGCGACGGTAGCTTTCTGTCTTAGAAAAACGCTGTAGAAGTTAAGAAGTCCGAGGAATGCCTGCAACTCGGTCTGATTTCGTGGTGTGAGGGTGTCCTGGATCGCCTTCATTTTCTTCGATATTGGGTGTATACCCAGTCCATCGATTCTATACCCCAGGAATTCTACGCTAGGCACGTTAATTTGGCATTTTTCTTTTTTTAGGCGGAGGCCCTTTTCTCTGATTCTGGCCAAAACAGTTCTAACACGTTTTACTAGTTGCTCCTCGTTTGCAGCCGACACCAAGATGTCGTCGAAATAGGGGACGACTCCTGGTATTCCCTGCAAAAGCCGTTCCATGACGCTTTGGAACAGACCTGGAGCGATGCGAATTGTAACCGGTTGCATTTGAAAGCACCCCTGTGCGTCACTATAGTTTGGGCCTCTGCCGTGGCGCTATCCACTGGCAACTGCTGATACGCTTGTGCCATGTCTAATTTTGCAAATATTTTTCCTGGCCTCAACGAGTGCAATAGGTGTTGGACTACGGACACAGGATACGCGCTCTGTTGTAAGGCGACATTAATTGTGCATTTATAGTCCGCGCAGATGCGGACTGACCCATCTGGTTTCACTGGGGTCACTATGGGGGTTTCCCAGCGCGCGTGATCCACCGGTTCAAGGATCCCTTGTTCTACGAGCTTATCAATCTCTTTATCAATCTTGGGACGGAGCGCAAAAGGCACTCTTCTAGGTTTGAGACAGATTGGTGCCACGTTTGGGTCTAGATTGAATGATATTGGTTTACCCACATACTTACCAAGACCAGGGCTGAACACATCCTCGAACTCCTTAAAAATCTGTTCAGCGCTGCTGTTCTCCACGGCGTTGATTCCGGTGACTTCTAGCCCCAGGGCTTCGAACCAATCCAGTCCCAGGAGGCTCTGTAATGGCGCGCTGGCGACGGTCACGGGCAGCTGGGCTATGATGTCCTTGAACTGCACCCGAAACGTGCCTTGACCCATGATGGGGACCCTGTTCCCCTGGTAGTCTCGTAGCAGGATGTCTGGTGTTCGCAGTTGGTGCTTCTTAAGGCTAGGAATTGCCTTTTTCATGGCGGACCATGAGATGATCGTCAGGGACGATCCCATGTCGACTTCAAGCTCACAAGGGGAGTCCTCCAGGAGGACAGTGATTTTCAGCTTTTTAGGCTGCTTGGTGCGGACCTGACCTATCGTTGTGAGATAGGTTCGCATTGGTTCTCTCTGGGTCAACTCTCTCTCGGCATCGGTATCCTGGGGATACTCTCTCTCGGCTCTCTGGTAATACGCCCTTTCAGCTCTTTGTGTGTATTCTCTCTCGGCTAACTCCCTCGGTTCTCTCTCTGGGCGCCCTTTGTTCTTCCGCCAAGCCCCTGGGTTGGGCTTCTGTCGGCGGTACATCGGAGGCTGCCATTGTGAGGCAGGGACTTCGCTCCAGCACACTCGTGCGATGTGCCCAAGTTTGTCGCAATGCGAGCAAACAACGTTTCTGAAACGACAGGTAGACCGGGGGTGGTTCCCTCCGCAACTTGCGCATGGTGGCAATCGGAATTCGGTTTTTCCCACCGGTCTTGCGTGACTGCTCCGCATTCGATGGCTGTCTTCGAACTCGCTGTCCTCGACCTCTTGATCTGCGGCCTCATAATGTACTCTGGCGTGTCTGGCTCCGGTCTGGATCGCGCTGTATCCGTGTTGTATTGTCTCGGAAGATCTGTCCGCTGATTCAGAAGCTCTCGCCTCATCGAGCGCGATTTGCAGGCTTAGGTTGGGTTTGGCCAACAAACTTTTCTGCAAGGAAATGTCTCTTAACCCGCATATGAGGCGCGCCAGGATTTGCTCGTCCAGATCCCTGAACTCGCAATGCGTTGCTGCTTTCCGAAGTGCTGCAACATATTGGTTGATTGATTCTCCCGCCTTCTGGTTCCTCGTGTTGAATTCCTGGCGGCGAACATGGCGGGAAGGTTTTGGCGCGTAATGTGTTTGCAATGTCTGTTGTAGCGCCGTCCATGATACCGCCTGTATGGGGGTTGGCTTGGAAAGAACTCTGGCCATTTCGAAGACCTCTCGACCACAGTAGCTCAGGAACATATTCTTTTTCCGAGAGTCCGGTACTCCCGTGTAATTGTTTGCCTCGAGAAAACACTCGAACCTCAGCATGTAGGATTCCCAATGCTCGGCGATTGGGTCGTATGGAGCTGGAGGGGCGTGCATCGCCATCTTGTCTGCGTTCGAATTTGCCGCGCTGAGATGGCTGCCGGAACTTCCGCCGAATTCCGGGGCTGGATTGAATCCTTGGATTCTGGAGATAGCTTCTTCGTCCTATCTGTCTCTCGATCCCACCTTCGTTGCCAATGTTAGATTCGGGCAACGAGAGAACAGACAACGGACGATTGTGACAACAGCTCTTTATTTAGTAGTATTAGTAGTGATCCAGCTTGGATTGCGGTCTAAGATCTCCCCTTTTATAGGGATTGGGTACACCTCCCGTCCAATCAGAACAACCCCTTGTTCCCGCCCTAGCGGCGGACCTGAGTGGAGACTTACAGCGATATATGCTAATATCTAACAGTTCTCACTGTCACAAAATTTCTCCTTATTTCAAGGTTGAATCTCTCCTTGATCAGTTTCCATCCATTTTTCCTTTGTCTAGTCTTCGGGTGCTTTGGAAACATAGGTTGACCCCCTCCTCTCTGTGACAGCCTCTCAACTATTGCTCTCATGTCTCCCCTGGTCCTTCTCTTCACTAGACTAGCCATGCCCAGTTCCTGTAACCGTTCTTCATAAACCCTATTCAAATGAAACAAATTCAAATTCAAAAGACAAACACATATTTATAAAAAGGTACATTTTTTTTGTTTTCACTAAATCTTTATTTTTCTTATTGGCCTACCAGGCTAGTGTTTTATTTTCTTCCCTGTCTTTTATTCTGGGGCAGATTTTTTAAACTTAAAGCATTTATGCTCCAGTCAGCTTTTTTATCTCTTGCCAGATTTTATTTTCATTATGGCTAAGGACTTTAAAAACTAGAAATACCCTAGGGCTGCCTTAACCTTCTTGCAAAGGTCTTCCAAAGGTCTGGATGTAACTATATAATTGCCAAAATATTATTACATTCATTTCGCTGAATCATGTATATGGAAGTATTCTTCAAGTCCCAAGGCTTTTTGTTTGTTTGTTTGTTTGCTTTGTTTTGTTTTAGAACTTTTTATAATAATAATAATAATAATAATAATAATAATAATAATAATAATAATAATAATGCAAAATATTATAAATCTTATTCTCAGTGATTTAGGTTCTTGTCCTTGGGAGTTTTTGCTTTTAAAAAAATAGGTTTTTATATCTATGATTGGCTTGTTTTTTAAAAAAATATTTATTTAAGTATTTATTTAGCTTATATTTCTTTAAAAAAAATCAAACAGCTTCACACTTTTATTTAATACATTTCTTTGGAGTACTGCAGTACACTCTACATGGGGCTGCTCTTGAAGAGTATCTGGAATGTAGCGACATGTACTGTTTTGGGTGCCCCTAGTGTAGGAAGTTATCACCCAGCCCTCTCCCAGAAAAATGAAATATCCTAGGAAATATTGATAAGGCAGAATATTATATTTCCATGGATGTGAAAAGGAAGAAACATGTTTTAAATTGAGAATAGCTCCCTGTAGCTTCCTGCCTCCACCCACTTTGTCAATGGGCCATTAAGAAGGCCAAGCCAGTCCCTTAACATAATAAAGAGTTCTCCCCTTCAGCTCCAGGAGTATGGGAATGAAGGCATGATAATATAAGCCTTTACTCAACTGACCACATGGCATCTGAGAACTCTGAGAATTCAACCAAACCTGGACTCAGCCTAGAGAGTTGCCCCTGCATGGGCCCATGTGAGTCTGGCAACCAATCGGAATACATTTCTTACACAGGAACAGGAAACAGAGAGGTGGGACTGAACAGGTTATAAAAAGCCTAGCAAGCCCCTCCATCGCCCCTTCTCTTCTTCTCCACCAACATTGAAGCATGTGATCACCTTTTCTGTTCAGGACTCAAGCCATGTGGTCCTGTCTACCATTAAAACCATCTTTCCAAGCAGCCTTCATGTCTCCAGTGTCTTTTTCCCCACTTGGAGCCGAACCCAGAAGGACATTTCTTCCAACACTAGAATAGCGCATGTAATACCTCTGCTCCGTGAGCTGCACTGTGTGCCATTTGTTTCCAGATCCAGTTCAAGGTGTTGGTCATCTACAGCCTTCCATGGAATGAAACCAGGATACCCAAGGAACCATCTTGTCCCAAATACTTCTACCCATCTCACCTGGTCAAGCAGGGAAGGTATGCTGTGCATTCCATTGGTCAAGGTATTTTGATCGGCAAGATCCTGGAGGAGGGCCTGCTCTGCTGTTCACCCTGTACATTGGCACATCCTACCCTTAGAGGTGAGGCAATTCCCTAACTCTACTGGCTTTCCAGAGGAGCGTTAAGACCTGGTTTTGCCAATGTGCCTGGAGTCTAAGAGCATGATGCAGCCCTGGGGATGGTTGGTGGTTTTAGGGCACTCCTGCTGCCTCGTTAACCTTTTCGCTTCTGAACTTTGAACTTTGATTTTTATTCTTACTTTTAAGTTTTAACTTATTTTTTTACTCTGTTTTTACTCTGAACATTTATACATGTGTTTATGTGGTTTTATTATGTTGTTATACTGCAGGCTACTTCTGCTGATTGCTGGCTGCTGGCTGCTTGCAGTTTAGCCGTTCGAGTTATCGCCGGCTCTAGGTTGACTCAGCCTTCCATACTCCTGAGATCAATAAAACGAGGACCCAGATTGTTGGGGGGCAATATGCTGACTCTGTAAACTGCTTAGAGAAGGCTGTAAAGCACTGTGAAGTGGTATATAAGTCTAAGTGCTATTGCTATTGTTCTGAGCTGCCCGGAATCATTTAGGTGAGATGGGCAATGAAGAAATGTAACAAATAATTAAATACATTTAATTCAATATGGCCGTCCATGTAGCCATGGGACTCTGGATGACTAACAACATATAAAATCACAGATCAAAATAAACATCAAACCAAAAAGGCAACTAAAGTAACTCCATCTACAATAAAATAATGACACTTCATAGATGCCACACAACTTCCTGATCCCCTGCCCAAGAACACAGCCAACTCTTTAAAGGTTTCTAAAAAACTATTAGGAATAGGGTCAGCCAACTATCAGGGAGAGGGATTCCAAAAGGCACCTGCAGGGACAGAAAAGGTCCACCGTCTGAGCTCCCACTAAGTGACACTCTTCAATCCACAAGATAAGCAGCATGACTCTCCTGTCAGGCGCAATGATAGGATAAAAATGATTAGGGAGAGACACTGTAAATAATCTGATACTCAGCATTACTGAATTGCATCTGGAAGCCAACCAAGAGTCGTCGTAATTCACAGAGCAGAGCTATAAAAAGGAAGTAATACTGTATTTCTTTTCTTTTTCCTTTTTCTTTTCTTTTCTTTCTTTATTCCTTCCTTCTTTCTTTCTTTTCTTCTCTCTTTCTTTTTCTTTTCCTTCCTTCCTTCCTTCCTTCCTTTCTCTTTGCAAATTATCTATGTTTGATCCTTTCTTTCTTCCATAAAAAGTGTTTCTATTTTTATTGTTTATTGATTTATTGTAATTGTTAAGGCCACCCAACTCTAAAAGAGTCTGGACAGATTACTGTATGTTCAATACATTAGCACAACTGAACATAAAAATCTTATGCCTGCCCAATCTACAACAAAATCTCCAAAAATTAGAACTGAGGAGAAACTTTCTGACAGTTAGAACAATTAATCAGTGGAACAGCTTGCCTCCAGAAGTTGTGAATGCCCCAACACTGGAAGTCTTTAAGAAGATGTTGGATAGCCATTTGTCTGAAATGGTATAGGGTTTCCTGCCTAGACAGGTGGTTGGACTAGAAGACCTCCAAGGCCTTCCAACTCTACTATTGTATTGTATTGTATTGTAAAACTCCTTGGCCTATGAGAAAGACTCAGTGGGGGTCCAAGGACTCCCTAGTCCCTGGTCTGGAAACAAAACGAGGTCTCAAGACCCTTCCACAACCTTCAAAGAGCAGGTGTTGTGCATATCACTGGGGAAATGATGTTCTAGACAGCAAAGGCTGTGACAAAGAAGGCAGATTTTTTCAGTCCCTCAAGATGACAACATTCAATTTATGGGACCTGAAATGTATCTGCTCTTTAAGCCTCCTCTTGTGATTTTGAAATTTTCATCAGGTTTCTTTCAAAACTGAGACAGCGCATTATTAATTTTTTATAGCATTCTTTCTCAATTCTGTCCCTCTCTTACCATTTCAAGGGAATTTGTTATGTGCTAGTGAATCACTGTTTTATTATCCATCCCAGCTGACTGTTAACTCTAACATTTGAATTGCTGGCGTTATTTCATTTTATTTTATGATTCTTGGGTGTGCGTCCATCCTCATTTATTATGTATTTCTGCTTCATCTCTCTCATTTTTTGGATGAGTTTTTGCTCATCAAAACTTTTCAAGGACTGTCACATTAGCAACACAGTATTTTGGGACATAGAGGCAGGGATGGCCTGTCCCCAGATGGAATCCCCAAAAAAAATTTTAAGTAATATAGGCTGTTTAATTTATTAACAGTCAGTAGTCTCCCAGATCACAAAAACTCACAAGAATTTGAAACTTTTGTTTTAATAATAGTTTTATTAAAAATTACATGAAACATGAAAACTAATGCAAACTAAAAAAAAGAAACTTAAACAAAAAGTGCAGGAAGGGAAAAATAGGAAAAGAAAAGAAGAATAAAGAAAATAAATATATTAAAAATGGTTTGCCCATCCCTAGTATAAACAATTTTGGTAACTCATCATAAAACATTTGTTGTATGATGAGTTACCAAAATTGTTTATCCCATTGTATTGTGTATTAAAGCATGCAGCAAATAAACATTCAAGTGTTATTTCTTTATATATTTAAAATGTGAAAGAAGCTTCTTGAAAACAAAAAAACAAATCTACCCTCATGGGCACTTCTAGCCATCTTCCCACCTTGGAATAATAATGTTTACACATTTTGTTCTTCTAGAGTTTTGACTCAGAGTTCCCAAGGTGAGGGACATATACAGTTATAAATAAGAAGCTGTGCTTGTGAATACTGAAGGCTGCATTTACTCATTATGTGTCTATAGACTCAGCAGTGAACTGGAAAGATGGGGAGAATCGAGATAAGTTAGGTTTTTTTCTTCTTCTTCCTAAAGCTCTTATCTTGGGACCAGGAGTGGATTCCAGCAGGAACTTCTACCAGTTCACTCATGTGCATGCTTGATGCATGCTGTGCACACATGCACAGTGCAATTACTGAAATGCCAGCTGAAATTCTATCTAGCCTTATACCTATATTTATTTCTGGTTTGTTAATTATCTTTGCACCTATTATCTAACCAATTATGCCACGTATCCCATATTAAATAATACTCTGTTTGTCCTTTGTCTTTAATTTCCATCGTTATCCTGTCCATTTCGATGCAATCCAGTATTTTCTTTATTACCATTTCCTCTGTGAGCATGTTTCCATTTTTCCAATTTTGTGCACATGATTCTAGCCATTGTTATTACATGTAACATTAAGTACTGAATTTTTTTTATTATATTTCCCCTGTTAGTATGCCTAATAGAAATAATTCTGGCTTTAGATCTGTTTGCTGTTTTACCATTTCCTCTAGCCACCTTTTTTTTTTTAATCTTTGCCCAATATTCCATCCAGTTTTGATCATCACATTATAAAAAAGATGTTAAGACTGGAAAAAGTGTAAAGAAGAACAACAAAGATGATCAAAGGCCTGGAGAGTAAAACATATGAAGAACAGTTGCGGGATTTGGGTTTGGCTAGTCTAGAGAAAAGAAGAACTAGGGGAGACATGATAGCAATATCCCAGTATTTGAGAGGTTGCCATAAAGAAGAGGGGGTCAATTTATTTGCCAAAGCCCCTGTAGGCAGGACAAGAAACGATGGATGGAAATTAATCGAGGAGAGAAGCAACCTGGACTTAAGGAGAAACTTCCTAACAGTGAGGACAATTAACCAGTGGAACAGTTTGCCTTCAGAGGTTGTAGGTGCTTCATCACTGGAGGTTTTTAAGAAGAGACTGGACAGTCACCTGTTTGAAATGGTATAGCAGGGTTTTCAAACTTGAGAACTTTAAGACTTGTGGACTTCAATTCCCAGAATTCCCCAGCCAGCATGGCTGGCTGGGGAATTCTGGGAGTTGAAGTCCACAGGTCTTAAAGTTCTCAAGTTTGGACACCCCTGTGATATAGTCTCTCCTGCTTGAGCAAGGTGTTGGAATGCAAGACTTCCAAGGTCTCCTCTCTATTCTGATTGAAAAGCCTTTAGGGGAATCATCCTTAGTGGAACTATTTTGAATTATTGATTGTGATTGATTGATTGATTGAGTGAGTGAATGAGTGAGTGAGTGAGTTGATTACCATCAAGTTATTTTCAGCTCCAAGTGACCACATAGATTTCCTTCATCATGATCTATCCCTGACCTTTTCTTTCAAGTCTCCCAATGGTCACTCATCGCTGCAGAGTCTATCCACGCTGCTGTCAGATATCCTCCTGTTCTCTTTCCTGTCACTTTTCCCAGCATTAGAGTCAGTTCCACAGATCTGGGTCTTCGCACAATGTGCCCAAAGTAGGATAACTTGAGCCCAGGCATTTGTGCCTTGAATGAGAACTGTGTGCGTTGATTTGTTCAACTCAGTTTGTTTTCTTGGTAATCTGTGGTATGCTCGGAAGTCTTTTCCAACACCAAACTTCAAATGCATCAATACCCGTGGTGGGTTGTTTCCGGTCTGGCCCGGATCGGGTGAACCAGTAATGGCGGTGGTGGGAGGCTCCGCCCACCCACCCGGACACGTCTGCACGTGCAATTTTGCTTCTCCAAAGTCCAACTATCACTTCCATAGAGCATCTCAGGGAATGCCATGGCTTGCCCAAATCTTATCTTACAAGATAGACACATCAAAGCATTTGAATATCTTTTCCAACGCTAGACATATTTCCTAACTGCTTTTTTCTTTTACTACTGATGGTTGGTCCTAAAAGGCAGAAGACATCCACTACTTTGATACTTCCTTTGTAAGTTTTAAGGCTAATCGTTCTATCTGTTATCATTAGTCTGGTCTATATTTAATTTTAGACCCATTTTTTCACTGTGATCCTTCATTTTTAGTACTAAAATTACCTTCGACTGACTGATCATCTTCTGGCATATATTTATAACACAAATATAATTTCTTAAAGACATATTACTATTTTTTTAAAAATTCTCTAATCTGTTTGCACAGTTTGCAGAATTGAATAGGATTTTTGTTAAAAGCTATGCAACCAGTACTGTATTGCTAATTTTTCCAGCTGTCAATTACTTGCCTAAATCAGAGACTATCCTGCCACCTGTTGGCGGGAAATTGGAACCACACCCTTTCTCTCAAACTCTGCAAAGTACCAAGCTGTAAAGACTACCGTTTATTTCCTCCTAGCCCCACAATTCCACAGACCAGCCAATTATTTTACTTTATTATTGTATTTTTTTTGCATACTCTATGCTCCAAGAAATAATTGGAGGGATATATGCATGTGTGAATTAAGCCTGTCAACCCTAGCGCCAATTATACGGAGGCAGTATGATTATTAATTTGCATTTCTGTTAACACAAATATGGTGCCAGGTAATTATTAGAAATGCAGGGATGAATAAGATGACAACATTTGTCTGAAACGGTATAGGGTTTCCTGCCTAGGCAGGGGGTTGGACTAGAAGACCTCCAAGGTCCCTTCCAACTCTACTATTGTATTGTATTGTATTATTGTATTGTATTGTATTTCAGCTTTGAAAGAGCAAAAATGAAAAGCAATTAGATTTTTTGCATTTTTAGGCCAGGTACGCATTGTGTGTGACTCACCAGAATTCCTCCAGCCTGATTAGCTGTCTGCCTCGTCTTATAAAAAGAAGATAATCAAGCAGCAAGAACCCAAAGATGATATATTTCAAAATCTCTGAAAGACAAGGAAGGATTTAGTTACTTTGATTATCAGCATCAATCTTTATTATGGTCATCAACCAGCACAAAGTAAATCAGGAAATGAAGGTAACTGTATTGTTCTAGCGAGACTAGAATGAAAAAAAAAATTAAGGCATAAACATACAAATTCTAACTAAAAAGTTTCAGAGTTTGTTGCAAAATTAAATCCAGAAAGCACAGACAGATAACTGATTCAGCAGGATTCATTAACTTCTTTATATACAAAGTAACACATGCATAAATGTACAAAACCAACAGCAGATTGTTCCAATGTGCTAGAGAAGAGAGATTGGTTTCCAGTTTCAATTCATAGAACAGACTAGATTAGTTCTCCTGCACAGACTCAGAGCTACATAGGTAAGCCACGCTCAGGCTCCTACTCCAGTTCATGGATATTCTGACAAAAAGAATGTTGGGAATAAAAGACTTTAAGATGAACAAATCAGAATGACGCATGTTATTTTGTTAATCTCTTGCTCCAGTAGATTTATGAAAACGAGAGCTGGGAATTGGGGGAGGACAGATGTAAGCGTTTTTCTCCCCAATTGAGAAAATGTATAAAATAAACAGTTCCATCCAAGAATTGTTTTGCATCTGTTCTTGGGAAGGCCTTGTTTTGATTTGTTCCCTTGCCCTACTTTCACATTTCTAAACTAAAAGCAATTAAAAGCACATCCCAACCTGTATTTGAGTCAGGACCAAAATAATATCTACCCAACAGTCAATAACTGCATTTTTAATACTGGTAGTCCTTGACTTAAAACCAGTGGTGGATTCCTACCGGTTAGGACCGGTTCAGCCGAACCAGTAGTGGTTTGGCATCCTGTGTCGCTGGAACCAGCAGTGATCCAGGACTGCTACGCCTGAACCGGTTTTCTGGCCAGCGTCATAGGCGCGGCCATCTTATTTTTCAGTTCTGCACATGTGCAGAACAATTTTAATTGGACTTCGCATGCACGCACAGCGTGCATCAAGTGCTTGCGTGCAGTGCACAGGTGAGTGAAACGGCAGTAGTGCCTGCTGGAAACCACCCCTGCTTACAAAAGTGAGTTACAATCAGTCCTTGCCCTTACGACTGTCACTGCATTCACATGTCCATGTGATCAAAATTGGGGTGCTTGCAAATTCTGGTCTCAATTATGGTTGCATTGCAAGGAATACCCATATGGTGTTTAATGTCCTCAACTTCAACCAGTCTTAAGTCCTCGACTTGTGACTGGCTGCAAGTCCTCAACATACGACTGACAGCCCAGCAACCAAAAGCCTGCGCCTGTTGGCTAAGACGCACCGGGTTAGAAGCGGGCTTTTTGCTCTGCTACTATTGGCTGCTGTGCTTGACAGCTCCTGTATGAATAGCTATTGAGCAAAGCAGGGTGCTGAATTGTACATAGTTACCTTTGCGAGTGGTTCTGTTCAATAAAAGCTGTTCCTGTTACCTCAGGAGTCTGTCGCCTCATCTATCGGTCCAGACTTCTTCATGGTTTTCCCCATTTTGGATTCTTCTACATATGCTGGAATTGCAACTTCTTGTTTTACCCCCCCAGAGGAGTTAAAAAGCCCCACCCCTTTCCTTAGGTATGTCCCATCCACCACACACATAAAATGAGGTGGCAGTTCTGTCACGTGGTCATATCCCCCACCCCCTGACTCTTTTGACCCACTCCCTTCACATAGCCTTGTTCTTGGGAAATCTCACAATTGTGGTTTCGTTGCAGCAGTTCTGGCAACTATTTTTTTTTAATTGCGCCGTGGGATCAGTTCAGATGTCCCTTGAAACAAGTTCTTGGTTCATCTTCAGGCGATTTCTGAGTTATTTGCATTGCTAGCCTGAAGGCTTTGAAGGTGACCAGAAGCCCCCATCAATTTTTCATCCATGTTTCTTTACTGAAATGCCAGCTGAAAATATAATAAGATACACTGCCTATTGGGTTTTATTACTTTGCCTGCAGCCACCTGTCCTCTGCTTTGATTCCTTTAATATATTCAGTTCTTCTTAACTTCCCTTTTCCAGTCAATTTCTCACTGATACACACACAAACACACACACAATTGTAGTCCTGGATTTGTTCCTTGGAGCAAATGTACAGAATGCGACATGTTTCTGAGAAAACATCAGAAACAAAACTGGTAATTTTTACCAGCGTAGGGCTAGTAGAATTACCAGAACACTCTTGACAGAGTTTAGGGTGCTAATTGGCACATCAACGAAAAGGAAAATGTGCATCATCTTTTAAAAACCAATAATGAAAAATGACATGTCCTAATTTATTTATGGAGTTACAAATAGGAAAGTAATTATTATGGACAGTGATGAATCTCATTATTCTCAAGGAAACTGAGACCAGGTACATTTTATGGTATATATATATATATGAGGGCTGGGACATCTTTCCCATCCTGAGCTTTTCAAAGCCTGGTGTGCTTCAGGCCATATAGTCCAGGGATGGGTTATGGCTTACTGCCGGTTTGCTCAGGGTGTGCTGTGGATGCGCGTGTGAGCTACGCGTGCCTGCGCAGTAGTAAAAAATTGCTTCTGCATATGCACAGCAGCAAAAAACAAGATGGTGGCACATATGGCACTGCCAATAGAACCGGTTCGGGAGCGTGTCCGGCTGAGTTACTACCTATTCAGCCAAACCGGTCAAAACTGGTAGGAACCCACCTCTGATGTAGTCCCTCGGCCAGAGGTGAGTTGCTCCCGGTTTGGCCAAACCAGTAGTGGTGGCGGTGGGAGGCTCCACCCACCTGCCCGGATGCACAGAAGCGTTGAGCGCACATGCAAGTGCACATGCAAGAGCATAAGCGGGCACACAAGCGAGGGCACAAGTGAGCATGAGCGAACCGGTAGTAAATTGGTTAGCAATCCTCCGCTGCTCTTCGCCGTTCTACAGTTCTGGCGGAGAATAAAGTTCTGCCTGCAAAGAGCTGGGGGCTATAATAAGAGTTACAGAATATAAAACTTCTTGTCATGCCCCCATTGGAACCTGAATCTGCAGAGGAAGATGAGCTGGAACTGGGCCAATGGAGATCGAGGGGGCGGCTTCATTGGCTTGGGAGGAAAATGGGGAGGAGCAGGCCCAGTCACACCAGTGACTGCCTGTGTCTTTCAAACCCAGTTTGGAAGTGCCCTAATTTTCCTTCCAACATATTTTAAACTGAGATCATCTATGCTCATCACTTTCTAATATTGATTTTGTTAACACATGAAGCATTTCCAGTTGTCTTCTTTCATCCATTCTCTTTTCTCTACAGTTCCCACGCCACTTGGAGGAAATTGATTATCTAGACCCGCACCAGTCCGATTTCCGGCCCGATCACAGCACGGAGACGGCCTTGGTCGCGTTGGTGGATGATCTCTGGAGGGCCAGAGATGGGGGTTGCTCCTCCATCCTGGTCCTATTAGACCTTTCAGCTGCTTTTGATACCATCGACCATGGTATCCTATTGCGTCTGGAGGGGTTGGGGGTGGGGGGCACCGTCTTGCGGTGGTTCTCCTCCTACCTCTCCGGCCAGACGCAATGTGTGCTGACAGGGGAGCAGAGGTCGACCCTGAGGCCACTCACTTGTGGGGTGCTTCAGGGGTCGGTCCTCTCGCCCCTCCTGTTCAACACGTATATGAAGCCGCTGGGTGAGATCATTCGTGGTTTTGGGGTCGAGTACCATCTGTACGCTGATGATACTCAGCTGTACATCTCCACCCCGAACCACCCCAACGATGCCGTCGAAGTGATGTCCCGGTGCCTGGAGGCCGTACGGGTCTGGATGGGAAGTAACAGACTCAAGCTCAACCCCTCCAAGACGGAGTGGCTGTGGTTACCGGCGCCCCGGTTCAACCAGTGGGTTCCATCACTGGCCATCGGGGGCAAACAACTGGCCCCCGTGGAGCGGGCACGCAATTTGGGCGTCCTCCTGGATGCCCGGCTGTCGATGGATGACCATGTGACAGCCGTGGCAAGGGGGCCGTTCCACCAGGTTCACCTGGTGCGCCAATTGCGTCCCCTATTGGACCGGGATGCCCTTCACACAGTCACCCATGCGCTAGTGACGTCTCAACTGGACTATTGCAATGCTCTCTACATGGGGCTTCCCTTGAGATGCACCCGAAGACTGCAGCTGGTCCAGAATGCGGCCGCCCGGGCAATCATGGGAAGTACTAGGTACTCCCATATAACACCTCTCCTGCGCGGGCTGCACTGGCTACCTGTGGCTTTTCAGGTGTGTTTCAAGGTGTTGACTTTCATCTTTAAAGCGCTCCATGGCACAGGACCTAGCTATCTGCGGGACTGCATCCTACCCCACACATCCCTGCAACCGATTCGCTCTCACAGAGAGGGACTCCTCTGGGTGCCGTCCACTAGGCAATGCCAGCGGGCGGCGCCCAGGAGTAGGGCCTTTTCTGTGATGGGCCCGACCCTCTGGAATGACCTCCCCCCTGACATCAGAAAAACCACCGATCTCCGCTCCTTCCGCAAGAAACTTAAGACCCACCTGTTCCACTTAGCTGGCCTGGCCTAACCATAGCTTTAATCTCTAATCTTTCTGGCTTTTATTTTAAATTTTTTGGGGTAGGCTTTTTAGGTTGCTTTTTAATTTTTATTATTATTGTACAGCTTTATATTTAATCTGTTTTTAGGGGTATTTAAGATTTTCTATTTTGTATATGGTTTTTTAACTGCTGTCTGTACACCGCCCCGAGTCCCTTCAGGGAGAGGGGGTGGTCTATAAATTCAATAAAATTCAAATTCAAATTCAAAATTGTTCATCTTCAATGTCTAACCTTTCCCCGCCAAAGAACATACAATGGAAAAATCCCTTTTCATTGCATGTAACAATATTGCATGTTGGGCTAAGAAGCAGGGCACATCAAGGTCGCAACAACCAAACATTCATAAATCAAAGCCGAGATATGTTGTCAAAGGGCAAATGATCCTTGACATTATCCCTTGGCACAGCATAGGCTTCTGTTCTGCCCCCCCTCCATCCGGTAATGAACGCCGACACAGGTTTAGTTGTCTGCAACACTTTATTGACAGTCCTCTAATCTTGCTGGCTGAAAGCCCAAACCCGACTCACAGACAAGATGTTGGCAGCAACCCAGACTCCCACAGATACAAACAAGAGCTTCTCCAGCGGGTTACAAACAGACACACAAAGCAGATCAGACAAAGAGTTCTCCAAATTAATATGAATGGTTGTGTCCCGCGAAAACCTCCTCCCAACGTCCATTCTTATATACGCTCTTGGGAGGGGCCACGCCACAACCACCTAAGCTTCATTATCTCTTAGGAGCTTAGGAGCTCTCCGGAGCAGCTGTTGCCTTCGTTTCTCCACCCTTCTTAATCTTGCATCAGGGACAAACTCCCTCTGATCCTCCCCACTGCTCCATGCCTTAGGTGCCTCCTGGTGGCCAACCAGCTTCTCTGGTCCCTACTGTGCATCTGAACCCTGCCGAGGGTCCTCCACCTCCTCCATAGCCAACTCATAGAGTTCATCACTATCTGAGTCACTCAGCAGCTGCAAAGGAACCTGCTGGGTCACAACAGGCTTCTATGCCCCAAAGCTGATCTGAGGTAATATATCCATAGCACTGATATTGACCAGAGGTGGGTTCCTGCCACCATTGCTACCAGTTCGGTGCCCGAAAAATTTAGTGTGCACATGCGCATTTGCACTAAAAATGGACTGTGCTTGCACAAAACATTTAAAAAGGAAAAAATAACATTTTTTCAATGAGGATTGTTCTGCGCATGTGCAGAAAAGAAAATCAAGATGGCACCACCGAGGATAGAACCAGTACGGTCACGTGTCCGCCACTACTGAACCAGACTGTACCGGTAGGAACCTACCTCTGATATTGACTATATACAATTGTCAATAACGTATCACTTCCCATTTGGATATATCCCTGCAAAGCGACCTTGACTATGTGTCACAATGGTCGAACAATTGGCAACTTCAAATCTCAACCAACAAATGCTCTTACACATTGGCAACAAAAATCAGAACACCAAATACAAGCTGGGCAGATATGACCTCATAGACAACCCTCACTCTGTTATGGACCTAGGAGTACTCATCTCAAATGATCTAAGCTCCAGAGCTCACTGTAACAGCATTGCCAAAAAGGCATTAAAAGTTGTTAACCTAATTTTGCAAAGCTTCTTTTCCGGTAATATTGTACTGCAAGCCAGGGCATACAAAACCTTTGCCAGACCAATTCTCAAATACAGCTCACCTGCCTGGAATCCACACTGTGTAATGGACATTAATACAATTGAACGGGTCCAGAGGTTTTTCACGAGAAGAGTACTCCACTCCTCTACACACAACAGACTATCCAATGCCACTAGGCTTGAAATTTTGGACCTGGTCAACCTAGAACTATGCCGCCTACAGTCTGACCTAAGCTCAGTACACAAAATTGTCTGCTACAACATCCTACCTGTCAAATGACTACTTCAGCTACAACCGCAACAATACACAGGCAAACAATAGATACAAACTCAAAGTAAACGACTCCAAACTTGATTACAGAAAATACAACTTCAGCAACAGAGTTGTCAATGCCTGGAATGCTCTACCTGACTCTGTTGTTACATCCTCAAACCCTCACATCCTCAACCTTAAACTGTCTATCGTGGACCTCACCCCATTCCTAAGAGGTCTGTAAGGGGCGTGCATAAGCGCACCAGCGTGCCTACTGTCCCTATCCTACTGTTCCCATTTATGTGTACTCATTTCTTATGTATATACTTATACCTGCTTATACTTATATGTTTATATGTTATATTCATACTTATATTTGTTTTCTCATACATGGTGACAAACCAAATAAAAATAAATTTAAAAATATATCATTTAATAAATGCATTTGAAATATTATTGTAATTGTTGATATACTAGAAAGTGACAAAAAAAGAGATGATTGAACACATGGTTGATGTAATGTAGAACAAGATTCTGTTTTTGCTTATCTTTTATGCGTTGTCTTTAACATTGTAAAAATTGTGAGATTTGGAGGGATTTCTACCACTAGCACGGGAGCTGCCAAAATTTTCGATGTACCCTTTTACCTTTCCCCATAAATGTTTAAAAACCAATAAAATTCTTTAAATACATACATACATACATACATACATACATACATACATACATACATACATACATATCGTTGGCCGCTCCTTTGTCTTGATTCTCACTGGGGATAGGCTCGTTCAGATTTGCAGGATTCTGTTTCTGTAATCCTATAATAAAACCAGGTTTAGAATTTGTAATTTGACATCCAAGCCTAGTTTACTTTAAAGAGTGGATAATAATAATATGTAAGCATGCATACAGCTGACATTTCAACAAAAGTTAAGAGAAAGCTTTGTGAAATCAGTGCTGCCCATCAATACTGAAGGGGAACCTGGCTAATAGAGCCAGCAAAGGCCCAAAGCAACTGCTGCACACAGCTTTCCCTACAACTGATAGGGGCATGCCCCAGGGATTATGCATTTAACTTTCCAATTTCCAAACATGTGGGAATAACTGGAGCAATTATGATTTCACCTCCAGGAACTAGAGGAAGGTTGTCTTAATGAATATTCACCAGTCGGTTACAATATTTAACACGAAGCCTGAACTTTAAATTCCATGTTTCCCTCTGGGAATGGTTGCACTAAGCCCATTAAATGCTTTACAAGTCTAAGAGAGTCTCTGGACACAAGGCAGCCACATAAAAATCAAAACAGAAATTAAATATGAATGCTTTAGCCGCCTCATTGAAGAGTAAGATATTTCTTTCCGTAGCTTAATGAGGTTCAGTTTCCTTTTCTGTATTTGGTAGAAGCAACTTGAGCATCCTGTTCGGCAAGTATTTCAGCTGTTGAGGAGGCGTGAGACCCAGCTTCTGTGAAGTGCTATTTTAAAAAATTGTTGTGACATAAAACATTGGTTTTGTGGGTGGTTGTCAGAAAACGAATTCATGAGGAACCTTGATTATATATGCCTGCTCACAGAAAGCAATTTGCAAACCGAGTTACATTTTAGTACAAATAAACAATACTTCTCATTTTTAACACAATTAACAATTTTATAGACTTTTAGTAGTAATATACATATTTTGTTGAATTATAATCTTTCTTTAATTATTTAATATTTCAGTAAATTATTTTTTACGCCGATCTCCATATTCTTGATATCACTACTTTTACTACAGATAGAATACCAATAATCATATTTGTTATGTTTAACAAACTTATACAATTCATTCCTAGAATTATTTTAAAGGGCTCCTTTAAAACTTTTTACAGGTAGTTTCTAACTTAACAACCGCAGTTGAGTACACAATTTTGGTTGTAAGTTGTGAGGGCCATAATGCCATCACATAACTGCCCAATTTTGACAACTGTTTTCGCACTAGTCATGATGAAGGAAAAGGCAAAAGGTCCTCTCCCCTAAAATTTCTTGAACAACAATTAAACAAATGCCTATGGTTATTAAGCAGATATTGCTGTTGTTAAAGCAGAAAGCTGTTTCTGGCAAAACCTGCCCCATAGAGCTGTTTTCAGGCAAAACCACCATAAATTCTGTGTCAACTCTGAAGCGAACCTGGCTAAAGCCATCTTTTTCAGCCTCATCGGTGCTATGAACTCTGAAAGGGGAAGGGAGGGGGAACAGTCAAAACAAAAAAGTTTTCTTGTGGGAACCAAGGTCATCCTAACAGGTGGAAGTTGGGGAAAGAGAGGAGTGACCAAGCAGTAATGTAAGCTACTTACATTGGACAATGTGGCCAGTGACATCTGGGGAGGGAACCATTTGTTCTTATTAATTAGGCAAAAACCTGAACGAACTTTTAGAGTTGTCACTGGCTGTGCCAATATGATGTATCGGATAAGCATGTTCTTTGAGGAATCTGCCTGCCTTGGAATTCTGCTTTTGGCTGATGCGTTATTCGGAACGCTGACATTCTGGTTCCCAAGCACCTCAAATGCACCTCAATTCCCAGTTATTGGGAATTCAAATCCAAGTCACAAATAGCCTTTTGGGGGGTCTATTATGCAACTGGTTTTAAGTTGAAGATTACATGTATTTTGTCTGTGAGAGGCAATTTATATTCAGGCTGACTCAGCCTTCCATCTTCCGAGGTGGGTAAAATGAGGACCAAAATTGTTGGGAGTTATATGCTGCCTCTGTAAAACCACTGTGAAGCACTGTGAAGCGATATATAAGTCTAAGTGCTATTGCTATTGCTATCATTGGAGACTATTTTCCAAAAGCCGTTGCATTAGATTTAGGACAAATGTCATTTTTAAAGGTTATAGATTCCCCCACTCCCCATATTGTACTTTATCCTGGTTTGTTTCATCCTTCTTTGGCAAGTTTATATCTCCTAGTAACTCGTAAATCATTACTAACTGGTTCCATACCGCACATTGTTTCAAAATGAAACATAATCTTATGGCTTAGGTTAGCATGATATGTGAGTCTACTGTAAATCTGTTATAGCTCTACCCCAATTCTAACATTTTACCCAATGGATTTTAAATGCCATAAGAGGATATTAAGAGACTGATTACTCAGCTATAACGCAGCCGTAGATGTAACTTATTAATGCACATAAATAATGCATTTTATGAATGGCTCCATTTGTGGCTGGGTTAAACATTTGCTGCATTTATCTGCAATATTAAGCCTCTGCAACTGTATACACAGCAATGAGATGTCTTTGTTTTATACACGTTTCCCAGCAATATTTAAAGCTGGAAGGATTTATGCATTCATCATGTTTGTTATCATACAACACATTCACTAGTTACAATGCAGCAAATTTAGATCTCCTACAGCCAGGGAAAACTCCATCAACCTCTAGTAAACGAAGGAAAAAAAAAACAATGTCACAACTGTATTACATAATGCTCTAAATTTGAAAACTAGGGCATGATTACTATGAAATCATGTTTATTAATGAGGGACATTAAGTTGGGGGAATCTGCATTAATGAGAAGCCTTTTAAGAAATAAAATGTAAAGGATGTAAGCAAGTGAAGCCATATTTGGAACTCTTCCACGTTCTTTATAAAGAATCTGGATTTTGAAAGCTGGAATTATACCCAAAGCACAAAGCCTTCATTCAGTGCACTCAACTTCCCACTTAATGAATATAAAGCTTCCTTGAAGCCCCTCTTCAGGAAATCTCTGTTCCGGGATGCATTTATACTCTTAATGTACCAAACACACACAGATATCATACGTTTCTCCATATTGGCTGGACAAACGACTGTCCTGATTTCTGTAAGGCTATTATACTATGAAGCAGTAGGGAAGCCTTGTAGATTAACACATTTTTTTAGTAAAGACACCTGGTATATAAGACACGTCTAAGAAAGATTAAGTAATCAGAGACCAAATGATAGGGCAGCATATATATTCATACATAACTTGAGTAGAATTATAAGAAGAAGTTCATGATACCATCACATACTGTAGATATAGAAAGATTTCCATGGGTTTTAAGAAGCCCATGCTCTTTAGGTAGGCTGAGGGGATTCAAAGAGAAGTCAAAAATAAGGTTCTACATTTAGGCAAGAAAAACAAGATGCACAGGTACAGTATAGGTGGTACCTTGCTCAATAGTAGTAACTGTGAGAGGGATCTTGGAGTGCTAATGGACAACCATTTAAATATGAGCCAGCAATGTGCAGCAGCTGCCAAAAAAAAGCCAACACAGTTCTAGACTGCATAAACAGAGGGATAGAATCAAGATCACGTGATGTGTGAAGTGCTAATGCTACTTTATAATGCCTTGGTAAGGCGACACTAGAAATATACTGCATCCAGTTTTGGTTGCCACGATGTAAAAAAGATGTGGAGACTCTAGAAAGAGTGCGAGAAGAGCAACAATGATGATTAGGCGACTGGAAGCTAAAACATATGAAGAACGGTTGCAGGAACTGGGTATGTCTAGTTGAATGAAAAGAAGGACTAGGGGAGACATGATAGCAGTATTTCAATATCTCAGGGGCTGCCACAAAGAAGAGGGAGTCAAACTATTCTCTAAAGCACCTGAGAGCAGAACAAGAAGCAATGGGTGAAAACTAATCAAGGAGAGAAGCAACTTGGAACTAAGGACAAATTTCCTGAGTTAGAACAATTAATTAATGGAACAACTTGCCTCCAGAAGTTCTGAAAGCTCCAACACTGGAGAAGTTGGATATCCATTTGTCTGAAGTGGTGTAGAGTTTCCTGCCTAAGTAGCGGGTTGGACTAGAAGATCTTTAAGGTCCCTTCCAACTCTGTTATTCTGTTCTTTGAATAAGCATACAGGTGCTTTTTCAAGCGGCAACTAGACTTTCTTATTTTTCTTTGAAGACATTTCGCTTCTCATCCAAGAAGCTGCTTGAGAAGAACTGAAGAAGCTTCTTGGATGAGAACCAAAACATCTTCAAAGTTTTCAAGGAAGTCCAGTTGTCCCTTGAAAAAGCACTTTTGGGACAACAATGACCTAGATGACTGAGAATCTCCATAGACATTAAGCATACAGGTAGTTCTCAACTTATGAGCACAACTGGAATTGCTGTTGTTAAGCAGCAAGGCAGTGGAGTTCCTTGATGCTCCAACACTTATGGTCAGTTTTATGATGAAAAACAGAAATTTTATTGATGTCATCTCCCTCTCTTTGCTCCAAAACATGACACAGGTAGTCAACTTACAAACATTCATTTAGCAACCATTCATAGTAACAATAGTACAAAATAAGGTGACTTATGATCCATCCTCATACTTACAACTGTCCTGGTGTCCCTGGAGTCACATGATAAAAATGCAGGCACTTGGCAACCAACAAGTTTTTATGCTGGTTGCAGTGTCTCTGAGTCAGAGGTGGAATTCTACCCGTTTGGTCCAGTTAGGCCGAACCGGTAGCAGAAATCGCCAGTGGCCCTACCCATCCACACCCAGTCCTATGGCATCCCATTTATCCCCTTTTCTTTGCCAAAAGCGCATGTGCTGAAGGCTGTGCACGTGCTCAGAGGCGGTGCATGCACTCACATTTGCGAACCAGTAGGGAAGGTAACTGTCTACCACCCCTGCCCTGACTGACTCTTTCTTTCTCTTTATATGCATACAAACACAGACACAGCTACACATGGATATACATTTATCTATGTGTATAATTCTGTGTATGTGTATTATCTAACTATATAGTATATCGAAAGCCAATATAGCCGTGATGACAAACCCATGGCACATGTGCCAGAAGTGGCACGCAGAGCCTTCTCTGTGGGCACGTGCACCGTCGCCTGCTGCTCTTCTGGTTTACATCGAGTGCATGCGCGCCGGCCAGCTGGCCTTCACGCATGTTGGAGCACTGGAAACCCGAACCCTGGCCAGCGTACGGATTCACACCAGGTAGGTAGAACTGCAAGGCGATCAAACCAGTCAGTCCTAGAGGAGATCAACCCTGAGTGCTCTTTAGAAAGCCAGATCCTGAAGATGAAACTCAAATACTTTGGCCACCTAATGAGAAGGAAGGACTCACTGAAGAAGAGTCTAATGCTGAGAAAGATTGAGGGCAAAAGAAGAAGGGGATGATAGAGAATGAGGTGGCTGGATGGAGTCACCGAAGCAGTCAGCATGAGCTTAAATGGATTCCAGGGGATGGTAGAGGACAGGAAGGTCTGGAGAAACATTGTCCATGGGGTTGAGATGGGTCGGACACAACTTTGCAACTAATAACAACAAAGGAAGGTAGGTTGGTTGGTAGGTAGGAAGGGCCTTGAAATAAAAAGAAATCTGTCAACTCTTTCCAACTGGTCAGTTGCTATAAACATTATCAGATGTCAGATGCCTTGTAAGAAATGAAACACTATTCCTTGTCAATTATGATTAACATCTTGGGAATATTTATGGTTTTGGGTGTTCATAAAACAGATGAATAGATAGTGAGGTGTAATTAGCAGAAAACGTGTCAATTGCTCCAGGGTTGTGTTGACCCTGGAATTTCTCAGGGTCCCCCAATGCACAAGGCTCTCTTTTGAACTGGGACACCGGAGGGCCTTTTCGGTGGGAATAAAAGGAACACGTTTGTCCACTTCTTATGATTAGCCGAGATTTGCTTAATAGAGTTGGTGATCAATACGGAAAGTGGATGGGCTGGGATAGCAAAACGCAGAAGCCTCAACCATTTAGCTGCGTTCACCCAGTTCGTCCAGGCAAAACCGAGCTGACCCCTTTCGGGTAAGGAACCCCATCAGGTGTGGGGAAGAAAAGTGCGGAGAAAAGTGCAAGAAGAACCAGCCAGAAAGCCGTGGTGGATTGCTTTGGGAGGCGAAACTCGGCCGGGAAGCCGCTGGCCCTTTAAGGAGAGAGGGCGGTGGGTGGCTGTTTGTTCCCTCTTCTCTCTCGGGGCCGAGGTGCCGCCTTCCTCGCTCCAGAAGCGCCGGGCTGGGAGGTTCTGCGCCGGGTCACCACCTCCGGCTGCCATGCGGTGGCTAGGCCAGCCTTGTGCCCTGGCTCCGTTTTTGTCCAGGGGAGCTTTCCAGGCCATCGGCGGGCGCCTTGCTTTGGACCAAGCAGCTGGCACGGCCGGCAGCCTACTTGGGACCGGCGGCGCTGCGCCGGGGTTCCTGCCGGGCCAGGCACAGCTCAGCTGGGCGGTCGAGAGTCCGGTTCCCGGCCGAGGGCACCAGCAAAGCGGTCTCGGGCTCCTGCGTCGCCTCTTGCGGGAATCGGGGCTGCTGCTGGTGGTGCAACCCGCTGGCTTTGCGCTCCCGGCGGCGGCCGGTGGAACCGAGGCGCTGCGCCGCCACTTGGAAACGCCGGCGGGGGATCCCAACCGGCTGCACCCGGAGAGAACCTGGCATGCAGCGAAGGGCGACTTCCCTGCCGGCGGAGAGGAGACCCGCGGCGGGGGATCCCGCGGCAACCCCGCACCTCCCCAAGTGGGTGAATGACGGGCCGCGCGTGTGCGTGGGAATGCGCGCTTGCATTGGTATAAAGGGGTCCTGGTGGGGCTTTAGGGCTGGAGATCAGGATGATCCACGAGGCTGCCTTCGCCCTGTACGAGTGCAGCGGCCACGACCAGAGTGGTGCCTACGTGGCCTGTGTAGTTCGGGAATCGGGGTTGTCTATCCCTCGGGAACTTGGGCTGGCTTAATGCGGAAGTGTCGACAATTGCTTTGCGTCCCTTGTGAGTTCAGTCACAATAAATAATAATAATAATAATAATAATAATAATAATAATAATAATAATAATAATAATAATAATAATAATAATAATAATAATAATAACAATAACAAATAATAATAATAACAAATAATAATAATAATAATAATAATAATAATAATAATAATAATAATAATAATAATAATAATAATAATAATAATAATAATAATAATAATAATAATAATAATAATAATAAATAATAATAATAATAATAATAATAATAATAATAATAATAATAATAATAATAATAATAATAATGGACTATTAAAGAAACAAGGACACATAATTTATTTCCCTCCATTGAAAATTGCCCGGAAGGTGAAACAGGAAGATTTTTTCTGAGCACCTTCAGAAAATAAGTGGAGAGCAGGTTTCTAAACAACTTTTTAAAAATGTTTATGTATTTATTTATTTTTAGTTAGTTAGTTAGTTTGTCACTCATGTACAAGATAACAGGAATAAGAATAAACATGAATGGGTACACAGGAGAGAAATAAATGGGGACAGTAGGGCTGATGCCCTTAGGCACACCATTTGGACACACGTAAAAGGTGCTTTAGCACTTAAACCCCCCCCCCCTTCTCTTTAATAATATTTTAGCAGGTTTGAACTGGAGTATCTCCCTGGTCTGCTCAGTTATCATTTGGAAGAGGTTTGTCTTGTGTGCATGCTACAGATAAAAGGGTGAGACTGGGGGGGGGGGCAGTTGTCACTTATCTGCCTTGAACTCACAGTTTACACCAGTTTTCTATTATCTGGTGCCTGCTAGAAAGAGGTAGAATTGCAATTCCATCATTATTTTTTTGTATTTCGGTTTATAGGCCACAATTACCAGTGTGGGGCAAGGTGGTCAAAACTGCTGCACTATGAGACTTCTGTGTTTGTTTGCTTATTTTTCAGTCATCTTACAATATCTAATGTTCCAGAAAGAACGACAAATTCCTTCTGTCTTACTTTACACGCAACATGTTTAAGCAATCGCAACATGTTTAAGCAATCGCAACATGTTTAAGCAATTGGATGAAGACTTTGAAGAGTAATTTGAAGTAACATGATAAGCTAGTTGGATGGTAATTTTGATTTGCATTTTTGGAAACATGCTGTACATACCAATCAACCCACTGAATTTATGATTGGATTGTGTAAACACAGATGATGGAGTAATTCAGAAACCAGGTTGCATCCCACGGGTTAAGAATACTGTGGGATGCAACCAGTTTGATTTTTTTTAAAAGCACCTGCTTTTCTGTTGAAATGATATCCAAGGTGACTTACAATAGGCAATAAAGCAATCTAGCATCACAAAAATAATAAGAAAGCAGCACCAAAGCTTGGAGGAAAATGTTTTTATTCAGATAGGCTTTTTCAGCTAATGCTAAAATCTAAATGGATTTGACAACATAAAAATTCAATAGAGCAATATTAGAAGACCAGATTAACTCCTGGACTTTGATTATAATTCATTATTTTTAGTATATCTTAATGCCAGCCTTTCTGAGCACTATTTGTTATGAAAAGGTCAGATTCAATTTAATTAATTGAAATTCCTTTGTGCATAAGGAGCAGTGGAAGAAACAGGGCTGGTATTTACCTTCTGGAGATGTCCAGGGATTAGTTTACTAAAGTTGGTCAGAGATCTATTTTAAATGAGGGAGGTTTTTTTTTTTTTAAAGCTGTTTGGTTTCTCTTGTAATGTTGGCTGTAAGTGTGAACTTATAGAAAGGAACTTGCTTCGCTGAGCCTTTCCCCTTTTTGGGACAAGGTTATCCTCAGCACCATTTTCTTATCCTTTCAGCTCTAGAAACCATCTCTTGAACCCGAGATCTTGTGTTTCCCAACAGAGAGGCAGTACAGTATGCTGTAGTAGCTCAGGCCTAGGATGGGAGAGACTCAGTTCAAAACAATTCTCAGCCATTGAAATTCAAGGAGGCCAGTCACTGGTTAAATTGGAGGAAGAATTGCTGTGCAAGCTACCTTAAGTTTTGGCTCTATAACAGTGGTGGCAAACCTTTTGGCCTGACGTTATCAAAAATTCAGAAAGTGCCTTAACTTGACTCTGCTAGAATGACACATACACAACCTAAACAAAAGAGAAACAATCATCTACTCGCACACCCCATCTAAGCCACCCTGAACAGACGGAGGCACTGGAGGCTGGGACTGTAGTAGAGGCCCAAAACTCGACCTCGGCTCTAACACCATCACTGCTCTTCAAAAATGGCCGCCTCACAGCATTCCCCAAGGCATGCTAGTCTTGGGGAATGGGGTGATTGCCCCTGCAGTTCGGCACTCCCCAAGATCTGCCACACGCTGCTTACCTTCAAATAATGTTCTCTCTGTTGACGGGCCCCTGCAGCCTACTTGAGGCTGCTCTGGGTCGCACAAGGTATTGGGAGAATGCTCTTCCATGGCCTCTGTAGCCTCCAAAAACCATATGAAAGCATGCCCCATTCTTGTGCAACTTCCAGAAGCCACAGGAGAGCATGTCCATTTTCACGCGGCCTCCAGAGACTCTGAAAATTGTGCAAGAACAATGTCTATGGAGATTCTCAGCCATCCAGATCATGGTTCTCCCAAAGGTGCTTTTTCATTCCCCACTATCCAGCCAGATTCTCCAGAGCTGGAGAAGCTTCATGGATGAGAAGCGAAACATCTTGGAAAAAAAACCAGAGTCTCTTGAAAAAGCACCTTTGGGACGGATGTAAAAGGCAGATTTTCTGGAATTGTTGGGCATTGATAAGCACTGGCTTGTTATCCAAAATGTCATATATAGATTCGCCATCACTGCTATAGAAAATCTAGATATTCTCTGCCACTGAATTAGAAACTCCTCCCCAAAGCACAGAGCTGCTTTGTGGCTAGCAATGTCACAGGGTCTTTGCCTTCCTCTGACCTTTCCTCTTCTGGACTTGTGTTAGGGAAGTGACTGGTTTAAGAACAAGGACCTTCAAATACCTAAAGGATGGTCTTGTCTGAAGAATCCTCAGGATCTAATCTGGAAGCAAACAGTAAAAAAAAAGTTTCTACAAAGCTGTTACAATGAGGAATATGTACTTTTGAAAAACATACACCCCAAAGTAGCAAGCATATCTCCAGCTGGACAATTGTCTTTCCACTGTCTGATAATAATGCACAAAATTGAAGTCATCTAAGACCTTGAGAAAATTCAAGGGGACTAACTCTACCATTGCTCTGTCCCTGTTCTCACCATTCTGGAACATGGAGACAATCTATGTAGCTGCTAAGAGTTTACAGCAACTGGATGGCAAATAATCACTCAATGGACGTGAAAGTTTGACAATAAAGAAATATGACAGGAAGATAATGGATACCTTTGAATTGTGATACTGACAAAAGCTATTGTGGGTACCCTAGTTTGCCTGATGAACAAATCAATCAATTTTGGAAGAAAATCAAGCCCGAGCTTTCCTTAGAATTTTAAAATCTCAACTTTTGTATTGGGGTTATGTCATGCAAAAGAAAAAAGAAAAGCAAATCTATTGAAGAAAGGATTAAAGAGGAAAAGCGTCAATGCAATGGAAGAAGTAGCTACGGGTGCCACTTTAGCCACCCGAAGATGGAGCAGAGTTCAGACCAATTATCCACAGGGTTACCATGAGTCAACATCAACTTGACAGCAATAAACAATAAAGCTAAATTAATTATATCCTTTAATAACATTTTAATTTCAGCTTATTGAAGGGAGAATGATTGGAGAAAAATCATATCCTGCTAAGACATTAGCAGTCAAGTCTTCCTTGCTCTTTCTGTCTCACCGTTTTCAATTCTGCTGAATGTAGAGCATTGTAGGGCCTTTTTTGAGAAAATTCTTGCTTTTTAGAGATCAAGCCCAATGCTCTCCATTGCCTTAAGTCTAGTCAGCAAATCAATAAGTCTCTGGTGACTTCACTTAACATCTTCAGTAGAGTGATAAAAGTGCAGTTTAGTTCTCATCAGTTGTCCTATTTTACAAATTAGATTACATTACACGGGAGAGAATTTAGGAGACCAGAAATGCTTTGCGGCATGTAGTCAATTGACATATGATTTAGAGGATAATATTGTTCTATATCAAAATCTACAGCTTTTTTTAAAATGAATTTGCAACTCTGCCACAGCAAGCCATTCTATGGGTGTGCAAGTCATAGCTTCTGAACATTTTAAATATGCTCTTCTCACAAACTTGCTTCTCTCTCCTGTGTGTGGATTAATTTCTGGTTCTTGATGGCTTCCATTCTGAAAACTTTCAGAAGCTACCGGTATCTATTTTCCCGGTGTGGGGGTAGAGTGATGTTTGAACCCCTGTTGAATAGGTTTTCCTTGTTTGGGAGGGGGGAGGTTATTATTTATTTGTAATTGTAAGGTGCCCAGAGTCATTGGGAATCTGGCAGCCTATGAACTGAATAAAAGAATAGAAAGTGATGTTCGGAGGCCTATGACACCGTGCATGAACATGGGGTAATAGCAGAATAAGAGCTATTTTGGTATAGTGGTTAAGGTGCTAGTCTAGAAACTGGGAGACTGCAAGTTCTAGTCCTGCCTTAGGCATAAAAGCCAGCTGGGTGACTTTGGGCCAGTTACTATCTCTCAGTTCAACCCACCTCACAGGCTGGTTATGGTGGGAAAATAAGAGGAGGAAGGAGTATTAGGTACGTTCACCGCCTTGTGTTACAAATAAAGTAATAAAGGCAGGATAAAAATCTAACAAACAAAATAAAATGCTCTAAGATTATACTTAAAATCTATTGTGAAGTGGAAAATGAATTAGAGATCTGTGCTGATCTTAATTAAAAATGTACTAGTGTAATTGTTTATGTTACTATTTCCTGCAGCACAACAGTGAATTTTCTTGTCAAGGAAAAGTCCACGTTCAATTGCTTTCTGTATACCAAAGCAGAGGATCTCAGGTTATCCGTGTCTGCAGCCACTTAGGTAGCACAGAGGGGGACCTGTCTTTACGCATCATTAAAAGAGAATTATGCCTATCGCTTCTTCTGCTTAGCTGACTTATTTTATGGATCGTAAGTTGTGCCAATCAAGCAGGTCTAACAGCTTTTTCCAATTCACTGCCCTCCATATGTGTGAGACTCTCACTTTCACGTTTCCAGCCAGCGTGATGCTTGGCTGCTATAGCTGTGGAATTTGTGAAGCTTCAGTTGTGATGGAAGATAAGAAAGGCTGAGGTGTATATGACTATGCAACCATTTTTGTAAAATAAATTATTATAATTTTAAAAGGTCCATGCAACCCCTGAACATCAAGTTTTATAGCATATGAATAACAGGAGTTAAGACGTAATTAAAAATACAGTATTAAAATAAGTAATGCAAAACAATAGTTTTCAATCTATGTATATTGCGTAAGCCATCTTGAGTCGCCATGGCCGAGTAGGCGGCAATATAAATTTTCTAAAATAAAAATAAACCTGCTATGTAACACATTTACAATATTTCTTTAAAGCATCTTTCCTTACTATCCATGATAATGGCTCAAATCTTTCTCCTAAGCTTTTAAAAAAGAAATTGAAACCTATGGAAGAACTATTGGGGGACAACATGTGTCAGGTTCTGCTAGATTTCCTGTTTTTCCCAGATTCCTCTTTGCTCTTCAATGCCTCTCCGGTTTCTTAACATAACGCACACAGACTTTACTTTTGAGATAATTTAATTGATTGCACAATGTCGGCATGACCTTTGGAGAAATGTATTCAAATTTCTAAGCTCCCAGAGCGCTTGCCTCGGTGTTAACGTTAAAAAGAGCAGCTTGGGTGATTTGCAAACTTTTCATTAAAAAGCTAGGATGAATGCGATCGGTGCTGTCTCTCTGACCCGAGCGAGCTGTTGTGAAACCCATGCAACGTTTTATTTCTTCAGCAGCCTAGCAAAGAGTGTTGTCTGCAAGCCATCGCCAACCAATTTCCTTTCCGCAATCTACCATGTTTTGTTATGAGCGCACATGTTGCATTACACAGCAGGAGCAGGAAAGCCAAAGCTTTGTTCCCAGAGGAGCTATTTTATATCAGCATCCTCTAAGCGGTGACAAGCATTACTGTGCACATCGCCTGCAGCGGTACAGAAGTCTCTTTCTTCTCCCAGGATTTGCAGAATCTTTGGGAAAAAAACATTGTTTTGATCTAGATCAGGGATATCAAACTCAAGGCCCATGGGTTGGATCCAGCCCATGGGGTGCTTAGATTTGGCCCATGGGGCCGGCCTGGAAATAGCAAGGGATCAGCCCGCAGTGCCTGCTACTGAAAATGGGGCTTGCGCCCTGTTCTGGGCCTGGACAGCTTCCTGCAGCACTCTGGCAGCCAAAACGGGGTGTGGTGGGACCCCGCATGGCCCACCCATGCCCCGTTTGGGCTACCAGAGTGCTGCAGGAGGCTATCCTTGACTCAGAAGGTTATTAAAGGGAGAACGTTAAAATATTTTACCTTTCGTGCTTGCAGGATTCTGCTAATATAGCCTATGTCAATAATTTATAGTTCTAGTCTTCCTATGGAGTCAGTTTCTTGATCTGATCTCTTTTTCATAGGGTGATCAAGTAGATCAAATATGCTTTAAAAAAACAAAAAGCACAGAAATGTATGCCTCTCTATTTTTATAAGTGTCTAAAACCATGTGCGGAGGAGCGGTCCCGTGTCATGCCCACGCCCATCCAAGCCATGCCTACCATGGCCATGCCCCCCTCCCCAAACACCTGGTCCTCCAAAGTCAAACACAACCCTAATGGGGCCCTCAATGAAATCGCGTTTATGACAACCCTGACCTAGACCTAGTGCTTTATATGTCCATGAAGAGGGAATACATTTACAAAGGTACATAGGGTGTACCTTTGTGTAAAATGAGGCAAACTTCACAAATGTTTCACTTAGCAACATACATTTTGGGCTTCATTGTGATCATAAGTCAAGGACTTCCTATAGAAGCCAAGCTTTGGCAGATGAGTTACCAAATTATAAAAATAGAATAAAGCCAATTAACTTCAAAGTCAACACAAAAATGAGTTAAACTGGCAATCAATGAGTTTGGGAAGTGAACACCAGCAACTCCTTAAAGACCTCAGTTGGAGTAGGCAAAATATTGCTTTCTATGACCTTAAATCTCTACTTGTATCCTTTCACAGCAATCTTTCTGAAGGTCATTGCCACCCAATTGGTGTAATTTTCCTATCATGTTGAAGTGTTAGCTCTCAAATAGATTTTACACAAAAAGGAAGGAAAACCCCAAAGAGAAAAAAGAGAATCCTTATCCAAGGGGAAGAAATAGTGGAAATATATCTCCACCCTGCAACCATGGCTACTCCTGCTTTCAGGCAGATTCCAAATACAGTTAGATTCTCATTTAGTGACCATAATGGGGACTGGCAACTTGGTCAGTCACCAAAATAATTGCTAAGTGATCCACAACTGTGCTTGTGATCTTCCTTCAGTTTTCCTTTTGCTTCATAGACCTGCAAATGTTGTACGAGGAAGTACTGGCTGTCAAGTTAGTTTTTCATAACCATTGTAACTCAAAAGAGTTGCTAAACAAGGTGGTCACTATAAATGAGGACCATTTGTAATGCTGATTGATATTTGCTGATAGGGGCTAATAATGACCATTTAAGTCAACTCAGTTTTAACAGCCAGTATATGACAAACAGGAATGCTATAGACTGGGTAAAGGGGCCAACTGTTACATACCAGCGGTTTGTAATATGATGTTTGAATAAAGGGCACCATAAATTACAGGATCCAAATGATGAAATAAACATGCTCCAAAATAAGTTTTACTCTAGAAACAAAATGGCTTATTTGTATGGTAATAGCAATCTCTCTCACTTACTTACCTCCAATATTCAGACTACAGGTACATCTCCAGAAAATCCCACAGATCCCAGCCAGGAAAATGGGAAGAAACCAAATAAATCACATCAGTTGAAGAAAATTTTTAAGGAATACGGAGCTGTTGGAGTAACGTTTCATATTGGGATTTCTTTGGTATCTCTGGGAATGTTTTATCTCATTGTGTCAAGGTAAGCATTATTATTGTTGCTGTTAGTAGATCACTATACTCCTAATCAGGTTGACGTGTTCTCCCTTTCCGATCTTCCCGCATTTACAAAGAGAAAATGAGAGATCTTGTTTTCATTTAAAAACTGTTAAGCTGAATTTTATCTTCAGTATACAGATCATCCTCAACTTATGACCACAATTGAGCCCAAAATTTGTTACGTGAGTTTTGCCCCATCTTATGACATTTCTTGCCACAGTTGTTAAGCGAATCACTGCAGTTGTTAAGTTAGTAACTCAGTTGTTTTGCGAATTGGATTATCCGATTGAGTTTGCTTGTCAGGTGGTGGCAAAAAGTGATCACATGACCCCAGGACACAGCAACTATCACAAATATGAACCAAAGATCTGAATGTTCATCACATGACCATGGGGATGCGACAAAAGTTGTAACTGTGAAAAATGGTCATGTCAACTTTTTTTTTCTAGTGCTGTTGTAACTTTGAACAGTCACTAAATGAACTTTTGTAAGTTAAGGACTATCTGAACGAAGGTGCCACATACACTTTGATTTTTCTCCATGCCATCTCTTAACGTTGGCCCATGCCAAAAGATTCAGTGAGCTTGCTTCCAATAATCTTAAACATTGAACTTTAGGCTGCTAGAATTTGAGCAGCTCCAAATTACTTCCAGCTATTGAGAATCTTGTTTTCTCTTCCATCCACGACTGCTACCAGATTGGACAGCCTTTGTATGGCCTGTAGCACAAGCCAGAACCACCTAATTGGGAGGACTTTTAACCAAAGCCAGTTTTGTCCACCCAGGAATCCCTTTATAGTAGTAGCTCAGACCAAAATCATTTAACTTCTGCCTTTGGCAAGGACCGTTGGGGTTGGGTAGCTAATAAATTCAGATTAGTAATGATAATAACAACTACAAACATAATACTTATTTCTGCAGCCCTGGCCTTGGTCTAGTAGGCGACTCACAGAAGGCTCTAGAGGAGTATTTTCCAATCTCAGAAACTTTAGAATAGAATAGAATAGAATAGAATAGCAGAGTTGGAAGGGACCTTGAAGGTCTTCTAGTCCAAACCCCTGCTTAGGCAGGAAACTCTACACCATTTCAGACAAATGGTTATCCAACATCTTCTTAAAAACTTCCAGTGTTGGAGCATTCAGAACTTCTGGAGGCAAGTTTTTCCACTGATTAATTGTTCTGTCAGGAAGTTTCTCCTCAGTTCTAGGTTGCTTCTCTCCTTGATTAGTTTCCACCCATTGCTTCTTGTTCTACCCTCAGGTGCTTTGGAGAATAGTTTGACTCCCTTTTCTTTGTGGCAACCCCTAAGATAAGATGTGTGGACTACAATTCCCAGAATGCCTCAGTTGCTGAGACTGAAAAAGACTTCTAGCTAGATTGAGTGGCTGAGTTCAGCTCTTTGAAACGTGGCACACTACTTCACCGCACCAGTTTCCTTCTCATTCAGGTTATTTGACAAACCAAGACACCCAAGTCCCACAGTTCAATCACAGAACAGACTTATCTCCCCTATTTCTCCAAGTAGGTATATGAAAATAGAGGTGAGGCTCACTCTAGTTTGCCTGTAGTCATGTGAACCATGGAATCCAGGCCGGAGGGATACATTGGATACTTCTATAGTTTTCTCCCATACCTACACAGTGCTTGTTTCCGATTGGATGAACATCAACACAGCCAAAATTTCCTTTACAACCACAATTGAGACTGGAATTTTTGTTGCTAAGCGAAGTGGTTGTACAGCGAGTCATGCCTGATTTTATGATCTTTTTTTGCCATGGTTGGTAGATGAATTACTCCAGTTGTTAAGTAAATCAGAGTCATTAAGTGAATCCATTGACTTTGCTGGTCGAAGCCAGCCAGGAAGGTTGTAAATAGGGATCACATGATCCCAGAATGCTGCAACCTTTATAAATCCCGTTTGCCTGAAAATAAAACCTCCCTGGACAATAAGCCCAATGAGGCTTTTCAGCATGTGCACTAAAATAATCCTTCCCCCCAAAAAAATAAGCCCTCCCGGAAAATATTGCAACACAGCAGCAGCCATGAGGTGATCACGCTCACTGCCTCCTGAACCTCCAAAATAAGACCTCCCCGAAAACAAGGCCAAGAGCTTATTTCGGTGGTCAAAAGAAAATAAGACCGTGTCTTATTTTCAGGGAAACATGGTACATGCCTTGTTGCCAAGTATCCAAATTTTAATTATAGGACCATGGGTTGCAGTCATAAGTGCAAGTACAACGTATCAGTTTTTTTCAAGTTTCATTGTAAACTTTGGACAATCACTAAACAAACAGTTGAGTACCTGTACAAAGTTCTTTTGTAAAAGAAAAAACTATCAAAATCATTCACTTTCACGCTATTAATGTATCGCCTGTTTCTCTCTTCTCCCTTTTAGCGGAGTGGACATGACCACTATTCTCTTCAAGCTGGGATTTGATGAAGCCCTTGTGCGATCCAAGCTAGCTGCTGGAACAAGCACTTTTGTATTGGCCTACGCTATTCATAAACTGTTTGCTCCTGTCCGGATCAGCATCACTGTCGTTTCGGTGCCCTTTCTTGTTCGCTATTTTCGGAAGATAGGATTTTTCAAGCCTCCGGCTCCAAACCCTTGAAATTTTTCCCTGGAATTAAAAAGGACGCTCCATCATTTCTTCCTAGAAACTTTCGATAGCTCATGCAGTCTGGCTTGTCTGTTTGCAATCCCCCCAATCGCTTTGAAAGGATGGGAATGTGCTTTGTCTGAAATTAGTAACTACTTCGAAAAGACTGCTGTCTATGTTGCTCAGCTACATGCTTACTGAGGCCCTGAAGAATTATGGATTGGGTACACTAATAAAGATGTCAGATTACACCACTAGAACATGTTATCTGTATGGAGTAGGAAGACTTTTTAAACAATGGGCCTATTCAGGATTGTCCCATGGTGGAGGATGTTGAAGAACAGGCATAAATGACCAGAAAGCAAGTTCAAGTTGAGGACTAGAAACACTTCCTACGAACAATTTGACAATGAAACCAAATTTGGGATTTCCTTTTTCTGGGATGCTTTCAAGCATATTTTGATTTCTGAACTGAATAAAACTGTAAGTTATATAGATTGAATGGTCTTTTCAGTTCTGATTCTAAGCCTTCCACATTCTCTGCAAACTCATCTTCTAAATAAGTGTATTGAATTTAGGATGCAGATTACTAAATCTTGTTTCCTTTCACGCAGGGATTTTGTAAAAGTTAAAGCAATTTTAAACGAGATTAGAAACAAGTACTTCCATGAGTAAGTGTGGTACTCGATTCTAAGGAGTTATATTTCTTGAATTCCCAAGGATAGCATTGTAGCAACTAGTTTTTAATTCACATGAACTACAGGTAGGCCTTGATTTTTACACCATAACTGAGTCCACAATTTTGTTTGTTATTGGTGATGGTTCTAAAGCAAGTCGTCACATGACTGAACTTGATTTATCAACCTTTTTTAAAAGTCTTCCATTAAGCAAGTGCTGCAGTTGTTAAATGAACTCATTGTTTGTTTTGGGGGGTTTTCTTTTCTTGAAACTAGAAATGCTTGTTTTCAGCGGGAAAAAAACATAAATCAGTTACATTGCTGCAAGATGCTATGAACAGTAGTAAATGTAGACCAGTTGCTGAGTGCTGAAAACACTCTTATGTGACTGCAGGGGGAGAAGGGTATGTCAGAACTTTAAATCTGAATCTTAAATCCCCTTTTCAGGGTCTGTAGTCACTTCACTTAGTAAACGACCAGTCAAGGAGTACCTGTATGGACACTGGCTAATTGTTTACAGGGGGGGGGGGGGATTTCCAAAGTGAAATGGTTGAGTAATTTAATGGCAGTGGATAATAGTATTAGCATAAATAGGGCAGGTAGCCAATTTGAGAATATGGGAGGGGGCAATTAGAAGCTAGAATTCACCATTTTTCTTGAGTTTGGTATGGTTTAATATGGCATGCTTCTTTGTTTGGTTCTTTAAATGGTATTGTGCCTATTTATAGTGTTTATATATTTCCTACTGCAAAATGGCTGCTCTTGATTTGTAACCATTGTAGTCAGAAGCTTCCAGAGGCTACACAAACCACACATCTCCCTGCTTAATAACCCACACAGTCAGGGTGTACTGGAATTGCCATCACAAAACGATGCTGTCACACAAAATTACACTTTTATGACCGCTTTCGTCAGCTTCAGCAATCCTGGTACCAATTTTCATCATAACCCCAGGATAACTCTTGAGAATTGCCTGGAATTACTACATGCCAAAAGGGAGCTTGTATTTTCAGGATCCAACATCATTCAGTTTATCTGAACTGTACAGGTTGTCAGAAGTAATACACCATTCAGGGTCGACACAGGTAGCTTGAAGTGAAATGTGTTATACATTTGGATAAATGTAAATTCTAAAAGTGAAGTACCATTAGATGCAAGTATAAGTGCTGCAGAACCATCATGATTTTATGATAAAGTTTTACTAGTGCTTAAACAAATACATTATTTAAAAATTGATGATCAAAAGTAGTTTGTCGCTTTTCTTGTAAGAACTTACATTGAACAATTGCTCACTATCAAGGATATCCTAGGAAGTAGGATATCTCTGACCCCTAAATAAAGTAGTTAGGTATCAAAAAACATGTCTGAAAGCATTGGGTTATTGTTTATAAAGTCTTTAGACTTCAAAGAATTTCCTAACTGAAGACAGGACAATGACTGCACAAGTAGCTCATATTTACAGAAGCAGATGCCGTCCATGTCACATCACTGCACAGGTTAACCTTGGTGTTATTGCACTGTTCCAACAACTTCGTGTGGCTATCAAGCAGCAAAGAGGATCAAGCAAATAGGAGCTTGTGTCTGAGAAAGTCCTGAACAAGATGTGCCCCAGCAGCTTTGAATCACAGGCACAAAGTGTTCGAGTATGGGTTCCAGATATCCACAACTGCTTTGGATGGAACTACGAGCATTGCAGCATGACTGTGAAAACCAGCTCAGACTTCATTGTGTTCATAGAGGTTCGTTGTGCAGGAAACGTTGACTTCTTTTTTTGAGACCAATTCTATGCTTCCTATATCAGATGTCTTACAATTTGTTGCCATCCCTGCTACTGGGAAATGCAGTCAGCAATGCTTATTATGCTATGACTGAGTTTTATTAGCAACAGTGGTTTCCACCATGTTATGCTTGGGAGATTTAGTAGAGTTTGATGTAACCCATGGATGTTTAAGCACACCTTCCAGTAGTAATCTCTGCTTTGGGTCATGCTTCAAGAGTTTTGAAATCAGATCCTGAGCTCCCTCTGTTACAAAAGGAGGAAACCTGTACTCCACCTTTAAACCAAAAAAAAAAAAAAAAAATACAGTTACACACAAAGCACTGCGTTCACTTCTTCCCATTGTAGAGTCGAGGTGGAAAATAAGAATTAGTTTGGTAGTAGCATATCAATGTAAGACACTATTCAAATAATTGTTACTAGTGCAGGAACTGAACCCGAAATTTGCCAGTTGACAAAAAGGTACTAATATGCTTAAAAATTCTAATCCCTGAATAACATCAGTGGATAATTAAGGCAGTTTTAGGCTTCTCAAAATCTGAAAGGTTACTCACATAGAGTGAGTCATGGATTACAAGAAAACAAAAATATAGGATACATCAAGCCAGATAAATTCAACTTACCCTTGAAATGGCTCTATATGTATCCTGATACGTTTCTGCTTCAAAAGGAGGCTTTCCTACCAAAAATTCATAACATAAGACACCAAGACTCCACAGGTCCACTGTTTCATCATGTGTCCTTCCTTCAATCATTTCAGGTGGTAAGTAATCAAGGGTGCCACATATTGTTGACCTCCTAGGATAGCAAAGTATAGAGCAGTCAGCAAATCGTGCTATTTATCTAAAAGCCACAATAGATGGTATTAATACTAATAAGCTACTCGTCTTAAAACACAGTGTTAATAAGCAATTTTATTTGTATTACCTAATCCTAAATCTTTCTGCTATCTCTGTTACAAAGTACTTGACATTTTTGGATGTCACAAGAAGCATTCCTTTCTCAAACTCAAAATTGCTTTGTAGAACACGAAGCCCTCCACTGCTCACACTTCTCTACGTATCATCCTTACTTCCTTTTTATTAGACCTCATTTCCCATCTACCTTCTTCGTGGATTCTAGGATCTTATCAGTATTATCTTGTTTATTGCATTCATAACTATCTTGCTGCTGATTTATCGTTCATAATTAGCTAGAATTGTTGGTGTGATATTTTGGTTTGAATTCTGAATTAGAGTGTTCCACTTTCTTATATATTCATTACATGATTTTCTTTAGATGGTTATACTCAATATTTCAAATATATACATTCTGAGATGCTCCTCACAGTAACAACTCTGAAATTCTAAAGCTACTGAATAGTGTTTCAGTTGCAAAAGGAATAGAATGGCATAGGAATGGAGATTATATTTTTAAAGATTTTTTAAATCCCTTTTTTTATAAATTACTCAAAGCACTGATGGTTCATACTCATTCCTATTTTTCCCACAACAACCACCTTGTGAGTTTGGCTGAAAATAAAAGTGACCCCAAATCACCCTGCTAGTTTTCATGCCTAAGGCAGGAGTAGAACCATTTCCTGATTTCTATCCTGATGCCTTAACCACTACACCAAACGGACTCTTGCCAATTTACTTTGGTATTCACCTGGAAAACATGGTTGCCAGTATTATAGCACAAACCCTACTTTAAACAGATTTTCAATTAAGTGTTCTATCCTTACCAGAAAGAATCAGAGTTATTTAGCCATTTTTTGTAAATTTTACTACTTCTGGAAAAGTACATTGTATGTTCAAATAATTCTAAGCCAATTCTACTCTCAAACTTGAGTATTAGAGAGTCTCCTACCTAGAAGATGGGGCATGCACTGACCATCCAAAGTCAGCAATCTTGAGCTCTCCATTTGATCCCAGCAACAAGTTTTCAGGTTTGATGTCCCTATGAATTACTCTTTTTGAATGACAATATAACAATGCATCTGCGAGTTCAGTCATATACTGTAGAAGAAACCAACATTAGCAAATAAGCCTTAACAATTTCAAATAATGCAATTTAAGCAGATATGAGCATTTATTCATGTTATACTACTATAGCCACAATGATAAAAAAAGACAATGATTTTTTAAAAAAACTATCAAAAAGAACAGGAAAAACTACCGCGTTATTGGGCTAAACAGCAAGTCTCTACTATGAAATGTAAAGTTTCCCTTAATCATTATGGATCTCATTATCCTCTAAGTAGTCCGATACCTAAAATGACACTATGATTTCAGGAAGGCTCAGCCTGTGTTAGCTCATGCTTACTAATCATTGGCCTTCATCATGTAAAAGGTTTGTAACTTTGTCCCAAAAGATTAAAAATAAATTGATGTACTTATTTTGCATTTTTCTGGCAAACAGGTGTTAGCACATTAAATAAAATTTGACGAGACCATAGAAGTACATTGAAGACTTCTGCGATATTGAATGTTCTATCAATGACTAGGATACATGTACGTCTGGAATGCACTTCTGGAAACTTTGACAGACAAGCAGTTTCTGAAAGAGTAATATCTGTTCTGTCTTAAACTAATGGAAATGGGTCAACAGTCCTTCTCAAGTTAGTATTATTCCACTCCCCCATTCATTGCTACTTTCACATGATGGCTGGGAACAGCCCATTAACTCAAGTTCTTTGTAGACAGGTTGCCTCATTTATTTTCTTTCGCTAATTTTTAAGAGACTTTAAAAAAATACCAAGTTTCCAAAGTTGTATTTTCATTTTCAACGTTCCAAAGCCTAAACAGCATTTTAAAAACGAATACATTTTTAGAAACCCTATGTGAAAGGTTTCACTGAGAAAAAATCTCTAACTATGCCATAAAAGAACAAGAAAAGCAGTCCTCCCTTTTCATGTATACAAATCAATGACCAATGAAAACAGTTGCAACAAAATCATACGGTAGTATTCCCATCATTACATGAAAATAATGAGGTTTACATTGAAAACAGCTACAAGATTGCCAATTAATTACAAAGGCAGAGAATGAGCCTGCAAAGTTGCCCAACTATCAAAGTCAGGGGAAAAAAATACAAAATGGCTCAAAAATCTTGAATCAACAGCCATTGGCACTTCGACTTCTAACCCAAAACATTTACAGGTACCAGATCTATACATCATAATTTAAATACAATGAATAGCCATTTTGTTTTGAACTTCCATTCTCTTTTATGAAAACTGAGCATCTTTAAATTAGTTATGTTTTCCCTGTTAATTTCAGAAGTTTTAAACCAAACAGGCACACATTCTGCTGAGAGAGAAGTTCTCAGAGGATGGGCTCCAGCAATGAGTCCAAACAATTGGAAGAATAAATCCTGGTCCCAGTGACTGATTCAGATTGGATCCTGCAACATTATCCTGAGAAACATATATTTCCCTTCATTTGCAAAACAGCTTCAGTGAAGTTCTCCCACTTGGCCTCTTAGTGGTGATCTGCTTCAGAGGTAGAAGCTATGAACTTTACTACCTATTTGAAAATTTCAAAATGACTATTTTTTTAAAAAAAAACCTCTCTCTTAAAGCAAAGCTATTCAGTATTCTTAGATTCAAATTGCTAGAGGAATAACCATAGTAGAGCACCCATTTCCCTCCCACCCCCAAAAGGCAGGGATAGCCTTAGTATTTCATACAAAAAGCATGCATTGCCATTTGCAAACCGTACAGTAGCTGTTCGTTGCTCATCAAACTTTTTAAGCTTCTGAAGTTCTTTATACACTTCTCCACGAGGTGCATGTTCCAAAATTAAGTACACTCTTGTTGCATCATGGAAGTAACCATACAGCCGGAGAATATTGGGATGTCTACAAAAGGAGGCATATGGATTTTTAAACAAAACTGTTACTATTAATCAGCTAAACAGATCTATAACTCCCTCCTTATTATATACAAGTGATAAACAACATTGAGAGGCTGAAGCCAAGCAAGCTGTTCAATATGTTACTAGAAAAAATTGGATCAAGTTTTTTTCCAACTATTTGAAAAGTTTTGACAAGATAAAAACCTCTGGAAAGCCTCTGGAATACTAGCTATTCTATTCACCTTCTCCAGTGGCCAAAAATGGCCACTTTTCAGGGTAACGTAGAACCTTTGAGATGATCTAGGAATGAAAGCAGCTGGCCTCCTACAGGCCTTTACTTTTTATTCCTACTTTCAAAACCTGATAAATATATCAAAGACGACCCTCCAAAGCCATCTCTATGTGGGTAAGAGAAAGAGGAGAATTAGAATCCCTTCCCAGAGATCTCCACTTCTCACTTTTACCTATAATTCGAACAATAATTGTACTGCTGAATGTTTACTCTTTTACTGTTCTATTTTGGCAGTGTAAGCCTTGTTTGCTGTATATGGTCTCCAGGTTACCACTCTGTATTTTTATTCAACCTTACCGAAGATGAGACTGTATTTCTACTTCTCGCCGCAGCTGATGTTCTACACCTGCTTTTTCCAATTGTGCTTTAAACAAGACCTTCAGTGCCAAGATAAATTTGCTCCGTTTCTCTCGAGCCAGGTACACATTTCCAAATTTTCCTTTTCCCAAAGGACGGCCAATTTCAAAGTCTTCAAGGAACCACTGTTTTCTATTTTTTTTTTACAAAAATAAAGCATCAGAATATGAAATAAGAACACTTTGTTCTCTCCTCAAAACTTGCAATTTGTATAGGAAATCCTTATAAAGAACAAACTTTTTCTGGGGATAGCTTAGAGGCACGGTGGGATAGCTAAAAGAACTTTGTTTCCTGAGGAATATAGAAGAAAATTTTCAGTAAGACTCAATTTACATAAATGTCTATGGGTGTGCAAATATTCTGATTTGCAAAATAACACAATAAAACCTACTACATAAAATCACAGGTGCCCAAGGATAAGAACCCCATTGACAAGGGGAAAAATTATGCATACACATTAGTAAGAGTAGAGCAAATTGGACCAGCTGACTCAAATGCTTTGGGCAGTGATGGTGAACCTTTTATACACCGAGTGCCCAAATTGCGTGCATCCATACCCAAACTGAAAGGTGTATGTGTGCAAATGCGTTCATGCGCAAACATGCACACATGCACAGCAGACACCCGAAGACCAGCTGGCTGGCAGGAGGCAGGGCATCCCAACACCGGCAGCTGGCAAGAGTAAGATCTTTTTCTTCCGCGAGCTTCTATTTTGTCGTTTACAGGGAAACAAAAGCTCACAAAAGAAACGCAACAGAGATCTGACCTGCGACGATGGTGCCCGTGCCAGCGTAGAGGGCTCTGGGTGCCACCTCTGGCACGCGTGCCATAGGTTCGCCATCACAGGTCTAGGGAAACAGCCACGTCTTCAATTCTTTACATAAGGCTAACAGACTTGGAGTCATCTGAATTTCCCATAAGAAGTGTATACACCTTTGAATATATCCACCCCCAAGAACAAAATAAGAACTTACCTTTTTGTTTCACTTTTTGATGCCCCTTTGCTCTCACTTTTTGAATCGGAAGCTCCTTTTGCCTCAGTTGTTACAGCTGATACATCTTCAGTTTCAGGCTTTTTTCCTGGGCATAGGAAAGTTAAATTTACTAAAGCAAGCTCTGAAGTTAAAAAGTTCAGCAGATTGTTCTAATTGTTCCTCTCCGTGGCAGGTTTGGAGTGCATACTTTATAAATGATGCAGAAATTAAAGATGTATGATTTCTTTGTGTTTAGCCACAGCAATCCATTCTAGAAATATAGTTGCTAAGCAAATCTTGTGACCAAGATATTGAAAATTGCTGGTTGTTGCTATCTCACGCGCACACACACCCAGACACTTTATGTAAAGATTAACACTTTTAAATTAACTCTCTTGCTGGCAATTTTCTCTCTATTCTACTTATCTTTAGAAAATATGTAACATCATAATCACAATAGCTCTGGGTGAATATCTAGAGCAGATGGAATATCTTAAATATGACTCGAGGGCTAAGTAAATATGACCCGTGGCTTCTAAGTAATTAAAGGTTTCTTGCTAGCCCGCCAGTCATATTTAAGATATTCCATCTGCTCAAGATATATGAAGGAAGTACTCTATATTTAGAAGATAGCATCCTGCATTAAATCAAGTATGGATCATTTATGTGTGTCCAAGGGCCACCCTTGGATGAGAAAGAATTGATAGAATTGTATTACATATGGATGTACTTGAGATGTCATACTTTCTCTAAATAAGTTGTTCCATTTTCAGTATTTACCCGTATTTTTCAGACTATAAGACGCACCAAGGTTTTGAAGAGGAATTTTTTTAAAAAAGTAGATAGAGGGATAGACAGGGAGAGAAAGAGAGAAATACAGTTAGGTAGGTAGGGAGAGTTAGGTAGGTAGGTAGGTAGGTAGGTAGATAAAGGGAGAGAGAGAGAAAAATAGAGAGTTTAGGTAGGTAGGTAGGTAGGTAGGTAGGTAGAGGGAGAAATAGAAAGAAATAGAGATAAATACAGTAGATAGGTAGGGAGAGAGAGAGAGAGTTGTTAGGTAGGTAAGTAGATAAAGGGATAGAGAGAGAGAGTGTAGGTAGGTAGGTAGGTAGGTAGGTAGGTAGGTAGAGGGAGAGAGGGAAATAGAAAGAGAGAAATACAGTATATAGGTAGGGAGAGAGAGAGAGTAGGTAGGTTGGTAGGTAGAAGGATAGAGAAAGAGAGAGAAATACAGTAGATAGGTAGGGAGAAAGAGTAATTAGGTAGGTAGGTAGATAAAGGGATAGAAAGAGAAAAATAGAGAGAAATACAGTAGGTAGGTAGAGAGTGAATGTGTAGGTAGGAAGGTAGAGGGATAGAGAGAGAGAAATAGAGAGAGAAATACAGTAGGTCTCATGAGGTTTCTTTACTGTGCAAGATTTTCCCTGCAAAGACCGGCCGAGAGATGCAACGGAGCTGCCAGACTATTAAGATGCACATTTCATGGTGAGGTACAATTTGGGGGTGGTAGGTGGGGCAGGGGATGGGGTGCCCAGTATCCCTGCCAGTGGCGAAGAAGTGCCCCGGATGCTGCCGGACTCTCCCCTCCCCTCGCTTGTTGGGACGAGGGTGGTGAAGGTGCCTTCCAGACCTGGGACCCGTCAGGAGAAATTTTGCCCAGCGCGCTGCCTCTGCTCTCCTGACAGCTGTTATCCAGGAGAGAGGGCAGCGACAGTTAGTGGGCAGAGGGCTCCAAGAAGTGGCTACCTGGGACCCTCCCAGCCCCATATTGACGGCCGAGTTCCACTGTGCCCCATCCCTGACAGGCAGGACCAGCGCCCAGGCTGCGCGCTGCTGAGCTCACTTCAGGCCTGCAGTGCCCGAATGGCATGCCAAGTTAGCGAGTCCTCCCAGGTGACCGTGGCCTTTCAGGGAGGAGAGTCGGGCTTGGGACTTGCTAGCTGGAGCGGCGCCCACGCCGGCATTGCTGCTTTCTCCAGGGATCAGAGCGGAGGAAGTACCTGAAAGACGCGTGTGGCAAGGTCTTTGGGAGAAGTCCCTGGTCTCCAGGCCATCTCTCCGCACCTTGGGTAATCCTGGAAAACCAAGTGGGGATACTTTGGCTGCCCCTGCTTGATCTCTGCCCAGACTCCCTTAAAGCAGTAGAAAGAAGGAGGAGAAGGGCGCGCAGCTCTTTCGTCCTCTGCAAACTCGCATTCTCTTTTCAGCTAGCCAGATCTGTTTCAGGCAGTAGATCTAGCCAGCTGAAAAGAGAATGCAAGTCCACGGTGGGAGGAGGCTTGACAGGTGTCAGAGGGGCAGCGAGTGCTTGGCAGCTCCTGAGGGGGGCGAGCCCTCCCCGCTTGCAATGTCTTCACCCTGGAAGCATTGCTGGCAGCGGTCTGTGCTCTCCTCGCTGCTGCTACTGCTCAGCCTTAACAACGCACGTAGTCAGGAGGCAGCGGAGGCCACGCACTGGTTTCCTTTGATGCCTGCGCATTCCAGGTTGCCAGCAGCCGAGCCGGAAAGCTAGCAATCGGCTGGCTGCCTCTGATCTGCCAGCCCTGTGACCGCTCCTGCATGCTCTCACTTTTCTCCCTGCCTCCTCTGGACAACAATGCTGGCCAGAAGAAAACAGAAGGTGAGTCTGTAGAGGAGGAGGAAGGCACGTGGCTCTGCATTGTGCACTGGGGAACTGGGAAGCACAGCATTTTCAGGTGGCGGTGAGTGCTGGAACTGCCTGCCACCTGAAACACGATGCACTTTTTTGGCCTCTGCATGCCCCCTTTGGAATCGGGGAGGGGATCATGGCACTACAGCCCAAAAACGCTTTCATTGAAAAGGCTTTGAACGCAATTCCCTGGGCTGCTTCCAGACTCAGGCTCCATGTGAAAGTGACAATCCCGCCACATGGAACCACCCGAAAATGCAACGTGCGGAGCAGGTGGTGGAGCTACATTTGGAGTATAAGACGCACCCAGATTTTCACCCTTTTTGGGGGGGAAAGGTGCATCTTATACTCCGAAAAATACGATAGATTTTGCCTCACTTTACAACCTTTCTTGCCACAGTTGTCAAGTGAATCAATGCAGTTGTTAAATAGGCAAGGACTACCTGTACTATGTTTGTTAAGTGAATCACATGGCCATCAAACAATTACAACTTTTCCCATTGACTTTGTTGGAAGCCAGCTGGAAAAGTTGCAAATGTTGATCAAATGAACCCTGGATATTGCAACCATTGTAAATACAGGCTGCTTACCAAGTCCCCGAATTTTGATAGCATGACAACAGAGGCACTGCAACAGTTTTTAGTGAAAGGACCAGACAACATTTTTCAGCAATGCTGTCATTTGAAAAGGTCGCTAAACAAAATAATAAATGGAGGACTACCTGTACCAACCCATAGTGACCAAATTTTTGCAGATGATTTTCATTTGAATTTCAATTCACTATATTTTCCAATACGGTTTTAAAGCTTCCCAATTTTTGTTCCTTATTATATGTAGATACAAGTTTCCCTGAAAACAAGACCCAACCAGAAAATAAGCCCTACCATGACTTTTTTTCTGGATGCGCATAATATAAGCCCTACCCCCAAAATAAGCCCGTTAAGATCGTCAAACGTATTTTAGTACCAAGTTTCCCTAAAAATAAGACCTAACTGGAAAATAAGGCCTGGTGTGTCTTTTGGAACAAAAATTAATATAAGACCCGGTCTTATTTTTGGGGAAACACATTAGTCCTCGACGTACAGTAATTGGGACTGGAATTTTCATTGCTAAATGATATAGTTGTAAAACACAATCTCATTGGTTAGCAAAGCGAATCCTTGAAGATTCAGTTGCAGTCACTGAATGAGTGCCACAGACTTTAGGTGAGATAACTTCCTACCTCCTTCCTTGAATCAGTCACTGGGAAAGCCATCAGGAAGTTAAAAGTCCCAGGCTGTCTGGCAGGCAAGTGGCTACTGTCAGGTGATAAAGAAAGTGAGGAAGTCAAAGGGGATGCATCGTGCAGCTCAGGAAGGATTTCAGTGGCCAGTATGGCACAAGTGCAGAAGAGCTGGGGAACTGCATGGGCAGAGCCGTATCCCATTGAGTTGTGATCTTCCATGCTGGCTTCCCCACTGGCTTTCTAAGGAAGTCATCACGAAAGGTTCCAAAGGTGATCCCATGATTGTAGAGTGCTTGGAAACCAGTTGTAAGTTGAAATAGGTCACCAAGTGCATAGATAGCGATCATGTGACCATGAGGGCATTGTAATGTCAGTAATTTCAGTGACCAATTGCAAGTCCCTTCATTCTGCTACTAACAGTCACCGAATTAGTGGCCTTAACTCAAGGACTACCTGTATCATAACCATCAATAGACTTTTCTATGATGATTAGAAATAGCTGAAACAGGCTTACTGTTATAAAGTTAGAAATAACCGAAATAGTAGTACTTACCGGATGCAGAAGGTTGCTGAGAGATTATACCAGGTTTATTTGGACCTGAGTTTCTAGACGTTGGTTGAACTGCAGATGTTGGTCGCTGCTGACTTGTGTAGTTGGAACATTTTGGATGGGTAACAGCAGGTTTCTGTGCCTGAGACTGAATAGGCACTCTCTGGGGTATATTTGAAGCAGAAAGAACACGCTGTGATTGAATTCCAGTCCTCAGTGTCCGATTCTGAGTCATAGGAATCCGCTTTGGACCATCTACCTATTTTTAAAAAAAAAAAAACCACAGAACTTTGAATAGTTTCAAGCACCTAAGCAAAAACAGAAGTTGCAAAATTTCTCAGGATTCAGTTTTTTTCAACATAAAACCACTATAGGGCACCACTGGTACTCTATAGTTTTGGAAGTTCATAGTTCAAAATAGCAAACATTTAATGCAAGCAGTCTTCAACTTACAACTACAATTATGAACAGAATTTCAGTCATCATTGGAGTCAGACTATGTCACCAGACCAGATTTTACAACCATTTTTATGAAAGTCGTAAGTCCAGCTTCTGTGGTAATTAAGCAAATGAAGTGCTCATTAAGTGAATAATATGGTCGTAAATGCAAAACCAACTTAACCAATGGCAATCATGTGAGCACATGACTGTGAGGGGCAGTGCAAGGTTGAAATCTAAAAAGGCAAGAATTACACTACCCAATAAACACAAGGGGTCACTTTACCTTGCTGTTATGTGAGTGTCCATTCTGGTTTTCTTTACCCGCTTTGTCCATTACTATATTGAGGAACAAAAAAATCAAGGCATTCATCATGTTAACATAAAATAATTAAAACTTTTTGTCTCTCGTATTCCATCATGCTATTTGAGACTATCACTTCAATCCATTCATATTAGTAAACCCTTGGAAAAATTATGTCATCCTACTGCATGAATTCTGACCTCAAGGAAGTACACATCAATTTATCTATGTAATGCATCATACAATATACATCACACAGGCAAAGAAAGACAGTTTCTTAGAATTATGAAAGCATTTCAATAGCATAAACTGGCTAAAAAGGCTTTATAATTGTGCTCTCTGAAGTTACAAAGGCATTCATGCTAAAGCAAGTTAATTTTTAGGTTTTCATCTGGAACAAGAAAGAAGAGATTAAGAGACATCAAAGTACCAAAGATTTGAAAAACACAAGCCTAAGGTCATGTTGGTTTGTCTGGATGAATAGTTACGTAACTTTTATTAAATATATACTTTTCAGAAAAGACATCTTGTCTCACAGAAATTTTACATCATGGAACCACAATATGGTACCAATGCACTGATTATCTCTCAGTTGGAATTCAGCATTTTTTAAAAGGAAACTTGCTGCAAAATAAAACCCCATTTTCCCTCGAGGTTTCCTCCAGGGTCCACAAAGATTTCAGAGGCATTCTTATAAAATTAATGTGATGGATAACTGCAATCCAGTTTTTTTGTGTGTATGCCCATCTGCTCAGAAACAAAGGTGTTTGGGAAACTATTGTAGTACAAAATGCAATAAGGAATGTTACTAGTTTTTTCTGGCAAATAAGTCCTGTGATTGGCCATCCTCCATGAGAACCATTTTGTGAAAGTAGGTATGACAAACTACTTTATTCCCAACTGTCTTCTAAGTATTAGCAATTACACAGATGATCATAGAGGCCAGTTTTCCTCCTCTAGCAAGTAGCTAAAGCCATCTAGAAGCCAAACAGTCTTAATGCAGTTTTTCTCCCAGTCTTAATGCAACTTTTATCCACAATCACTTAAGCTGTTTGCTGTATCCTTTATTGTTGATATGCCTACTTGCTAAATGGACACACCTATTTATATGGATGAATGAGGGATATCTCACTCCATTTCAATACACACTGCATAGCACCTTGTTCTCTACTGCTTTGATAAAACATAGTTTTCTGAAAAGTCTGTTGCACTAAATGCAGTACTCATCAGAGAAACCTAGGCATTAGAATCCATTGTTTTTCCAAAGGTTTTCTATTTTTATTTATATAAAAACATTCATTCGCTGCTTATTTCCTTATTATCCCCTCCTTTGTGGTACTGGTTTCTTTTTTTTTTAAATAATAACCAACTCGCAAGGAAGTTTAATTAAGGATTGGAGCCCCTGCCTTTAGGGTTAAAAGCAGGTTAGACAGAAAAAAAAGACTAAAGGGCAGGTAAAAAAGAAAACCAAGTCTCGTGTAGCATTTTAAAGGAATTGAAGAGAGAGTTATTCCAAAGGAAGCGAATTTTTATAAAGTCATTTTATAGGGCAGATTTAGAGCACCACCCAGTCCTCGCCATACTTTTCACCTTGTGAGGGTTTAATAACGAAACGGCTACAGTCCCACGATGTTCTAAAATACTAGTACCTGTACTGGTTAGACTACAACTCCCCCCCCCCCCGGCCATCACACCTATTCTACAATAACGGTCAAGGAAGCCACCAAACGGGTGGGCGCCAGCGTTTAAGGAAAAAGCTTCTCCCCGCCAGCATTTACAAGGCACTCCCGACAACCCCGCCATCCACCAGCCGCCCTTCTTTGGAGGCCCGCTCACCTCTGCAGTCGGTCTGGCAGGCTCCACCGCCGTTTGAATTCAAATGCCCTCCCGCCTACCTTCAACGCCCTTTAAACCGCCTGCGCGTTCGGATTGGCGAGTCTTTCCCCTTCACTCCAAAACTCTCTACCGCTCATTGGCTAACTCCATCGACAACACCCGCCTCTTCCTAACCGTTTCGGCTGAGTGAGAGGACCGGTTCCCATTCCAAGCAAGCTCGCCATCGCTTAGAAAGGCGGGGCGAGAAGGAGCGTAAACGTATCGGGCATTTTTACGTTAAAGGCGTACACTGCGCTGATTACCGAAACAGGCGCATGAGTCTGTCATCGCTCCGCCGCCGTGGGGGGGGGGGGGGGCGTTCGTCCTCGCTTTTCCTCAACGCAAATTGCGTAGTTTCTCAAGCAACGGCAGCCGGCTTCTAACGGCGGCGTGTCTGCAGCAGCAGTCAGGCCGGGACTGAAGGGGTGCTGGGGGGTGAAGGCTGCTTACCTTCTCACTCTCGGACACTCTTTTAGACGAAAGCCCCTGCTGCAAAGTTTAAATGAGGCAGTTCTTTTACATGAGTGGACATTCTTGAGAGCTGCTGCGGGTTACATATCAGCCATTGACACAGCCATGATTAGGACAGGTTGGATGTATACGATGGATCCATATCAGTCTGGTGCAGAGCTTTAATTATAGGGAGTAAAGCCACAGCTTCGCCTTATTTCTTACTTAATAAAAACGGGCTACCTTTGAGCAAAAGGAGAGCCAAACAAGCTATGGATGGATTAGATCAGGTCTATTTTGGAATTTGTCACCAGTTTTGCAATTGTCAGAGGCCATTTGTGCTCACTATGTGTGATCTCCACAAAATGTAGCAAGAATAAAGGCAGAAGGGTGCAGTGTGACATTTATAACACACTGCATTTTTTTAAAAAAAAGGATACTTGTGATTGTCTTGCATTTTATAATCCTAATGTGTTTTTTTTCCTCTATATGCCTCAACAGGAACGATAGAAAGAGGCGGTGTGCTTAAAGACTGCAATTTTATGCTTTGCCACTAATGCTAAGGCCAGCCTTACAAGTTAAGGAATAAGAAGGGTATGCATGAAGAATTTTCCCTGTTTATTTGAACAGTAGCACACAATGAGATTGTATAGTTTCTGAGTCAAGCAAGAGACACTTTGCTGCCGAGGAACTTTCCCTCCAAAAGCAAAAAGAGGAGGGAAAATCAAACTACGTTGGAGTTTCCAAAACAAGAACCTCCAGTACAGTGAATATTGCCATTCTCTTGTCATATCAAGTTAGCAGTTTTTCACTGTACTCAGAACAATTTCTAAAAGAAGTACCCATAAACATAACAAAAAAAAAAAAGATTCTTCGATCCTTATGCTCTGTAAAGGCAACATATTAAAAGTGTAGATTGATGTGCTCATTTATGAGGACAGTAAGGAACAGATTTCAGAAGTGTGAATATTGTGTGATATATTATTCTCTCAGAAAGAATGTCAAGTCGTCGTATCACTCCACCATGTGACAGGCGGCAGCTTCCATGGAGCATAAGTGGCATGGGCTCACCCACTGGTGAACTGCGGCCAATGCGATTACCATTTCTTGAAGCTGATGTAAGTAGCATTGTTCTTTTGGATTAGTGTAAATGGGGCATGCTGATGGGTAAATACCATAAATATCAAATAAGATTCTGAAGACTGAATGTAAGAAAAAGCCTCCTATTTATTTCTAAAACAGATTTATATAATTGCCTATGTATGAACCCAGCTCCAGGAAGCTTACACAATTCTAAAAATCCATCATATAATAAATGGCCATTAAAAAAAAATTCCATGGCAGCAACATAATCAAATCCGCCACTTGATCCACTGTCTCCATTTGTGATCCCCAAATCTGCTGAAAAACCATGGTTTTTTAATGACTTTTCATAAAACCAACACGGTGGGGTCCAACTGTACCTCTGGAAAAATGATGATGGATAAAAAAGGGCCATCACAGAGAAGGTCAATGGTCAAACCAAAGGCTGATATTCCATTATTGTTATTCTACAGATACCTTTGAAAATATTTAAGCAAGTCATGTTTCTAATTGGATCTTCTCTTTTTCAGCAAATGAAAAAGCACACCTGAAAGATATGCTGTTTAACAGAGGCCATATAATGAATATAAACACATATGCATCCCTAAAATTTTCCAAGATTGCAAACCTCTGAAGTGACTTGCTTGAATTTATCTACATTTAAATAGAGAATTGGGGATTCACAGCTAGACTTTTTCATTTTTCTCTCAAATACAGATTAAACTGATTGGATTCTGCTGCCGAGTATGAATTTCTACAAGGAATTCTTACTTAAATTAGTCCCTTACTTAAGAGGATGGAACTTATTCCTCACTCTTTACTTTTCCTTGTACATTATAAATATTACACAGAATCATAGCATTTCATAAAGTACAGGAAGTCCAACGCTGGTGCCTATTAGATGTATTGAACAGACAATTCCCAGCAGTCCAGCTAGAAATAAAACCTCCAATGTATACAATACATATCATTGGCTTAAGGACCTTTACAATTGTATTTATATAACTTATGTAACTGCCCCATTCAAGCAACATGACTCTGGCTTTTGCCATACAAACTCACTTAGCAAAATACAGAACTCTGCGTGTCATATTTTATTGTATTATATATCAAGCTTATATCCTGAATTAAAAATCTTGAAAAGGAAATAATTGTTTGACATAACCTTTTGCAAGGGAACAGGTTGTATATGCCATGATTTTTTTAAAAATATGAAATCTACCTCAAACCTTGACAATTTGGACTCGGTGATGCCTACAGTGTTGTGCAGTCATGTGCACTGAACTGAATCCAGGTAAAAATACTATGGTAGATCCAACTTTTTTTCTTGTTTTGGATGCTGATCCTCAATATTTTATTTAACAGGATTGCTAGGTTTTTTGGTTGGTTGGTTTTTGTTTTTGTCAAATCACGAACAGAAATTTAAAGGTTTTTTCCCAGGCGCAAGGAAGCGATGCGGAAAGGTCAAGGTTTTGCCAGTTAAAACAGTTATCACCACCCCAGTTGCCCTTAATAAAAAGAAAAGCCACAGCAAAGGGGAGGGTATCATTTTTTAAGAGTTTTTTTTTAATTTTTGTTTCTCATACATACTTCCACAAATATACATTTTTCATATTGTTAGTATTGTTATCCTTTAACATTTATGATTCCCTTCTTCCCCTAAAAGTATAATAGTATAATCGAGATTGCTTTCCTGCCATCCCGTACATCCATCTTATATTACAATAACCCTACTTCTTCCCTCTCCTTTTCTCCTACCCTCCCTTCTTCTTTCTTCTTTCCTCCTCCTTTCCTTCTTCCTCTCCTACTCCTCCCCTCTTCGTCCCCTTTTTACCCTGTCTCCTACTCTTACTGCCCTTCCCTTTTTTCCTCTCCTTTACCCTTCCTTCTTTCCTCTCCTCTCTCCCTTCCCTCCTTCCGTTGTTGTGTTTTCATATTTTCCCCTTCAGTCTGACGTATTTTCGGAATGGCGTTCGAGCAAACCCGGTTCTATATTTATAATAACACTCTTAAATTTCCTCTTCGGGAGAGTATCATTTTCGACCGGCTATTAGGAAGTTTGCTTCCTTCCCTTCTTGGATCCCGGGCTCCGTTTCAACTAAGAAACCCCAAGTTGGATTTTTCCGGCCTCTTTTGATTTCAAGAATCGGAGCGTTGCGTATTTTACGTAAAGCTATCTCTGGCTCCCTAGTGAGACGGGAGTGGATTGATTGCTTTTGCCTTCTTCCAGCCGCGGCTTCAATCGATGTGCGGGGGCTCCATGCAGCAGCCTGTTCGACGGAGCGGTCCTCGGGCCAGACTCCTAATACCGCCGCCGCCGCCGCCGCCACAACCGCCGCCCGCCCTACCGCCGCCGCCGCCCGCCCCGCTTTACCTGCCAGCCCAGTCGACCCTTGACGCCGTGGGGGGCCCCGCAGCCGTTCTGAGCGGAGATCGATCGCGGACGAAGGACGGGCTCGTAAGTGTCGGATCCGGTCGTTCCCGCGTTCAGCCATTCGTTTTCTCGCACGTGGAAGGCGGGAGGAGGTGGTGCCTTTTCCTACGACGGCGAAGCCTCTTGTCCTATCCCCGTGGGTGGGAAAGCCGCCGCTCGGAAGGGAGGTGGAGCGCCATGGGACGGAGAAGGGGGGGGGATTGTAGTTTGGTTGCTGCGATAAGGAGGGGAGCCTAAAAAGGGGGTTCCCAAACTTGGCAGCTTTAAGACTGGCGGACTTCAACTCCCAGAATTCTCCAGCCAGCTCTGCTGGCTGGAGAATTCTGGGAGTTGAAGTCCGCCAGTCTTAAAGCTGCCAAGTTTGAAGACCTCTGGCCTAAAATAACAGAAGACCAAAAAAGATTTGGATCGAAAGATCTCCAGTAGTGAACTCCATCCACCCTCGCCGTATGTTACTTATCTAGGCCAGGATTTAATTACTAGGCAGTAGTAGTATAGATTACATTAAACAGATAAACCCTCAACTTGCAACAGTTCATTCATTCAGTGCCATTCAAAGGTACAAAATGTGACTTATGGCCGTTTTTCCCACTTATGACCTTCGTCACATCCCTGTGGTCAATTTTTATTTATTTATTTATTTAATCCATCAAGCATGAATTAGATATCAAATATATGTATAGGCATGATTATGAATACATGAAATGAATAGGAATACAAGGGTATATTAGGATAGGGGCGGTAGGCACTTCGGGGTGCTTATGCACGCCCCTTAAAGACCTCTGAGGAATGGGGTGAGGTCGACAGTAGACGGTCTAAGGTTAACATTTTGGGGGTTTGGGGAAGAAACCACAGAGTCAGGTAGAGCATTCCAGGCATTGACCACTCTGTTGCAGAAGTCATATATTCTGCAGTCGAGTTTGGAGCGGTTTCATTCAGATGCTTGGCAACTGACTCATACTTACGACGGTTGCTGTGTCCTAAAGTCATGTGAACCGCTTTTGCAACCTTTTGACAAGCAAAATAGCAATAGCCCTTAGATTAATAGACACTTCACAGTGCTTTACAGCCCTCTCTATAAGCAGTTTACATAGCCAGCATATTGTCCCCAATAATCTAGGTCCTCATTTTACTTACCTCAAAGGGATGGAAGACTGAGTCAATCCTGAGCCAGTGAGAATCAAACTGCCAAAATGCTGGCAATCAGGAGTCAGCAGTATTAGCCCGCAAAGCTGTGTTTTAACCACTGTGCCACTATAGCTTAATCAATGGGGAAGCCAAATTCACTTTAACAACCATGTTACTAACTTATCAACGGCGGCCATTCGCTTAACAACTGTGGTAAGAAAGGTCGTAAAATGGGGCAAAACTCACTTAATAAAATGCCTCACTTAATAACAGAAATTTTGGGTTCATTTGTGGTCGTAAGTTGAGGACTACCTGTACAGTTCTCGAGAACTCTGTGCAGTCTTTGCTGCGTGGATACGTGCAACCAGTATGTTCTGAAATATCTTAATGTTCATCTTAATGTTCTGAAATAATTGAATTCCTCAGATTTACAAAACACTCTAAATTATAAAGTAATGATAGTGGCTGTTTTTGCAAGTTGTACAACGTGTGGCAGAAAAATAATAAAATTGCAAGGTCTTTTCCATGCTTTCCCTGGGACCTTTTTTCCTTTCTGTCCCACCTCCGCCTCTCCTGCAAACTCTTTCTCTCTGTTATTCCTGTTTATCTCACTTATATTTGAAAAGAAACCTCTCATTTGTCCAGAAAAGGTTCATCAATAATCGTAATATCTTACAATCAAGCATGAGCACCTGACTATCTCAAATTCCATGTGTCACAAAAGTGTGACTTTTGTTTTATAATAGAAAAACTTTTCCCCTAACACCTGTTGTATCTCACTCCCTCAAAAACATTCCTCTCAATAATATTTCATGGATTTCTCGCCATTGGATCCCAAAATGTATAAGAATCTGTGTCATTCTATTGTTTTCTTGCAAATCAGACACCCAGTGATCGATTGTTGAATAAAGTTTGGCAATTTCTCCTCCACATTCTGCTCCTTTCTTTGGAAAAAATTCCACAACCAAAGTTAAGATTGCGTGAATGCTGTCATAAAATGTATTTGCACAACATGCTAACCCCATAGTTTATTAAACATTGATTATAGACTTAATCTTGACTGTTCACACAGCACACTGAATCAGAAATTAACAACAATCCACTGCCTGGATTATCATAGCATAGTAACCCTCCCAAAAACTATGCAGATTTAGCATATTGTAATAATGCAGTAACCAAACCACAAATTCAATAACTATAGTTTAGTCTAACAAGCTGTAAACTGAGACATTCCATCTCTGAACTTTCCATATAGTTGTGGGTTTTTTGTTCAATTGTTAGAATCTATTTTTAAAAATAATTAGTACTACTAGTATTACATCTTAGAACAAGGAATTATATAAATGTATTGCCTTGTTTTTAGACAATACATAGTATCTCCTTCTTGCTGTTTACATTATTAGTATATGTCTATGGAGATTCCCAATCATCATGGCTGTCCAAAAAGTGCTTTTTTCCAAGAGGCAACTGGACTTTCTGGTTTTTCTTTGAAGGCGTTTCACTTCTCATCCAAGAAGCTTCTTCAGATCTGACTGGATGGTGGGGAATAAAAGGATTTATACTCCTTGCAGACAGCTGGACATTTGCATTCTTTTAGTGGGATTGTTAATGTCACCTGGAGGCTTATCTGTGTTATCAGGCACACCTGAATGGTGCAAATTGATATGGAGCCTTCTTGGAACTGTTGAAAGGACTGTTGTAGATTGGAGATAGATAGTATCCCTCCCCCTCTGTTGAGAAAGGGTTGTTCAATTTTGACATAGATGGCCTCTTTAACCCCTCTTTCAAACCAGCGGTCCTCTCTGTCCAAAATATGGACTTTGTTGTCTTCAAAAAAAGTGGCCTGTGTCTTTTAACTGCTGAATCTGATCCTGATGCCTTTGTTCTCCTATGTTGTGCCATGCATTTATGAAGTGGTTGTTTCATTTCCCCAATGTACAGATCTGCACATGGCTCACTGCATTGTACTGCATATACCACGTTGCCCAGTTTCTTCATTGTATTTAAAATAGATAGTGGTCAAGCAGTGGTCCAGCAACATTCTGTCTTGTAGCAGTTGTTTTTTTTTTCCCACTACTATGACAGCTTCAGTAGTTGGAATGAAGTTAAAGAGAGAAGTCAAATCATAGGAAACCATGGTCTCATCCGGGTCCAATTTTAATTTTGAAACCTTGCTGGCAAAGTCCTGTGAATTGTTGATGTGATGGGTGGTGTTGCCAACTAAAGGAGCTAATAAGTTGCTGACAGAACCAACATCAGCCCAGAACACATATGTGCCATGCTGGACTTCTGCTTGACCACTACCTATTTTAAATAAAATGAAAGTTTCTACAGACTAAAACATGGCTATGCCATGGGTTCACCGGTGTCCCACATTGTAGCCAATCTCTACATGGAAGAGCCCTAGACTCCTTCACAGGAATTCCACACACTCACTGGTATAGGTATGTGGACGATACTTGGATCAAGATCAAAACACAAGAATTGGAAGCATTTACCAAACACATCAACTCTATGGACAGATATATCAAATTCACATGGGAGGATGTTAAGGAAAATAGTCTATTCTTCCTGGACTGTACAGTACACATTAAGGAAGACAGAAGCCTTAACATTGAAGTTTACAGAAAACCCAGAAACACAGATCAATATTTACATTTTGGTTCCCACCACCCACTGCAGTACAAAATGGGAATCATCAGAACCTTACATCACTGAGTTGAAAGCCTGCCTACCAGCAAAGATGGGAAAGAAAAAGAATGCAAACACATTCAAGGAGACCCTCAGAACATGTGGCTATCCCAAGTGGGCCTTCATCAAATCTCAAAAAAGACTCTACAGGAGCTCCTCTGTAACACACAATGACGAGAACAATAACGAAGCAACGTTGTCATTCCCTACATTGCAGGCATATTGGAAAAGCTCAGGAGGATCTTCACCTAACATAACATAACGTGCACACTTCAAACCCAAGAATAGACTAAGGCAGAAGCTTGTCCACTTCAAAGATAAAACACTCAGACAGAAAGTGAGCAAAATGGTATATGCAATATAATGCAGTGAGGGATGTGCAGATCTGTACATTGGGGAAACGAAACAACCACTTCATAAACACATGTCACAACATGGAGAACAAACACATCAGGACTAGATTCAGCAGTCCATCTGCATTTAAAGGACAGAGGGCACTCTTTTGAAGACAACAAAGTCCATATTTTGGACAGAGGATCGCTGGCTTGAAAGGGGTTAAAAAGCCCATCTATGTCAAAACTGAACAGCCCTCTCTCAACAGATGGGCAGGGATACAACATCATCTGTCTCCAATCTACAACAGTCCTTTCAACAGTTCCAAGAAGGCTCCACATCAGTTTGCACCACTCAGGTGAATCTGATGACACAGATAAACCTCAGTGACCTTAATGACCCTGCTAAAAGAATGCAAATGTCCAGCTGTCTGCAAAGAGTATAAATCCTTCCATTCACTACCATCCAGTCAGAGCTGAAGAAGCTTCTTGGATGAGAAGAGAATGTCTTCAAAGGAAAATCAGAAAGTCCAGTTGCCTCTTGAAGAAAAGAAAAAAAAGCACCTTTGGAACATTAATGGTATGTTTTACACATAATTCCTTCTCCATCATTTTTCTATATTTAACTTTCAAAGAGGTTTCTAAATATTCTAAATTAGCTGCTGGTAGATAGTTTTTATTATGTAAATTCTTTTTAAATAATTCTTACTAATATAATTCCTACATCCAAGCATCTTTTTCCTGCCATTGTGTCCAATTAAAAAAAAAACAGTTTATTATTAGACTTGAGTGCAAATAGCTTGCAGGTAAGGTTATCCAAAGGCCTAGTGCATTTCCTACTGTAGGTAAGATCCCCTGCTTCAGTACCTGATGTGTGAAAAAAATGGGGGGGAGGTTGCAGTCTTGACTTCTCTCTGATTAGAAAAATCAATCTCTCCTATTCCTTTCTAATATTCTGTCACTGCACTATATATTTTATACTTCATATATTTTTTCTGACATGGTTCTTTTTGTCACCTAGTTCATTTTTATCAGTACTTTATTATCCTATTTGGGATTTTTTTTTCTGAAAAACAGAAAAGTAGATACATGTCGTTTCTCCCCCCCCCCCCCCCATTTTTGTCACAAATGTATTTTTGTTTTATTTTATTTTTGTTCTAGATACCTGGAAGGCAACCCTTGTTCACAATGTATAGACCAAAAGTAAGCCTTAAAGACCGGCAACAACTTTACAGGCTTATTATTAGTCAGCTGTTATATGACGGATATATCAATATTGCTAATGGTCTGATAAATGAAGTAAAGCCACAGTCTGTCTGTGCACCCTCTGAACAACTGTTGCATCTTATTAAACTAGGTAAGTTGAAACATCAGCAAACAAAAATGTGGCTAAGATGCTGAGCTTGTCGATCAGAAAGGTCGGTTCGAAGCGGGTGGTATTCAGCAGGTTCTGACCAGCTCTGGACAATCGGTAGCAGAAATTTTGAGTAGTTCGGAGAACCGGTAAATATCACCTCTGACTGGCCCTGGCCCCATCTATTCTCTGCCTCCCAAGTCCCAGTGAACCAGGAGGAAATGGGGATTTTGCAGTATCCTTCCCCTGCCACGCCCACCAAGCCACCTCCACAAAGCCATGCCATGCCCACAAAACCGGTAGTAAAATTTTTTGAATCCCACCACTGGTTCGAATCCCTAGCGCTGCGTAACCGAGTGAGCTCCCGTTACTTATCACAGCTTCTGCCAACCTAGCAGTTCAAAAGCGTGAAAAAATGCAAGTAGAAAAATAGGAACCACCTTTGGTGGGAAGGCCACAGCATTCCGTGTGCCTTCAGCATTTAGTCATGCCAGCCACATGACCACAGAGACGTCTTCGGACAGCACTGGCTCTTCGGGCTTTGAAATGGAGATGAGCACCGCCCCCTAGAGTCGGGAACAACTAGCAAGCATGTGCAGGGGAACCTTTACCTTTTTATAGATATTAAAATTCCATGCATTAACTTTATAGTTACTATATATTTTATAAACTACATGTAATTTGTAATCTACAGTTATTTTGATGCATTTGCTTCTTGTACAGCCACATGGCACATTATTGAATCAACTTCGGTTTATATTTTTTAAAAATAGAAGTTTGGTGCATTCTCTCCTCCAGGAATGGAAAATGACGATAGTGCAGTTCAGTATGCAATTGGACGCTCTGACACAGTAGCTCCTGGAACAGGAATTGACTTGGAGTTTGATGCAGATGTGCAAACTATGTCCCCAGAAGCATCTGAATATGAGACATGTTATGTCACATCTCACAAAGGACCATGCCGTGTAGCCACATACAGCAGAGATGGACAGTTAATTGCTACGGGATCAGCTGATGCATCAATAAAAATACTTGATACCGAAAGAATGTTAGCAAAAAGTGCTATGCCCATTGAGGTAAATATTGAAATTCTAAATATTGAAGAGCTGCTTCAGCTCTCTTTTGATCATCTGCAGTTCTCATAAAGAGCTACTGAATTCTATATGGACAGACTTTTCGGCGACCTTTAGAATTCAGGGTCTAGTTATTTAATTTAAAAATATCCATTTGCCTTAGATTTCATTGAAAGTCTATAAATTTATATAAAAAACTATCGCAAATAATTGCGGATGTGGTTGTGGATTGTCTTTGGAGATTCACTTTTGCTGGGCACGTGGGAAGGATTGAGCTCAAACCTCTGTTACTCACTTTCTGAATTTTAATCTTGTTGGTAATGTCTAAACAGAGTTTTATTTCTTATCCATTCCCTTGTTTCTTTCACCTCATTGCCATCCGGTTTTGTTCTTCACAGAAAATTCATTGTACATTTTTTGGGGGGAGAATTTTGATTTACAAAGCTTGTTTTCAAATTAGTTAAAAATATGCTCTGAACTTAGCAAATGGTAGCATCTAATAAGCTTTTGACTGATTTTAGAATCTAGGCAGAATTGGCCACAATGGTATTTAGATCTGGGAATTCCAGGACTCTTGGCTTGACTGGAAAATTGAAAGATACTCTGAAAGAAGGCAATAGTAAAATGCCTCAACAACATTGTCAATAAATCTGAATGGATGTGTCAAGATTAATTTGATGAATATTATAGGTTATGCTCTGGGAATAACAAGAAAAATTTCCCAAAACTAATTTCTTTTTTTGGGGAGGGGGGAATCAATAGCAATAGCACTTAAACTTATATACCACTTCACGGTGCTTTACAGCCCTCTAAGAGGTTTACAGAGTCAGCATATTGTCCCAAACAATCTGGGTCCTTATTTTACTGACCAGGGAAGGATTGAAGGCTGAGTCAACCTTGAGCCTGGTGAGATTCAAATTGCCAAATTGCTGGCAGTCAGCAGAAGTAGCCTGCAGTACTGCATTCTAACCACTGTGACAATGCGGCAATGTATATTATTGCAATGTATTTTAGACCACTACCATATTTTTCGGAGTATAAGACTTTTTCTTATACTCAAAAAAGAGGCTGAAAATCTGGGGGCATCTTATACACTGAATACAGCATTTTTTTGCCTCCTGAGCCCCGTCGCCTTCATTAAAATGGCTGTGCAGAGCCTGTAGAAGGGCCGTCCCCCCAGCCTGCAGCAGCACTCTATAAGCCTCCATAAGGCTGTGCATGCATTTTTTTTTAATGAGAAACGGGCCCATTTTTGCGAAAAACAGGCTGTTTTTTACTTGCATTTGCCCCCCACACACACCCACACACCCCAGGAGCACTCTGCAAGTCCTCCCAAGGCTATTCATGCCTTTTTTTAAAAAGGGGGGAGGCCCTTTCACAAAAAATGGGCCGTTTTTGGCAGGTTTGCAAAGTGCAAAAACTTTTTTTTTCCTTTTGGAAAGCTCTTTAACTGATTGATGAGAATTACATTGATCAAGTGTTGTGCCAGCAGAAACAAAGTCTTAGGTGCTGCAGATTGTCAGCAATTTCCTTCTCCAGCACATGGATAAATACACCTGGAAACATCTACCTACCTACCTACTCTCTCTCTCTCTCTCCCTCCTTACCTACTGTATTTCTCTCTCTCTCTCTCTCTATCCCTCTACCTACCTACCTACTCTCTCTCTCCCTACCTATCTACTGTATTTCTCTCGCCCCCCCCCTCTATCTACTTACGTACCTACCAACTCTCTCTCTCTCTCTCTCCCTACTTATCTACTGTATTTCTCTCTCTCTATTTCTCTCTATCCCTCTACCTACCTTCCTACTCTCTCTCTGTCCCTACCTATCTACTGTATTTCTCTCTCTATCTCTTTCTATTTCTCTCTCTCTATCCCTCTACCTACTTACCTACCTACCTACCTACACTCTCTCTGTCTCCCCCATCTACCTACTGTATTTCTCTATCTCTCTATCCCTTTATCTACCTACCTAACTACTCTCTCTCTCTCCCTACCTATCTACTGTATTTCTCTCTCTCTCCCTCTATCTACCTACCTACTTTTTTTAAAAAAATGCCTCTTTAAAACCTTGGTGTGTCTTATACTTCGGTGCGTCTTATATGCCGAAAAATACGGTAGATTTCTGAATATGTGAAATAATCGTATTTTATATTATTTACCATATAAATCATTTGTACATTGCAGTAGGTGGATTGCCAAGATTTTGAAAAATGCTTACATGGCCACAATCTACAATGTGAGAGTTTAAGTATAAGTATAATCTTTATTGTCATTGTACTTAAATACAATGAAATTGGTTGCCTAAATGTATGTATGGTAAGCTTAAATGTATATTTCAATTTCTTTTCCTGTAACAGCTTTGCATTAGCTTACTTTAAATAATTGTTAGGCTCTGTATGAAAGAGAATTAACAATTGTGAAGAGGTGCTGTTTATTCTTTAATCTTGCTGCAAAGGAAATTAGTTGTGTATTTACATGCATTTTATTTTATATATTGAAAAGACTCTATTTAAATGTTGTACTTGTAATTTTTACAGGTTATGATGAATGAAACAGCTCAGCAGAACATGGAAAACCATCCAGTTATTAGGACCCTTTACGATCATGTAGATGAGGTCACCTGTTTAGCCTTTCATCCAAATGAACAAATCCTTGCATCTGGATCAAGAGACTATACTCTTAAATTGTTTGACTACTCAAAACCATCTGCCAAGAGAGCTTTCAAATATATTCAGGTCAGATTCTCTAATCATACATTTCCAAGAAATAGCATCATAAGAAACTTAAAAAAGATTTGTCTTGCTGATGTTACTGAATATAAATTTTAGGTATAAGGACATAAATTATACTTGATATAGCTTTTCAGAGAGTTTTTAGTTCTTAAATTATGGGTCAAGCATGATAACAAGTTCTTTTTCTGTAGTTTATTTTAATACTTGGAACATCAAAAAATAATGAGCACAAAGCAATGATATAGTTGTCAAAGACTATGTTAATGTTTTTCTCTCAAACCTTTTTTTTCTAGTGAAAGCTAATCATTGCTATTCCAAGTTGCTTGGTGGGAAATGTCTGTATTCTATAATCAATATCCTTTAAAAAAAAACAACCTGAAAAAATATTTTTTTAAATAATAGTCATGCATTTTTAAGGAGAAAAATAAGATTCCCCCCCCTTTTTTTTCATATCTCTATCAAATGTGTACTTGTACTTGTTCACAATCTGTTTTATAATCTGTCTTGACTTGTTCAGATAGCAATATCCTTCTCTGGATAGGAATTCATTTTATATTTTATATATTTATTAGCATAGTGGTTGATATTTAGATATGTTACAGTTATAGGATAGTGCACTCTAATGTTAATTGTTGAATTTCCAATTAAACAGGAAGCAGAAATGCTGCGCTCTATATCCTTCCATCCTTCTGGGGATTTCATACTTGTTGGGACACAGCATCCTACCCTGCGGCTCTATGATGTGAATACCTTCCAGTGCTTTGTTTCTTGCAATCCTCAAGATCAGCATACAGATGCTATATGCTCAGTTAATTACAATGCAAGTGCTAACATGTATGTAACAGGCAGCAAAGATGGATGCATCAAATTGTGGGATGGAGTTTCAAATCGCTGTATCACAACTTTTGAGAAGGCACATGATGGTGCTGAAGTCTGTTCCGCCATTTTCTCTAAGAACTCCAAGTACATACTTTCAAGTGGAAAGGATTCTGTGGCTAAACTATGGGAGATATCAACAGGAAGGACACTAGTCAAATATACAGGTAGGTAAAAACTAATCTGAACAATATAATCTGACCTTCCCTGGTTTACTTTTTGTAGTGAATTCTGTAAGTAGTTGTGTTAAGCAATGTGTATTCATGGGCATACCTGGATTTTAACAATGCACAATACTATAGTTAAGTAAACTATAACTTAATTAGGAGATAAGGAGAAATTCAGAGTATACAGAGTATAATTTGCAAACCTGCGAGGACCGTCCTTTGTACTTCTGAATTGCTATTTCCTAGAGAGAAAAAGTCCTGGGTAGGTTCATGCATTAACACACGTTTCAAATAATACTTGGTATTAAAATGAGGTTGCGTCTTCATGTTTGTCATCAAATGCAACACAAAATGTAAGCTTGGCATTTCTCTGCTCAAAGCTTTTTTTACCTTCAGTGTGAAATGTTTTTTAAACAGTGTAAATGTCCTAAAAGAATAGTCAGAAGTCATTTAAACAAATCTATCTTCTGGAATTAGCTTACTATTTCAAATTTCACTTTATAATACATTAAGCCAGCAGGGTGCAGGCAAGACTTGACATGCTGAATAGTTGGGTGTTACTATACTTCTTTTAAGCAATAAAACTGGAGAACTTTCTTTTACTACACATGCTGTAATTACAACAGATCCAGACAAACCAGCTGCCTAACACAAGATGCAAAACAAGCACTACACCACCCCATTCTAAACCCACTCTCACTAGGGTTAAACTGGGCCTAAGGCCACCCCAGTACACATTGGTATGAATTAAGTGGAAACCACTGCGCCTCAACCCAGAAAATTTATTTGTAAGCATTCATAATTAGAACATAATATATCTAATGTATTATATTCTAAAAATCTATAGGTTTCATATACAGTGGTTAGTTTTATCTAGACTTGTTAAGCCATCTAATTGATAAATACAACTCTTATATGTGCAACATAGGTTGTTTAAATTCTAAGAAGCATATTTTGGCATTTTTAGTTCTCTGGAATATTGAAAGTTGTCAGTGGAAATTTAAGGGCTGATGCCATATTCCATTGTAATGAAGTTGAACACTAAGTAAACTGAAAACTATATCTACGTTGTGTATTGTCTCTCCATTTTTCATAACTAGTTAAGTCTAATCCTGCTCTTAGTTCTAATTCAATAAAATAAGCCTTATTTAATTAAACATGGATTACAGATGAATGATAAAATTACATGTTAGTTCACTCTTTTACTGATATAAACTAGTTTATTGAATACTTATATATTAAACTATTGCATTAAGAATCCTGGAGGGGAGGAATTACAGCAACATAGTCTATAGATAGGGTGCTAATATTTTTATATATGTCTTATAATACTGTAAGTTTGGGAAATATACACTGCTCTCTTTCCCCTCTTACATTGTATATTCATGGATTTCAGAGGATTTTTTTGTACAGATAGCAATCCGGGTTTTTTCTCTTTTCTGTTTTAAAAAGTCAGATTTAATTGAAAAGGTAGCATATAGTCTTCCCTTAACAATACCAATTTCCTTAATCAGTAAACGCAAAACCCAAATTCTGGCTATTTTTGAAAAGCTAAGTCAATCTGATATTCCACTTGTATTCTCTTCTTTTGGGAGTTAAGCTATTGCTCCAATGGCCGAATTTCATTGTATTCTCGAAATAACAGCTGGCTTGGCATTATAGCAATTCTCCATTGTTTGTGATAAATGTTTATAATAGAGGAAATTTACATTGTTTTACACTCAGGAAGAGGTTTGAAAGATTAAGTTGAGCTTGACTGCTGATGCCTTCATGGGTATGTCAAGGTAGTTTTCATGGCAGCAATAGATAAGCGGCTTACCATTGCTTTCTGAATTATTCTGTCAATCACCCAGCCTGGCCTACAGCTTTAGTATTTAGTAAAGTCTTTCAATCAAGTACCATCCAGCCTGATCCTATTTAGCTTCTGGATTCGGTGATGGTCATGTGAGAAATGAAGTCCTATTACCAAGTACTATTAATTTAAAGGAGCATATGCACTACCCCAAACAATATGAACTAGTCTGGACTTCGGGGAAACACTGAGGATTTTCTTGCTGATATTACTAATGAATATGTTGTTGCCTATTTTAGGAGATTTGACGTTCTTATTGTTGGGCTTTAATACTTAAAAAATATTGGACCCATTCGTCAAAGGATGGCATACGTGGATACCATATAATTAATTGTATACCATATGCTGTTAAACCTGCAGGAGCTGGCCTGAGTGGACGGCAGGTTCATAGGACACAGGCTGTTTTTAATCACACGGAAGACTATGTGCTCCTTCCCGATGAAAGGACCATTAGTCTGTGCTGCTGGGATTCACGAACGGCGGAGCGAAGAAATCTTCTTTCCTTGGGGCATAATAGCATCGTTCGCTGCATTGTCCATTCGCCTACAAATCCTGGGTTCATGACTTGCAGTGACGACTATCGAGCTCGGTTTTGGTACCGAAGATCGACCACAGATTAAAACAGCAGCTCCTAAATGCTCGCTCAGATTTTACTCCATTTTCTTTTGCAGATCAGTCTGTTTTTATGATGATTTATTTCAGAAGTTTGAAAAGGAATCATCTGTAAGAAACAAGCCCTACCTTAAGGGTATTTTTTTAAAGTTGTGGTCTTATTTTTTTTTTAAAAAAAAAGAACCCATAAGCTTAATTTTTTTAAAAAGTGTACAAGTCTGCCCTTTTTTACTACTAAAAGTTGGTCCTTTGTTTTTGTGTTTTTAACAGAACATTTAATAATCTTTATTTCCTTGGATATACATTGAATTGCCTAGCCTTGACTTGTAATTTTGTACTATACTTCAATGTTTTGTTATTCTTTAGATGATTTACATCTGCTAGCCTACAGTTCTCTTATTAAAACTGATTCTTACAGCAGTGTGCCTTTGTTTTCTCAGAATAACAATTTCCTGTTTCGACATCATAATCCCAAATAAGGAAAACATGGTATGACTACAAAATACATCTAGGAAGTTCTGGTTAATGACGTGCCTTCTCTGAGCTAAAATTGGTTTGAAAGTGAAATTTCATCACTAAACTATACATAATAGACAAACTGAAAATTGGAATTTAATCTAAAACTTGAAATGAATAATATGCTAAGAAAAACAATATAGATAATTCAAAACATATTAAAACAAGTCCATCTTCTTCTCTATTTACAGATAAGCTGTTCAGATAAATATTCAGCCAACATAAATACTTTATTTTTAAGACAGTGAATTTTCATATAGGAACATTTAGAGTCAAAGCATTTCCTTGTACCCATTGAGAAGTAATGTTTGTTTGTATGGGATGAAATTTTGTTCAATAACATAGTTTAGTAAGCTGCAGGTAGTTAGATTTGAACAATAAACACATGAATTACAATGGCTAAGTTCACACAATGTGCTAAATTATACCGTTGGTTTAGTACAAAATAGCAAATTTGAAAATGGATAATGAAACCACCATATTCATCTCAACTTCCAAAGTCTTGCTTTTAAAACTGTCTTGACAAAAGTAATTTTATTCCCAAGAAGCACTAAAATAGACTTAATTTCTAACAGGAAGTAAACCCGTTGAATGTTGTGTAAACAATTCAAAAAGAGGAAGGGACTGTCAAACCTATGTATACTTGGGGTTACAATTCTCACACTTGGGGTTAGAACTGTCACATCTTAATTGAAAGGGTTCCAAGTAACACCCAACGAAAGAAGATTCCGAGGCTTGAAGTTCCTCAAAGTTCCATTTTATTAGAGATGTCATATTGGCACATCTGGGAAAACCCGAATGTCAAAGTTTCCAGGTTTTCCCCACTCAGATGAAAGTCCAAGTCCCTGCCCAGCACCCACATGTCCGTCACATTGCCCAATCAGGCACCCTCCCAACTAGAGATGCCTCCCAGTGATACCTCTCCAGGTGCAGGGCAATATGTCCTTGACTCTGAGAAAGGAATGTTGTTATGACTATATATCTCCCATACTCCATATAATTCCCCCTCCCAATTCCCCACAGCGTTAAATATGGCAGGCCTGAAGGCCCAATGCAAAAGATGGCTTCCAGGCCTGACATTGACTGCTGGCTAGTTCTAAGAGGAGTTGATGCACCTGGTTGTTTACCCTCAGATGGTTGTGATTGTGTGACATCGGAAGCACAAACCAGCCACATTTTAACTTAGTGGGCTGTTCACACGTGTGGTTAATTTGTATTTAGAATAACAGAGTTGGAAGGGACCTTGAAGGTATTCTAGTCCAACCCACTGCTTAGGCAGGAAACCCTACACCAGACAAATGGATATCCAACATCTTAAGAATGTCCAGTATTGGAGCATTCACAACTTCTGGAGGCAAGTTGTTCCATTGATTAATTGTTCTAACTGTCAGGAAATTTCTCCTCAGTTCTAATTTGCTTCTCTCCTTAATTAGTTTCCACCCATTGCTCCTTGTCCTGCCTACAGGTGCCTTGGAGAATATCTTGACTCCCTCTTTTTTGTGGCAGCCCCTGAGATATTGGTACACTGCTATCATGTCTCCCCTAGTCCTTCTTTTCATTAAACTAGACATACCCAGTTCCTGAAACCGTTCTTCATATGTTTTAGCCTCCAGTCTCCTAATCATCTTTGAGTAAACCAGGATTAAATTAATGTATGAAAATTGGACATAGTGGAAACAAGGGATTGAGCAATGGCAATAGTATGCAGACAGGCCCTTTTAAGGGTACTGTATTCAAGGGCCCCGGGGCCTGGAACTGGTTAGTCCCAGAAATCTGACTAAGCAACTCAGTGAGTAACAATCAGGAAATAATATTTAAATCATTTACTACCAAGAAAGTGAGTAAAGCAGAAGAGACAAATGCATGGAGCGCAAGTCATTTCTAAAAAGCCCCTTTACAACTGCTCTAGATGACAGCTCTAAGTGCCCCTGTTGGGTATAAATTAAAGATGAGGAGGGGACCATCTGCAGCTGATTTGCTTTCCCTTTACCTTCTCCCTCTTATTTTCAGCGTGTACCTAGCAGATGTGGAGGGAGGGGGGAGGGAGGGAGGGAGGGAGGGAGGGAGGGAGGGAGGGAGGAGAGAGAGAGAGAGAGAGAGAGAGAGAGAGAGAGAGAGAGAGAGAGAGAGAGAGAGAGAGAGAGAGAGAGAGAGAGAAGTTTAGGGAAAAATAAGCCATAGATTAAGCTAAGGAGGTGGGCAAACTTAAAAATGCGATTAATAATTAAACAAATGTGATATATAATCACACCCTCCATTTCTACCGTTCAAGCCCAAGTGTATGAGAGAGAGGGGGATCAGCTGCCCTGGGAGAATGGTGAGCTTTACAGAATATTTGGAGGGGAACTGGCCAGAAGGGGAAAGATTTGATGGAGCCTGTGGGAATTGGCTTGAAGCTCTTCATGATTGATCACCCACTCTTGGCCTTGTCTCGATGAGAATGGCCTGGTGGTTAGAGGATGACTTTGTAGTCTCGGGTGAGTAATGCAAGAACAATTGCCAAGTGCTGCAGTCCTGGGCACATTTGGATGGAATTCGTGGATTTACTGACAATGTCTATTGAGAAAACCACACAGAGATGGCCTGTTATAATATGGCTGATTTCCTATGTCAGAGAATTGAAGCATAGTTCGGGGGGGGGGGGGGTATTAATAGATGGTTTATCAGATTAGATAAGTTATCATTCTGTCCTTGGAAAAGGTTGCATTCATTCTAAAGCAGGGATGTCAAACCCGCGGTGTCAAGTTGATGAATCATGACTTTCCCCTCCTTTGCTAAATCGGGGGTGGACGTGGTCAGCATGTGACGCAAAGGTGGTATTCAGCCAGTTCTGACAGGTTCTGGAAAACCGGTAGTGGAAATTTTGCATAGTTCGGAGAACTGGCAAGTGCCACCTCTGGCTTGCCCCAGAGTGGGGTGTGAATGGAGATTTTGCAGTATCCTTCCCCCCAGGAGTGGGGAGGGAATGGAGATTTTGTAGTATCCTTCCCCCCAGGAGTGGGGAGGGAATGAAGATTTTGCAGTATCCTTTCACCCAGGACTTGGGTGGGAATGGAGATTTTACAGTATCCTTCCACCCCAGGAGTGGGGAGGGAATGTGGATTTTGCAGTATCCTTCCCCTGCCACATCCATAAAGCCACACCCACAAAACCACACCACACTCACAAAGCCACGCCCACAGAACCGGTAGTAAAAATTTTGAATCCCACCACTGGTGTGATGCCTCTGGCCTGTGAGTCACTAGTTTGACACCCCTGTTCTAAAAGGTCAAATTAAGACTAGTACTGATTTTATACTACACTAATAAGACCACACTTACAATACTGTGTCCAGTTCCAGTCATCACAATGCCAAAAAGATGTCGAGACTTTAGAAAGAGTGCAGAGAAGAAGAACAAAGATGTTCAGGGACTGGACGCTAAACTGTAGAAAAAATGTATGCGGAACTAGGTATGTCTAGTAGAGCAAAGAGAAGGACTGGGGGGGGAGGGGGGACATGATAGCAGTCTTACAATTCCTGAGGGACTGTCATAGAGAAGAGGGGGTCAATCTATTCTCCAAAGCATCTGAGGGCAGGACAAGAAGTAATGGGTGGAAGATTATTACAGAGAGATCCAACCTAGAATTAAGGAGAAATTTCTTGCCAGTGGAACAGCTTGCCTCTACAAGTTGTGGGTGCTTTATTATTGGAGGTTTTCAAAAAGAGATTGGACAACCACTTGTTTAGGATGGCATAGAGCAGGGATGTCAAACTCAAGGCCCAGGGGCCAGATCCGGCCCATGGGGTGCTTAGATCTGGCCCATGGGGCTGCCCTGGAAACAGCAAAGGACCGTTCCACTGTGCCTTTGCCAGCGAAAACAGAGTTCAGGAGGGCCATGTGCAGCCCTCCCGAGTTCTGTTTTTACTGGCAGAGGGTTGTAGGAAGCCGTCGCAGCCGAAAACGGAGCTGGGGAACCCGTTTTTCCTTGCAGTGCTTGGGCCGCCACACGCGCCCCTGACACGAGTGACATCGAGCTGGCCACACCCACCCCAGCCACCCAAGGTGAAACAAAACCCTGATGCGGCCCTCAATGAAATCGAGTTTGACACCCGTGGTATAGAGTCTCCTGCTAAAGCAGTTGTCAACTTGTAAAGCTCTGCCATGACTATTATCAGGTTGGCATTTGAGGGAGGATTCCATGCACACCTTTGGCCAGAGTTGGATCTCATATTTCTACAACCTAGTTTATGAATATATGATTTATGACGCATGACACAAGGGAGGAGATAGAGGGGTAAAGTTCAAACGCAATTAAGCGGAAGCCAGTTTTGGCTCTGCAGGAGTACACGCCACAATATTCATCCTAATAAATGAATGGATTTCTTTTGAACTTTGTCTCGAGGCTCGTAAATTAATTAGGTCATCTTCTGAGAACTTCACAAAGAGCCAAAACTGACTTTTAAAATCTATCAAGATTTCCGGGCTTCCTGAAATCCAAGCTCTCCAGTCACTTCCCGATATTTGGGGTGCTTGGAGGGAAAATCAGGCAACCATGGCAGAAGGTGGATTATCGGAAGAAAGCCTGATTTCAGCAGAAGGACTTCAGAGCTCCAGACTTCCATGCAGCGATGTCTTTCCCAGCAGCAAAAGCAAGAAAGGATGAGTACTGGTGGAAATTAGCCCCCAAGGCAGCTGAAGTAGAGTTCCCTTACCCCAATTCCCAGATACAGGGAAGGGTCTCAAGCAAGCTGGCAAGGGTGGACTGGAGGTGGGAATGGAAACAAGCCAGGCTCCCAAAGCCCCAGATGGAATCCCTGGGGAGTGCAATAGAGCAACTGAGGGAGGATTTTGACCAGGCCACCCTTCATGATGAGGGGCCACCATGCCGCCCAAAAGAGAGGGAAGGGACATCTCATCCTGTTGAAGGGAGGAGATGCAGTCTGGAGTGCAGGCCCCTGTTCCCCACCCGATAGAAGGAGAAGGAGCCCAAAATGGCATCCAGTGCCTCTCCCACGCAGCAGGCAGGCTGCCAAGAGCAGGCAACCCCCACCCTCTCTCTGAACTAGGGGTGAAGAAGATGACCAGCCATATCAGGCGCAAGCATACAGAGGCCGACAGGAGGTTGGAGGAGTAGGGATGAACGCCCCACCCCAATTCAGGGGAAAGTTGGACAGAAACTCAGACCATCTAGCTCTATTCCTTGATTCAGCTGATATCCACCTAGAATGCTATAGACACCTCTACCCATCTCCAGAGCATGGTGAATACCATCACAGAGGGTCTAGAGGGAGAAGCAAGGGAATGGCTAGCAGCCCTCCACAAGAGGAGAGCCCCCCAACTGCAAGACATAGATGACTTCCTGCAACTGCTAGAGGCCAGGTTTGAGGAGGGAGAGGAGGACCCATATGTGGAAGAGAAACTCAGTAACCTAAAGCAGAGGCGCCGCCCCATCAAAGAGCACATCCGTGAATTTAGGAGGGTCATAGGAAGGCTACCCCCTTTACCAGAGCGGCTGCTTGTGCATTTTTTCAGAACAAGCCTGGACAAGCAAATTGCCCAGGTAACCGCATACTGCAACATCCCAAATCAACTCTCTGAATGGTTCAAAGTAGCAACAAAAGTCGACAGTGGGCTGTGCGCCAACAACGTGAGAAAGCAACCAAACACAAAAGAGAGAGGTCAACCTGACCATAAACCACCCAGCCGGCGGGGAACCACAGCATCACAGCAGACCCTGAGACCAGCCCCCCTTGAACTCCATTGAAATGCTACAGATGTGGGGGATGGCAGCTGCATGCCCAACCCCAACCCCAAAACCAAGGCCAGACCCACTGCCCAGGGCATGATCAGAACGAGGCCCCAAACGGACCACCAACACATCTGGGAAAGCCCTCCAGGCTGCAGAGGCCCATTCCTCCTCAGGCAAAAGTGATGGAACCCCAGGCAATGACAACAGGTCGCCTGAATCATATGACAGCGAGGACGAAGGAAAAAATGACCCAATGGTGAGTGAACCAATTCACCCTTTCCTTTTTCCAATAAACCTCACAGCCCCAAAAACAGGAAACCAGGGGGATTTTCAAGCCCTAATAGACTCAGGCTGCATGAGGAGCTTGATCAACCTAACCACAGTCCTGAAACTGGGGATCAGAGCAAAAAGACTGGCTCACCTGATCCGGTTCGAGGAGGTTGATGGATCCCTAATAGGAGGAGCCTATGCCACTACCTGACTGAACCAGTGAGACTAGAGCTAGCGGATCACTGGGAAGTAATTTGATTCATAATAGCCCCCAAAATGACAGACGCAGTCATACTGGGACTTTCCTGGCTAGACAAGTGGGGACCTACCATCTGGTGGAAAGGGGTTACCCACAGACTTAGGATATCAAGGGGCTCCCAACCCCTCCCACACTAGCTAGCAGAAACACCACACACACAGGAACCCCCCAAAAGAGCACACGAGAACAACTGGCAACCACATCCAACAAAACCCCAGGGGCCGAACTGATTCTGATGGAATATCACGACCTCGCTGAATACTTCTGCGAGGTCGTGATATTCCATTGCAATATTCTGCCTCCTCACCATGAGACAGACTGTGCCATCGAAATCAACCCCAGGGCAAAACTACCCAAGCCCAAACTGTATGCCATGATGCCCCAGGAAATGCAAGAGATGCGCAAATACATAGACAAAAACCTAGCAACAGGGTCTGTCCCTCATGAAGGACATGCTATCTCATCTGGCCAAGGGAAAAGTCTTCACCAAAGAGAAGCATACTACCGAGTACATATCAGAGAGGGAGATGAATGGATAACAGCATTCAACTGCCCCCTAGGGAGCTTTCAATTCAAAGTGATGCCTTTCGGACTGCAGGAGGCCCCAGCGGTATTCATGCAGTTAATAAACAAAGTGCTGCACGAGCACCTCTACAAGGGGGTCCTCATCTACCCGGATGACAACCTCATCTACACTGAGACCATGGATGACCACATACCCCTGGTCCATCAAGTACTGGAAAAACCTCTGGCAGTCAGTACGCCAAGGTATCAAAATACAAATTCCACCATTCCCAGTTAGACAACCTGAGTTACCGAGTGTCAAATGAGGGAATAGAGATGGACCCAGCCAAACTACAAGCCATCTTAGGCTGGCAACCCCCTCGCACCCGCAGGCAGCTACAAAGTTTCCTAGGGTTCGTGAACTTCTACAGGCAATTCATCCCCTCCTTTGCAAAAATTGCCAAACCCCTAACAGACCTCCTGAAGACAGAGAGCCCAGGAGACGAAACCTCATCCGGGACAACCCCTACAGTGGGACCTAACCTACCAAGAAGCATTCAAAACACTAAAAGAAATGTTTGCAAAGGAGCCGGTGCTGAAGTATCCTGACCCCGAGCAACCTTTTGTGATCCAGGCAGACGCCAGCAACATGGCACTGGCTACTCCAAAGAAACAATCAAGGAAACTGACAACCCTGTGCCTACACCTCCCGCATGCTCACAGACACAGAGAGACAATGGGCCGCGTGGGAAAAGGAGGCTTTCACAGTGAGATGGGCACTGCTAACCTGGAGATACCTGCTGGAAGGGGGCCAGAAACTGTTCGAAGTCTGGACTGACCACAAAAATCTGGAGGTGCTTAGAACCCCATGGAAATTATCACCCAACAAGTCGGATGGGCTCAATACTTCAACCATTTTGATTTTGTTTTAAAGCACATTCCAGGGGTAGGAACATTCTAGCTGACGCCCTCTCCCGCATGCCCCAGAACAAATGCGAATGGGAGCATGTAGTGGACACCATCATTCCCTCTACTCAAACCACTGCCCAAGTGACCACCAGGCGGCAACACCGTGACCTGCAAAACCAACCCACAAGCGACCTAACCACGAGGCTAAAAACTGAACTGCTAGCAGACCCATGGTTCCAAAACAATCAACACATCTTGACGAAAAGGCCTTGCATGGAAGGGGACGAAACTCTACATCCCAGAATCCCTACGCACTCTAATTCTCCAGAGGAGTCACGATGCCAAACCGGCAGGCCACTTTGGGTTCCTGAAGACTTTACACTTAGCCCGGAGGCAATTCTGGTGGCCTGGCATAAAGAAAGATGTGGATAACTACGTGAAAAGTTGCACCATCTGCGCCACAATGAAGAGACGACCGGGAACCCCCCCCCCCCCCCAGACTGCTGCAAACAGTAGCAGAGCCAACAAGGCCATGGGAGGAGATCACAATGGACTTTATAGTAGAGTTGCCAAAAAGTGGGCGAAACATGGTGATTTGGACTGTAATAGACCTGTTCTCCAAACAGTCACACTTCATACCCTGTAGCGGACTACCCTCGGCTCACAAGATGGCTAAACTGTTTGTGAAGCATATCTACCAACTGCATGGAGTACCTTGAAGAATTATTTCAGACAGAGGGGTCCAGTTCATGGCTAAGTTCTGGAAGGAGTTCCTGCGGTCCATTGAGTCATTGCAGAGTCTTAGTTCAGCTTTTTATCCAAGCACCAATGGGGCATCAGAGAGACTGAACGCCATGGTAGAGCAGTACCTGAGGTGCTACATGAACTATCAGCAGTCCAATTGGGCAGACCTTTTATCTTTTGCTGAGGTTGCGTACAATAATGCTGTTCATAGTAGCACATGACTCACGCCGTACAAAGTAGTGAGCGGCATGGATTTCGTCCCAATGCCTGAGTATCTAAGGGACCTCCCCCTCCTCAGTCAGCTTGACTGATTGGATGTTGATGTTGAAAGCAACCTGGGAAAATGTCAAAAAGGCACTGGCTAAAGTGGCACAAACCTATAAGAAACAGGCAGATAAACACCAGGCTCCACAACAGCCATTCTGGGTGGGAGAGAAGGTTTCCCTCTCCACAAAATATTTGAGATTAAAACTGCCTAGCAAGAAACTGGGGCCAAAGTTTATGGGACCGTTCCCCATAGTAAAGATCATCAATCCAGTCACAGTGCAACTGAAACTGCCTCGATTGCTGGGGAAGACACACCCTGCGTTTCATAGTAGCCTCTTAAAACCCGTAATCAGATTCATTGTGAGACCACTACCACGGAAGCCCCCAGGTCCTGTGGTCATATGGGACCAAACCCATTATGAAGTTCAACGAGTCCTTGATTTGAGGTGGCACAGGAGACAACTCCAATACTTAATCAAGTGGAAGGGCTACCCCTTATCAGAGGCATCTTGGGTAAAAAGTAGGAATATCCAGGCTGATCACCTTATAGCAAAATTCCATGCAGAAAATCCAGGCAAGCCTGGGGGAGAAACACATCCCTAAATTATATACCTGTACTCAAATTGTCTTTGTGTCACACAGGTCACTTTCAGGAAGTGAGGGGAGCCGGATGTCAACTTTTAAAGTGTTGCCATGACTATTATCAGATTGGCATTCGAGGGAGTATTCCATTCATTTCTACACCTAGTTCGTGAATATGATTTTTGACGCATGACAGAAGGGAAGAGATAGAGGGGTAAAGTTCAATCGCAATTAAGCGGAAGCCAGTTTTGGCTCCACAGGAGTACACTCCAGAATGTTGATCCTAATGAATGAATGGATTTCTTTTGAACTTTGTCTCGAGGCTCATAAATTAAGTAGGTCATCTTCTGGGAACTTCACAGCAATGACTTGGACTATAAGACTTTCCAGTTCCCTTTCATCTTCGTTACTCTGTGATTTTATCTCTGTCATTAAAATACATGTGTTTTCTGATACAATAAGTTTTTTACAAGCAGTCCTACTTAAAAAAATACTTTCAAGGGGTCTGGTAATGTACCACTTAAATTACTGCAATGCATTCTGCATGCAGTTGCCCTTAATGACAATTCTACAGCTTCAGTTAGTATAAAATACCAAAGGAAACATACATTTTTACTTGCTAGATTTATACCTGCATTTCTGTCCAGGTAGAGTAGAGAAAGAAATCAACTCCACAGGAAGACTAAAACTACTTTTATTGAGATGGACTATTGCAGGGGTGTCAAACTCAATTTCATTGGGGCTGCATCAGGGCTGTGGTTGACTTCGAGATTCTGGGCAGGCATGGCTGCTTGGATGGGTGTGGCCATCTCGATGCCACTCACTGGGCATGGCCAACTCAATAGGCGTGGCTGACTGGGTGGGCATGGCCAGCTTGATGCCACTCCCCAAACTGCTGGCATATTTCCTCTTTGCACTGGGTAGACTAGGCTGAAGTGATGTGGGCCAGCTTCTTACATTTTCCAGGACAGCCCACAGGCTGGATCTTATAACATCACAGGCCGGATGTGGCCCGTGGGCCTTATGTTTGACACCCCTGGGCTATAGTAACAGAATCTTTTAAGTCTGTGTCCTACTTATATGTAGTTTCATAAATTACCTTCTTATAGTATTGTACATCTTCTGGTTCAGTAAATTAGTGAGCTGTTTGTCTGAGCCCTTTCCAAATATTGTCTGTCATTATGTACTTAAAGTAAGCTTTACCCCCTTCTCCTCAATCTTACACATCTCCATGAAGGTCATTTTCCTTACGTGCTACATTTTCATTCAACAACATTAAGATGTGTCAAACTCAGCTTCCAGAATTCTCCAGCCAGTTCCCCATTCAATTTTGGAAGCTGAGATGCAAACATCTTTAAGCTGCTGAGGTTGAGAAACTCTGTTTGTAGAAGCTTATTACATGGGACCAGTGGTGGGATTTAGCCAGTTCGCACCTATTCGGGAGAACCGGTTGGTAACTTTCTAAGCAGTTAGAAGAACCGATTGTTGGAAGAAATCTCATTCTGTTTTTTTTCACTTTACAGGGCTAATCCTGTAAGGAAGGCAGGAAGGAAACATTCTGGTGTTGTTTCTAGCCTAATCTTTATTGCCCTGCTTACAGAAACTGCCTCTCTGGTTAACCCTTATTACATGGTAAAAGCTAAGGCGAAGCACCCATCAACATGAGTGATGTTGAGTTGGCCACATCCACCTAGTCACATGACCACCAAGCCCCGCCTACCCTGATGGGCATTAGGGCAGAGAACCGGTTGTTAAATTATTTGAATCCCACCACTGCATGGGACCTTCACTTCATCCCTATAACAAACCTGCAGAGTAGTTTGGACTGAGTCAAAGTCACCCAATGAGTTATCATGACTGAGCACGGACTTGAACCTGTGCCTCTGTCATCCTTTCCCAACTCCTTAAGCATTACACCACACAGGCTCTTTAACTGGAGCTAAGTCTTCAGTGAACTTTTTACCTTTACAGTTTTAGTCTTACTATCGAAAGCTTTTGCCAAACATGACAACTTTCAATACCTGTGGACTTCACCTCTGAATTCCCCACCCAGCATGGGGAAGTTGAAGCCCAAACATCTTCAAATTGACAAGTGTAGAAAAACTCTGGTCTAAAGGATCTGAAGGAACGTCTCTTTCAATACGGTGCATTCTTACATATTTCCTAAAGATCTCGGAGACATGCCTCAAGCAGCTTCCACTGCTGGTGTTTCCTGAATGGTTATCCCTACATCTGAAGCGAGGTATGTCTGGCACGGACTTTATTGTCTTTCCAGAACAAAATGGTTATTTCCACCATTCTGTTAATATTTTACATGCATGGTTTTTTTTTGGGGGGGGGAGCTTTTCTTTTATCGGTGTATATATTTATCTGTTATGTTTTTAATTTTTTACTTTATTTTAGGCCCTCAGTGAAAGTTTTGTTTTGAAGGGTACGTAGGCATTTTTGAAATGAAAACAAGTTTGGTAAGACAGATGCCTTTTCCCCTAGAAAATCAATTCATATTTAACAGATTAACAGAGTTGGAAGGGACCTTATAGGTCATCTAATCCACACACACACACACACACACACACACACACACACTCAAGCAGGAGACCCTACACCATTTCTGACAAATGGCAGTCCAAAGCTGCAATCAGACAAACTTGATCATTGGGCACTATCTAATAAAATGAAATTCAATGGTGAAAAGAGTAAGGTTCTACATTTAGGCAACAAAAACAGAATGCACAGGTACAGTATAGATGATACCTTGCTCAGTAGTAGTAACTGTGAAAGGGATCTTGGAGTCCTAGTGGACAACCATTTAAATATGAGCCAGCAGTGTGCAGCAGCTGCCAAAAAAAGCCAACACAGTTCTAGGCTGCATCAGCAGAGGGATAGAATCAAGATCACATGAAGTGTTAATACCACTTTATAATGCCTTGGTAAGGCCACACTTGGAATACTGCATTCAGTTCTGGTCGCCACGATGTAGAAAAGATGTGGAGACTCTAGAAAGAGTGCAGAGAAGAGCAAGAAAGATGATTAGGGGACTGGAGACTAAAACATATGAAGAACGGTTGCAGGAACTGGGTATGTTTAGCTTAAGAGAAAGAAGGACTAGGGGAGACATGATAGCAGTGTTCCAATATCTCAGGGGATGCCACAAAGAAGAGGGAGTCAAACTATTCTCCAAGGCACCTGAGGGTAGAACAAGAAGCAATGGGTGGAAGCTAATCAAGGAGAGAAGCAACTTAGAACTGAGGGAAAACTTCCTGACAGTTAGAACAATTAATCAGTGGAACAGCTTGCCTCCAGAAGTTGTGAATGCCCCAACACTGGAAGTCTTTAAGAAGATGTTGGATAGCCATCTGTCTGAAACGGTATAGGGTTTCCTGCCTAGGCAGGGGGTTGGACTAGAAGACCTCCAAGGTCCCTTCCAACTCTTCTGTTGTATTGTATTGTATTAATCTCTTCTCGAAAGTGTCAAGTGATGAAGCTCCCACCACTTCCAAAGGCAAAGCTGTTCCATTGGTTGATTGTTCTCACTGTCAGAAAAATTCTCCTTATTTCTAGATTGAATCTCTCCTTGACCACTTTCCATCCATTGTTCCTTGTCTGGCCTTCATATGCTTTGGAAAATAGCTTGACCCCCTTCTCTCTGTGGCAGTCCCTCAAATATTGGAACACTGCTATCATGTCTCCCCTGGTCCTTCTCTTCACTAGACTAGCCATCTCACTAAATTGCACTAGGATTTCCCTGTGCATAGACATAATCATGATGGTGATGTCACACTGTACACACACCCTAATCCGCTGCCTCTAACAGCCCTCTTTAAATCCAAAGCATGAAATTTTACACTCCAACTTTCAAGTCTTAATGCTGCTTTGGATAATTTCAGAGCTGGATTGGAACTATCAATGATATTTCATCCCGGTGGTAAACATTCCCACTAGGAAAGCAAACAAACCACTTCTTGCAATATGTTTACAGCTAGCAAGCCTTACGGTCCTTCCTACTTGTCTAAAATAGGAACTACAGGAAGATGAAGCAAAGCAAAAAAAAAGTTTTTTTTCCTGTGTGTGGTTATTTGAAGTAAAGCTGCAATCAGTCATGAGAATCCAACTCATTTTAAAATTAGACTCCCGCCTCTGTTCTGATCGTTTTGCATTGATGATATTCAACTTAGCTGAAAGAGATACATATTCCCCACCAACCAGGACGCCTTTAGAGGGATATGATTTCAGATCCTTTTTCTCAAAACACTTCTGACCTCAAACTTCTTGCAAAACTCAGCTGTCCTGCTTTGATGATTGATGATGATTCAGGAAGTGGTATCTCTTACAACTATGGATAGAAACATTGGATTCGGCACACTTGCAAAGGTAAATTCAGGGGGAGTTTGATTGCAGAAACCTTTGAACTGTGAGTTAAAAGAGGTATGTTCTAGTCTTCTACAAATATTCAAAAGATCATAGAGATCACTAGGACTTAATTCTAGAGAAGCGTGTCTATATGACAGCAGTTTAAGGGAACTTAAGCTTTCAATAAGTTTTGTTGAACATAATTAGAATGGTTTATGAATAAATCCACAGATGCTAAAATTCTTCTGTAGCACTCCTATACTTATTTATAGACTTGCACTGTAAACATTGTAAGGCTATTTTGGAGAAATCTGAAATATTATTGAAGAACCAATGGAGAACTAAAAACCTAATAATAATAATAAAATTCAGACCCGAACTGGGCACAGGATCTAACTATCTGTACTTTTGAATGGTTAGGAAAAGGCTGATAGAGGGTTTTATTTTGCTTTGCTTGGTATGGATGTTTCTAAATGGATGATATAGATGTTTCTAAGTGGATAAGTTTTTATTGTGGAGGTTGTCCTCAGAAGATAACTTAAATCTCACCATCCTACTGTATGTTGACTTAAATATTTTAGGAGAGCAGTTGGCTTCATCAAGTCTTAAACTGGAGGTATAGGTTTCCCGGTTCAGTCATGTCCAACTCCAAGGCATGGTGCCCTTCTTCATTTCTTAAGTGAAGGAGCTAGCATTGTCCAAAGACTTTATCTGTGGTCATGTGGCAGGAATGGCTATAGGCCAAAGGCACACAGAACACTGTTACCTTCAAACTGCTAGGCGGGGAGCAGCTGGGGCAAGGAAAGGGAACTCACTCCATTGTGCGGCACTCAGATCTCAAACTTGGACTGTTAGTTGTCAAGCTGACAAGCTCAGCGTCTTTAACTATTGAGCCATCGCTAGAAATGCATTCTCCAAAATCATATTTCATGACTCCAGTGTCCACTTGACCAAAGGATGCATGCATGATGAAACCAGAGTTTGGCAAAACACTTTGGGGCACCCTCAGCAGACGAATAGGACTTTTGAAGAGTTGGCAGTTTTAGTCACACAAATGACCAGAATTGCCTTTTGCTAGAATCCAAAGGTTTATATTGGAATAATTTCTAAATCAGTTTTTTGTTTTGTTAGAACTTGGTGTTGGCTCTCTTGTCTAACTATAGAACTCCTGCATCCAGTTGGATTGCTTGAAACCGAGGCTAGATTTTTGCATGATCTTAGAAGAGGGAGGAAAATCCTCAGGGACGACTCATACCTCGGTCAGCACTTATTTACCCTCCTACCATCGGGAAGGAAATATAGAAGCATAACCAGCCGCACAAACAGGCTGAAGAACAGTTTTTATCCGTGGGCTGTCAGACTCCAGAATGCAAAATAACATCATAACTAAGTAGTACGATGGACTTGCAGGCTGGCGCAATGTGTAACAGGCTCACACTGGGTGTTTGTTAATATGATTTATTGGGTTAGCGATTTGTTTTGGTCTTCACTGTGAGTTTATTGTGTGTGGGGGGGGGTGCACTGAAGGAACTCAACCAATCTCACTGTACATATGTTGTGCACTAACAATAAATATTAATTATGATGATGATGATTTCTAACCATGCTTTTATATTATGATGACTGGGGTAGATAGGACTACCAGTAGGTGTTATTTACATGGTATAAAAACTCAGTCTGACAACCAATCAATAATTAATGGTAACTCCCGATCAGTTTTTTTCACCCACCCAGTATCCCAGACAACCAACACAACAAGATGAATTAATTCTACTTTATTGTCAAGCTATGTTAAAATAATTTTGCAATTCTGAAAGCACAAATGTCCCACCTCCATTTTTAACTGCTTGGTCGATTAGGATAGGTCCTTCCTAAGTTTCTTTCTCTGATGATTAAGTAACTGCAGGCTCTTCCCTTCTCCTGCCTGATTGTTTCCTAGACAGCATCTCTTTCCCCTTTTCTCCAAGGTCAGTCATATCTTCCATTACATACCTTTCTACAAGTAAAGACATTGGGTAACCCAGCAGGAAATTGGACATTTCTCCCATTCTACCTGTTGTTGTTTTCTTTTTTCTTTTTGCCTGCTCATGGTCATTCTGTTTATTTGTTTAGGTAGGTAAATATTGATTTATTATTGAAGTTCATTTGCCACTACATGTCATGATCCCGATTAATGAACCCAAGCAAATCAGAACTCTTGAGGCTCAGGTCTTCCTCTAAGAACTTCTTAATGGGGTACATCATATCAGCACAATCAAATGGAAAACCAACTCTAAATGTTTCCTTTGGTTTCAATATAATTAAAATAAGAAATAACTCCTTCCCCTAAGGTCACAGGTCATGTTGACCAATTAGGTTAGTTTAAGGGCTCTTCAGGCACTCATCCCCCATCTCTATAGAGATGAATTTGGTTCCCACAAGAAAGTTTTGTATTTTGTCTAGCAACATATTTCATCCTCTTTCCCCCTCCCCCCTCTGTGTGGCGACTGAGGAATAGAAAAATGGCTTCTGCCAGGTTCAATTCAAAGTTGACACTACAGTTGCCTTTTGATGTATGATCTATACTCTTAATTGATCATAAGACTGTCCAGCATTGGAGTAAAATATGGTCGGCTTAAAATTTAATGCTCATTTTGGTCATATCAGACTAAATATAGTGGTACCTATTTATCTACTTGCATTTGCATCTGTGGTGGGATATGACCTGTATGCCCCGGTACGAGCGTACCGGTGCCTGCTGGGAGCATCAGGTACCGTTCCGGTATGGTGTGCCAGACGGGCCACCTGCCCGCCCCCCATCCTTACCTATATTTGAGCCGATCGGGGCTTACACGCACGGTGCATGTGGTGCCTACTCAACGCTCCGCATGCAGCTGGAGTGTCGCAGAGCCGTTGTGGAGTGACACAGGTGGTTTGAGTTTGAGTTTTGAATTTTATTAAATTTATATACCGCCCCCCTCTCCCCGCAGGGACTCGGGGCGGTGTACAGACAGTACAAATAAAACAACAAAGCAAGAACAACAAAACATTAGACAACTAACATAAACATACGGTCTGTGCAATACCCGAACTCATTTCAAGTTAAAAACAGTCTAAAACCAAATTAAAACCCCAAAATTTACAATATTAAAAAGCCATCCAGGAAGGGCAGTAATAGATTGTACTTATGATTCTGATTAGGCTAGGCCGGCTAGCCGGAACAGGTGGGTCTTGAGTTTCTTACGGAAGGAGCGGAGATCAACAGTAGTTCTAATGTCACGGGGGAGTTCGTTCCAGAGGGTTGGGCCCATCACAGAGAAGGCCCTACTCTTGGGCACCGTATGCATGCACACGCTGCATGTGTGCTGTGCATATGCTGCATGTGTGCATGTGATGGACGCCTGGCCCCGTTGCACCATACTGGTTGCAACGGGATCTTGAACCCACCATTGATTTGCATGCTTTCAAGCCGCTGGAGCATGAGCTGGAGCGAGGGCAGGATTTCACCCTGTTGCTTGGTGCTTGGATTTCAAACCTGGGCTGTTGGCTTTCCAGATGACAAGCTCAATGTCTTAACTGCTGAGCCACCTTGCGACCCATATCAGACTACACCAGTATTTTTTCAAAGGGTGATCTAACTAGTAACAGTAGCTCCTACTCACGATATCTATATATTATGTCCGGGGCTGGGTTGCTGCCACATGCGCATTTGCAGTTGACTATAAATTGTTCTGCGCATGCGCTGAGCATGAAAAAAATACTAAAAAACACCAGGGAACCAGTTCAGGGGCATGGCCCAGAGGTGGGTGCCTATCATTTCAGACCGCTTCAGCCAAGTAAGTAGTAACTCGCCTGGACACGCACCCAAATTGGTTCTATCCTTGGGGCTGCCATCTTTATTTTCTGTTCTGCACATGCGCAGAACAATCTTCATTGGAAAAATGTAAGTTTTTTTCCTTTTCTAATGTTGTGTGCATGCGCAGATCTTTTAAGGTACAAATGCATATGCACGTGGAGCACACGTTTTGTGTGTGTGCACAAAAAAAATGTGCATGCTGAACTGGTAGAAATGCTGGCAGGAACCCACCCCTGGCATGGCCAGCCTGGGTCACTGCCGGTTCTTTGACCCAGGCCAAAATACCACTACCGGTTCGGCCGAACTAGGCTGATCCGGGAGCAACCCACCACTGATTTGGTCCAGTATCAGAGACAGAAAATCTCTTGGTAACAATAAGGTGCTTGTTTTATACTTCTTCTACTTTTGTAACCTCTCCAATATTTTCCTGGTCAGCTGTTGTGGGAAAAGAATAGGAACAATGTATTTGGTGCTTAAGATTACTGTCCTGTGCCCACTTACCTCAAATATGCATCAAGTAAGCCATGCTATGCTATGCTATGCTATGCTAGGATAGGATAGGCTAGGATAGGCTAGGATAGGCTAGGATAGGCTAGGATAGGCTAGGATAGGCTAGGATAGGATAGGATAGGCTAGGATAGGATAGAATAGGATAGGATAGGATAGGATAGAATAGGTTAGGCTAGGATAGAATAGGATAGGATAGGATAGGATAGGATAGGATAGGATAGGATAGGATAGGATAGGTTAGGCTAGGCTAGGCTAGGATAGGATAGGTTAGGTTAGGCTAGGCTAGGCTAGGCTAGGCTAGGCTAGGCTAGGCTAGGCTAGGCTAGGCTAGGCTAGGCTAGGCTAGGCTAGGCTAGGCTAGGCTAGGCTAGGATAGGATAGGATAGGAAAGAAAAATGAGCATTTTGCAATCTTCAAGGGAACCTTCAGAGTAGATGCAGCAGGAACTACTGTTGAATGGAAATAAAGAGAATCCTATTGTGTCTGATATGCAAACAAATATGGGTTCTGCAGTTTAGTGAGATAATAGACATGAAGGACTAAACCCCGTTAAGGTTTAGGTTAAGGTTGTACAGATTGATTGTGTGCATACAGATACCCTGTTTCCCTGAAAATAAGACCTCCCCAGATAATAAGCCCAATTGGGCTTTTGAGTGTGTGTGCTAAAATAAGCCCTCCCCTGAAAATAAGCCCTCTCCTAAAATATTCAAACGCATGCGCAACCGTTCCCCAGCATTTCCTCGGGGGGAAGGGGGTGGGAACATGCCCCAAGTGCCCCATATGTACCTGCCATCCACACGGAACAGCCTCATGGTGGTTGCTCTTGCAAGCTCCAGCTACCGCACCCCTTCTCTTTGTGGCAGCTGCAAAAAGAGCAGGAGCCCAGCGACTCTAGGGCTGGCATCAAGTAAGCCATGCTGTGCTATGCTATGCTATGCTATGCTATGCTATGCTATGCTATGCTATGCTACGCTAGGCTAGGCTAGGCTAGGCTAGGCTAGGCTAGGCTAGGCTAGGCTAGGCTAGGCTAGGATATACCTGATTGATTAGTCAATTGACCATGTGAAACAAGACTATCAGGCACAATGAAATACAATAAAATGAGATAAAATCCAGTGCAGTGAGATAAAATAACTGCAAATAAAATATAATGAAATAGTATAAGGTAAAAAAGAAGAAGAAAACTTTACTAATTAATTCAACTGACTGTATCAAATATATAAAACTGATACAAAAATGCAAATAGGTAAAACAAAACTTCATAACAGACATGTTGTACTCTTTGAGATGGCCTTTGAAATGCAAAAATTCTTTGAAAAGCAAAAACACTTTGAAATGAAGAGTGCAGTCTTATTGACGATGGGCAGGTTTTTTTCCCTGCAATGAGTAAGGCTATTTCTTCCAGATACCTCCCAATATTATTTAGTTTTTAAATTAAGCGTCTAAATAAGCAGCCCTTTCTGCACAGTGTAATTTGCAGTCAACAAAAATGTGTCATGTCTTCAACGGCTGGTACTCCACAGATGGACAATCTTCCTTCAACTGGGACTCCATGAAACCTCCCTTGTCTTACCACGGAGTCCAGTTGTTTGAATTGAGCTCTTCTGAGATGCTGAGGCATGTAAGTTGTTAAAATATTTTTCCAACTGGGAGGCTGATGTGTGATCAGTCAATTTTATTAAATATGATGAATGGAGTGATGTGGTGGCCTAGTGGTGAAAATACTCACCTCCCTCTTGGAAAATTCAGAGTTCAATCCTAGGGAGCAGCAGACGTTTCTTTCTAAGGACAAAAAGAGAAAATATCTGCTGTGAACTCTGCATAGGCATCAGGACGGGCACCCAGCCAGTAAATGCTCAGCTCCATCCAATCACCCCGGTTCTACTCCAAATTAAAGGATTATAGGGTCATATAAATGGCCATCCCATTCCCCCAAGGTCAAAAACAACCCTGATGTGTCCCTCAATGAAATCGAGTTTGACATCCCTGATCTAGTGGTTAAGGCACTAGGCTAGGAGACAGTGAGTTCTAGTCCTGCCTTAGCCATGAAATATTGGCCTTCCAACATAATCAGCTTTCTGGGAAATCACAAGTAAGAACAGATAGAAACCCAGGACTGGAAAGGGATGTTCAGGCCAGCTTTGAATAAGCTAAGTTCCTGGTGCTTCAAATGAGGAAACCATACTGAGTTCTCACAGTGGAAAAAGGCGACAAAAGAGGAAACATTGTAAAAGCACGTAGCCTATTCAAAGTGCTACCCAGTTGTTGCATATATTTTCTATGGCTAATGCCCAAAGGAAAATAGGAAATAAAGAAAAATGAGCGTTTTGCAATCTTCAAGGGAACCTTCAGAGTAGATGTAGCAGGAACTACTGTTGAATGGAAATAAAGAGAATCCTATTGTGTCTGATATGCAAACAAATATGGGTTTTGCAGTTTAGTGAGATAATAGACATGAAGGACTAAACTCCGTTAAGGTTTAGGTTAAGGTTGTACAGATTGATTGTGTGCATACAGATACCCCGTTTCCCTGAAAATAAGACCTCCCTGGATAATAAGCCCAATTGGGATTTTGAGTTCATGCGCTAAAATAAGCCCTCCCCTGAAAATAAGCCCTCTCTTAAAATATTTAAACGCACGCGCAACCGTTTCCCAGCATTTCCTGGGGGGGAAGGGGGTGGGAACATGCCCCAAGTGCCCCATATGTACCTGCCATCCACATGGAACAGCCTCATGGTGGCCACTCCCGCAAGCTCCAGCTACCACACCCCTTCTCTTTGTGGCGGCTGCAAAAAGAGCAGGAGGCCCAGCGATTCTAGGGCTGGCAAGAGGGTGCCAGAAACAGAAGCAGAACTTCCAGCCCTTTCTGGATCAGCTGACCTGCAGGCCTTGGGCCAAGGGCCGAGGTTAAGGGGCCTCCTGCACCTCAAAAATAATAAGACCTCCCTGAAAATAAGGCCAAGCGCTTATTTCACAGGGGTTCAGGAGACCCTCTAGCTAAAATTCTGTGCAGTTCAGAGAACCCCCAAATTCCACTCCTGGATGGCCCCGCCCATCCTGCCCCTCCCCTCCCAGGAGTCCCCATGCGGCCCGTTTTGGATGCAGATAAATGCAGGGCACGCATGTGGAGGCTCGAGGAAGGTGAAAAATGGGCCTATGTTCGGGAAGGCCAGAAACAGTCCCATTTCCAGCCTCCAGAGGGCCTCTGGAGCCTGGGGAGGCCGTTTTCGCCCTCACGGAGGCTGGAGGAAAGCCTCCGGAGCCCAGGAAGGGCAAAAACACCCCCCTGTCATGGTGCAGGCGGATGACTAGGCCACACCCACCATGACCACACCCACCCAGCAACCAGGCAGAGAAACCCTTGCTAAAAATTTTGACGGCCACCCCTGGACCTGGCCCATAAAACCACCAAGAATCGAATACCTCTAAATGGATACCATCATCATCATCAGTAATAGCATGGAACCTACCTAGGAGAAAGCTTTTTCCCTTGCTCAGATTGTCCCGTTTTTTGAAAGTGGGTGATAGATATTTCCAGATCTATGAAAGTCCCTCCAACCCACACTATGTGGCTGGGGTTCTTTTTTTTCTTTGAAGTGATTTACATTGCAGATGCCAGTCCAGGACAGATGTCCCATTTGAATAGGCAGGCCTCAGTGAAAGTATTTTTTTTTTAATGGCTCTGTCACGGCTTTGTTCCTTTTGATAAATATTCTCTCCCCACCCCTCCTCCCCGCCCTGTTTAAAGATGTTTTTATTCAGCCTCTGCTTGGAATTTGAAAGGGAACTCCTGAGGCAGCAGTGCTGGAAAAAAATGAGAAGTAAAAACACCCATCAGAAAACCGGCAACTTTGGCTGCAGTGTTAGAACGGCTGCTCTGAAGTAGGGCTCAAAGAGCATATTCCTTAGCCACGTTCAGCCTTTCTGCGTGGCTTTTAGAATTCCCCCATTTAGAGGTGTGAGCCTCGTACATTGGAGACTACCAAGCACCTCCTGGGGAGACCTTTCAATCTGCATGAGTTAAAACTGCAAGCCGGTTGCAATCCTGGGGGGAAATTTCAATGGGTGATGTGATTTGGACACACCACACACATCCTGCAGTGCAATCCTTCCTCCCTCCGCCCACCCCAAGGAAGGCTGTTCATTTCACTCAGGGGGAAAAAATGACTTATCGGTGCTGCGAAAGGAGGGCAGGATTAGACAGCTGAGGCTCACCAGTAGACTTTTAAACGGTGTGCTGCAGAAACGAAAAGCCGGTTTTAGCATGGACTTTGAAGTGATGGGAGACAGTGGGGCCAAGTGATACAAGAAAGATGAGAGTCAACGTGAGTATGGTGCATTTCTTGCAGCTCTGGCTGTGTCTCATTAAAATACATTTACTTTATTTATTCATTAGAGACGATCACTAGGTTTATGGTACGTTTGCCTTGGGGGGTGTACGCGCATTTATTTTGATATAAAGAGCATGGGTTAAAAGAAAATCCTTTTAGGTTATGGGTTTTTTCAAAAAAAAAATTAGCGCTTTTCCATATGGCATTTTATACTTTTCACCTTTTGCTTTCCTTGATTGAATCGATAAACCTCCCTGAAAATTTTCAGTGATAGTCATGTAAGTGTAATCAACTGCTTCAAAATTTATACCGCTAGAACAATTCTTCCACGTGTAACTTACCTGCAGGTCTGATCTGTTGGATGGGTTTACTTCTGAGTAAGCATTATAAGGGGAAAGGGGGCTCTCATTTGTAGGAACTACTGCAGTTGTCTTAAATGCATGCTCTTATTAGCGGATGTGAATATAGGTTGAAGTATAAATGTTTTCCATTGTTCTCTACCTTTCTTTGGGAAGTCGGTGTAAAGACAGCAAGCTTATATATCAGGAAGTGGGGCAGGAGAAGGTTACTGTCACATTTTGTTTGCCCTCTTGTAAAAATAAAATAGGTTCTATGCAGAATGCACCATTCCCAGCTGTCATTTTTAATTGGTGAAGTACAGCTACATTAACAGGGATAAATGATACCACCGTGATTATGCCATCAGTAAAGAAATACCTAACAGCAGTTGAAGTGAACTGAAAGTGAGGGGGGGGTGTGTGGAGAGATTCTGTATAATGCTGTATTGCTATAAAACTAGCTTGTTTCTGATACCATATTATTAAATCAGACGATACAGAAACTTTACTTTGTCATCTCATTTTTGCAATATAAAAGCATTTCAAAAATTAATAGGAACACCTCTCTTTAATCTACTTGTTAAACTCAGGAATAATATTTTTTTCAATCTTCATAGAGTAATTTTTACTGACTCTCATGCTTGGAAGGGAAAAAGAGTTCTTCAAAAAATCCCACATCTAATTCTTTAGGGAGATAAATCATCATATTTACATTTCTCATTACTACTGTATCTTTTTGCTCTTTTAAAATCACATTGACATGTAATCATTGGAAGCCAAAAAAAAAGAAAAAAAAGAAGAGCCATTGGAAGGTATGACTAAATCCATACACAGACACCCTTCAATGTTTTATTTTTTTGCAATATACCAACACAGGAAATCTGATGTCCAACTCTTTAAAAGCAATTGTTGATAAATCCGATAAATACAGAAGAAGATTTTTTGTTGAATTAACTTTATCGCTAAATCGTAAGATCTTACATTCCTTAAAATTTAGACCAGTAGCTTTTTTCAAAATTGAATAGTCCAGTACCTCTCTTCACATTTTGTATTACCAATATTAAACTTCATCCTGTTTTGTTTTGCTTTTTTTAAAAAAAATGGTGTAAAATTGCAGTGTTGGTTTTACTTCAAACATAACATCTCTTAAAATGTGGGGTGTCTCTGAAACTTGCCAAAGGATCCAAGACACGTTGTTTGACTGTGCATACTTTCATTTTATATATATTACTGTTCAGCAGATGACTCATATTCAGAACACATCCTTTCAAAAGCCTTAAACTGGGCATTATAAATCAGTTAATTCAAGGTATAATGCGTTTTGCTGACCCACAACTTCCCCACTATCTCCAAATTGGCATTAATTTACAGTTACAATTTCTCATTTTGAGCTCCGTTCAGAATTTATCTACTGGCCTATTAACGTGCAAATATATCCAGCAGCTATCAAGACTGAGAAAGGCACCCTCCTATAAGTTGACCTCGGGCGTTGCCAAGATTTTAAAAGAGGTCAGATAATGATTCTGGAAATAAGCCCAAAGAGGATGATATTCACCAAGATTCTCATGCCACAAAAATACGGATGCTAAAATTCCAGTCATAAAGTTGAAAATTAAAGCCATACCTTGGCAAAGAATGCCCAGGGACCTTGACTTGACACAAACATTTTCTCAGCAATTTGCTTGCATGAAATATATAATAATGCCAGAATTCATATTAAAATACACATCAGTTCTAGAGACTGTTATTCGTCTTATTTACATTGCCTCCACAGCGCTCAAAGGCAATTTTAGTCACAGATATATATCCTCCGTGATGTTATTTATGCATGTAGGCATTTTTAATTCAGCAAACAGTGATATATATTCCTAGGCAAATATAATCTCACGTGTTTTTATACAATTCAAATAGATTTTCAGCCTTTCCCAAAAGAAACAAAGAGGTTCCTGATTGGATATGCATGGTGACTAATTGATTCTATGGCATGAATCTCAATTCCAGTATTAAAAGGGAAATTTCTTTTGTTTCAAAGCTTTACATTCAATTTACCGTAATACTCTTCTGTTTTGAGACATTAGAGGTGATTAGATTCCTCACTGAAGCTAAAACAAATGGGGGTAGAATACTCTTCAGTATTCTGCGGCCCAGCATTATAAGTGAATCTGGGATCCTTGCAAGGCCACAAAAGGCCACAAAAGGTCACCGGACTCGCTTATAATGCACAGGCTGCTCCAGCTGACCTGCCCCCCCCCCTCCATGTGCTTAGTTGCAGCTTACTTACCTCCTCGGCAGGCAGCGATAGAGAGCCAAGCAGGAAAAAAGGTAAATGGGTTTAGATAGGGCTCTTAGAGGTGGGCAGGGCAATTGGTGAGCCAGCCAATCAGTGAGCGGCGGGCAGGGCAAGCGTGGTGCGGATGGGGGGAGGAAGCTGGAACCGGTTCTAAACGGCACGGATTTGTGGAACCTTTTCTATAGAACCGGTTAGAACCGGCAGGAACCCACCCCTGCCTGTAACTGTAATTCATCCATTCTTAATCAGCAGAAATTATTTTGGTATGAAATTTGCTGCCCCCATTGCCAATGTCCCTCCAATTCTATCTCTCCTGTTTCAACTCAACACAGTCATTGGAGTAGGTAGTAATGGAGGACATACCCTAACAAATTCTACCAGGGTTTGCCAAACTTTCTGCAATCATAACCATTAAATAAACATTTGGAATATTAGCAGCTAATATTTGCTGGGTTTCATATTTTGTTACCACCGGTTCACCATGTGCGTGCCCACCGCTTTGCAGGCACATGTGCCCCTTCTGCACATGCGCCCCTTTTTCACATGTGCCCCTTCTGCACATGTGCCCCTTTTTCACATGTGCCCCTTCCTCACATGCGCCCCTTCCTCACATGCACCGCTTCTGCATATGCGCTTTGCTCGTGTGTGGCAATTTCTGCTACAAGTTTGGTTAAACTGGTGCGAACTGGCTGAATACCACCTGTAAATATTAGAAGACTTTCAGATTAAACAAAAACCCCTCTCTACATTCTTAATATCATGATAGTTCACATGGTTGAAGTTTTGGATGCTTTCCCACCGTCTCCTTTTTAAAAAGGACCTTTTAGACTAAAAGGACACCTGTTTAAAATAACACCTTGTGTTGTGTTGTGCTGTGGAGTTGTTTACCACTTGATTTCCTATGCCATGTGCTGTCAGAACGCTTACTCCAGTGGTGGGATTCAGAAATTTTTACTACCAGTTCTGTGGGTGTGGCTTGGTGGGCAGTGTGCAGGGGAAGGATACTGTAAAATCTCCATCCCCCCCCCAATCAGCTGGGACTTGGGAGGCAGAGAATAGATGAGGGTAGGGCCAATCAGAAGTGGTATTTACCGGTTCCCCAAACTATTCAAAATTTCTGCTACTGGTTCTCCAGAACTGGTCAGAACCTGCTGAATACCACCTGTGGCCTTACTCCCAAGTTGATTCCTGTTCTTTAGCTGTTCCCTTCATCTGGCAACTCTGCACATGCACACACTGGGAACAGGCTGCAGCTGTTCGTTTGCCTCACTGATGCCTGACTCTGAACGCAGCTGATAACTGACATATGGCTCAAGCCCTTGTGAGAGCCTTCCCCAGACTCCAGGACTGGCCCATGTTCCTTCTCAACCTCCTCAATGTCTGAATCTGCTGCCAGCTCTGCTGGCAGGCCACAACACTTATATATCGCTTCACAGTGCTTTACAGCCCTGTCTAAGCAGTTTACAGAGTCAGTATATTGCCCCACAACAATCTGGGTCCTCATTTTACCATCCTCGAAAGGGTGGAAGGCTGATTCAACCTTGAGCTGCTTAGAATTGAAGGCATCAAACTCTTGGCAATGTGAGCAGTTAGGCTACACTACTGCATCACTATGGCTCTGGCAGAAGCTGGCACTTAGGGCATGGAGGGAGGGAAGGAGAGAGAGGAGAGAGAGTGAAAGAGAGGGAGAGAGGGAGGGAAGAGAAGAGAAGGAGGGAGGGAGAGAGGGAGGGAGGGAGGAGGAGAGGGGAAAAAAGAGAGGGGGGGAGGGAGAGACAGTGAAGTAGGAATCACCAGCTCTCACCAGCTGGTGCTTGGCACCCGTGGGGACTGATGCAGTATGTAGACTTTAACTAGTTGTTTGATGGCAGCTGCCAAGCAGACTTTGTGTCCAGTTATGAATGTGGGCCAGGTATAATGACCAGCACAACTAAAGAAGATGTATGTTTATTTTACTTATGGATTGGATATGAGAACCAGGAAGTTCACCTAAACATCGCAGATAAAAGTTATTGCTAATGAAGAATTTATGTGGAAAAGTGTTTCAGTGATAATCTGTCTTTTCCACCCATCTCTCTTGGCTTTCTTTGCCTTTTCTTTGACTCATAAAACTGAAGAGCCACTCCTAGTCTGACTTTAACTGAGAATTGTTCAATCCAATTGATACAATTCGGGATCTTATTTCTAGCTGATTCACCCAGAGAACATAGTCTGACCTCAAGAAGCACTGGAGATGTGTTTACACGTTCGCAGATGATAAGACCTGCTAGTATTATTTCTACCAGATTTAGAAGGATAGCAGCATGAATAATAGAGCCTAAATGTTTTTGTGGATTATGGTCTAACACAGGCATGTCAAACTTGATTTCATTGAGGGCCGCATCAGGGTTGTATTTGACCTCGGGGTGGCGGAGTAGGCGCAGCCAGGATGGGCATGGCCAGCCAAATGTCACTCATGTCAGGGATACCTATGGTGGCCACGTGCTAAGGTAGGACTTTCCTCAGATCCTCCCTCACTCTCATTATAATCTCCTTCCTTCCTTCCCTCCTTCCCTCCCTCTCTCCTTCCTTTCCTTCTTTTTCCTTCCCTCTTCATTATCCTTTCTTCTTCCTTCCCCTCTTTTCTTATTTTTCCTTCCTTGCTCTCTTCCCATCTTCCCATCTTTTTCTTTGTTTTTCCTCTTTCCCTTTCTCCTTTCCTGTCCCAAATGCAAAAGGGGAAACATTTCTCCTTTTTGTTTGTTTTTCGTTTGTTTTGCTAGCCCTCTGCCAGCAAAAATGGAGATCAGGGGGAGGTTGCGCACGGTCGTCCCCGGCAGAGGTGGTATTCAGCAGGTTCTGACCAGTTCTGGAGAACCAGTAGCAGAAATTTTGAATAGTTTGGAGAACCGGTAAATGCCACCTCTGACTGCCCCGCTCCCATCTATTCTCTACCTCCGGAGTCCCAGCTGATCAGGAGGGAATGGGGATTTGCAGTATCCTTCCCCTGCCACGCCCACCAAGCCATGCCCACAGAACCGGTAGTAAAAAATGTTGAATCCCACCACTGGCCCCTGGGCCCCATTTGTAGTTGGGACGGTCTCCTGCAGCCCTCTGCCAGCCAAAATGGAGCTCCATTTGGAGCTCTACATGTTTTGCTTCTCATCCAAAAAGCTTACTCAGTTCTGAACTGAAGCTTTTTGGATGAGAAGCAAAACATTTTCAAAAGGAAAAAAAAAAACCACATAGAAAGTTCAGTTGCCTTTTGAAAAGCACCTGGGACAACCAAGTTCTGGATGATTGAGAATCTCCATAGATAGAAACATGGTTTGTAAAGTGCAGGAATTATCATCAGACCACCACATTCTAAGAAGTCAAGCCCAAAGAGACTCCATTTTGATTTTTGCAAGGCATATGAAACTCAACACAGATACAGTAAACATATCTTCATTCAGATGATTGAAATAAACGGGAGATGCTAGAAATCATCCATGGCATACTGAAAAATCACGTAAAGTTATGATTGCTCTGAATTCAGAAATTGTCTCCGTAATGATCTGAAGTACTGAAGGACATGCCATATTTATTGGCCAGATATATTATGGAATTATCAGGGATCGTTTTCTTTACTCTTTGAGCTCCATTTTTCTTAGTTATATTTCAAAATCTACTCTTCATGTTCCCTAATCCTATTTTCTCCTTAAGGAACAGGTTTTTTTAACTGGTATAAAATACCTATGATCTAAATTAATTTTTCATCGATGGTCATTTCCCTCCAATGACTGTAGCAACTTCATCCAGTAATTATTGAGGTGGCAGAAAACCTATTCTTGTTATTGTTATTTTGGCTGGATGACTCTAACATGTTATATGATACTTTATTAGTAGCAGTGACGTGCGGTGAGGTTTATGGCTGGTGAGGCTGGTGACGTCATCAGGAAGGCGGGGAATTCTTAGCAAGGCGTCGGCCACGACTCAGTTTCCAGGGTCCTTTCGCGAGCGAGCTGGCAGGGAAACGGTAGCCGACGGTCCGAAAAGTCCGTGCTTTCGCGAGCAACTTCCCGTAAACCTGCTGTTGCTCAGTGCAAGGAAGGGAGCCGCTCGCGCATGCACATTCGCCCTGGAACCATGAGCTCCGGCGTCAGAACCCGACAGAAGGCGGGGAATGGGACCACTTGTGCAGGAGGGAGGCTGAGGCTAGAGGAGCCTCCTGCACCTCCCTCTGTCCTGCACACGTGGTCCCATTCCCCGCCTTCCTGAGTCAACATGAAGGGGACCGTGGCTCGCGCAATCACATTCCCCGAGGCTCCTCAGCGCCTTTTCCCTTTTTTTTTCATGATGAGAGCAGTGAGGCTCTGCCTCCCCTGCCTCCCCTGACCGCACGTCCCTGATTAGTAAGAATCTTGCTTTAGTGTTCTTCTTGTACTAACCTTATTCCTAGAAGATGCTACCATGACTGGGTTTTGGGTCAAGCTTTCGGTTCATTCTGAAGCTTTTCACTCTGAAAAGGTCCCCCTGGACAAGTTCACTAATAGTGGCTTTCCTTGAGCATTGAATCTAGACTACTCAAAATACTTCGGAAAACTCAAATTTCAAACATTTGGAATGAGATGCAATAATTATATGCATGCATTTTTGTACCAATTCTGCCCTATTTCTGATTTTATATTATTATAGTCAGTAAAATCAATGATAAGGTAAAATAAGTTCACAATTTCCTGCATGATTTTGAAATTTATGGTACTTTCTAATAGAATACTAAATATTTTATAAGAACTGTTCACTGTATTAAGTATACCTGTAAGGTTACGGTATTCTATCTGTGTTCAGTTGTATTTTATATACACTTTGAAATATTTAAAAAGCCATTGGATTGGACCTTTACATAACTAAAAGCCGATGAAGTTAAAGACCGAACTTATAATTTTGCAGAATCAATTTCTACTTTTGATTTGATGTGGAGGGTGGAATTAAGTATCAACAGATATGTAGCATGTGAATAAAGACAAAACAATCTCAGGTTTGGCTCAAATCTTGGTAACTTAGCTAAACACATCCATACAATTTTCTTGACAGCAGTAGGGAATGATCTTTCTCTGGAATATTTCTTTGATTTTTCTACTGTACAGCCCAGAAATTAGTCCCCATCTGTGCATTAACAGATCTAACCGTCCTGAGACCAGAAAGGAAAGTGGGTTGTAAATAACTTTTGCCTAACAGATGACATTGCTGAAGCTGCATCTTAATTGTGTTCCACAGCTGAGTCAGTCTGTTGCAGAAGATCTGTAGTCCAAAGGATGAACCTATTTCTTTATTCTTGCCTTCCTTCTTTCTGGTCACCCTGTTATGAGTCATTTTGTCAAGCGGAATAGGAAATGGGGTTGGGGAGAGGAAGGAAGAAAAAGGCCCTAACTTGTCATTCTTATTAATAGAATGACAATGCAGAAGGTGTTTGTGTTACAGGTAGGATGTGAAACTAAGTCTTCCTTTCCAGAATGCAACGACATAGCCATTTTCTTTTCAGGTGTGATTGCCGAATACCTCAAAAAAAGTATCTGATAATGTGGTAAAAACACCTCTGTGTTCCTGTTAACCACAGCACAAAAGCATCCACTGGTATACATTTTGCAATATATCATTCATGATCTGCAAACATCAGTTTAGGATTTTTTTCTCCTAGCCATGTGGGTAGGCGTTCCTGCTTGCCTTCACTCAATAGGAAAAAAAAATCTGTACAAATTTTTAGTTCTCCAACCGCCAAGTTCTAATCTATCCCAGAATGAGCAGGGATGTAATAGAATAACAGAGTTAGATGGGATCTTCTAGTCCAACACCCTGCTTAGGCAGGAAACCCTACACCACTTCAGACAAATGGATATCTAACATCTTATTAAAAACATCCAGTGTTGGAGCATTCACAACTTCTGGAGACAAGTTCTTCCACTGATTAACTGTTATAACTGTCAGGAAATTTCTCTTCTAAGTTGCTTTTCTCCTTGATTAGTTTCCACCCATTGCTTCTTGTTCTACCCTCAGGTGCCTTGGAGAATAGTTTGACTCCCTCTTCTTTGTGGCAATGCCTGAGATATTGGAACACTGCTATCATATCTCCCCTAGTCCTTCTTTCTATTAAACTACACATACCCAGTTCCTGCAACCATTCTTCATATGTTTTAGTCTCCAGTCCCCTAATCATCTTTGTTGCTCTTCTCTGCAATCTTTCTAGAGTCTCCACATCTTTTCTACATCGTGGCGACCAAAACTGAATGCAGTATTCCAAGTGTGGCCTTACCAAGGCATTATAAAGTTGTATTAACACTTCACGTGATCTGGAGGCAAGTTGTTCCACTGGTTAATTGTTCTAACTGTCAGGAACAATTATCCTCAGAATGTAATCAAAAAAGTTACTGGTGGCCACAACAGTGCAATCAATATATTAAAAACAGGTGGTGTTCCAGTTGCACTCTCAAAACCACCAGCTGGGCTTTGTAGTCTTTGACACCTCTGGTAATAAGGCTTGTGAGTGATCCTATCATTGTCCCAAAGGTGCTTTTTCAAGAGGCAACTGAACTTTCTTGTTTTTTCTTTGAAGATGTTTCACTTTTCCTCCAGGAAGCTTCTTCAGCTCTGACAGGATAGTGGGGGATAGAAGCATTTATATTCCTTGCAGACACTTGGAGGTGCTTCAATGACCTTCTAAAAGGATGCAAATGATCAGCTGCCTTCAAGGAACATAAATCCTTCCATTCCCCATTATCCTGTCAGAGCTGAAGAAGCTTTTTGGATGAGAAGTGAAACGTCTTTAAAGAAAAAACAAGAAAGTCCAGTTGTCTCCTGAAAAAGCACCTTTGGGACAACCATGACCCGGGTGACTGAGAATCTCTACAGACTTTTGACCCTACATTTACAGCTTTGTTGCGGGGTAATTTAAGGACAGCCATTGGTAGTTCCTTCCTTAATTGATACTTCAGGGAAGGGAAGGGAAGGGAAGGGAAGGGAAAAGAAAGGGAAGGGAAGAGAAAGGAAAGGGAAGAGAAAGGGAAGGGAAGAGAAAGGGAAGGGAAGAGAAAGGGAAGGGAAGAGAAAGGAAAGGGAAGAGAAAGGGAAGGGAAGGGAAGAGAAGAGAAGGGAAAGGGAAGGAAAATGAAGGGAACAGAAGGGAAAAGATTCCTTGTATCGTTTTATGAAGATTTTAGAAAAAGGACATTAATGTTTAATTATTTCTGAAAAGAGAGTCCAATAGACATTTGTCTTAACACTCCAGTAGGACATTATAACCTGCTACTTTTATCCTGATGGAATATTGTATTAAAATATTGTAGTGTCAGTTTGGCTCCTTTCCCAGAGTGATTAGAGAAGGAATCTTAATAATGATTTGTCAAGAAGATGACAAAAGCAGTAGTTAACATTTTCTGGCAAATGCTTCCTTCCTTTGATTCTTCATTTCATATTATTTAATTTCATTTAAAGTGATCTTACTTGGTGGGTCTCCCAACCACTCTTAGGGCAGCAAATTCTGCAGGCTAGTCTTGTTTTCGTGAAAACCCTTGAATGCTCGTTGAATGAACATGATTTCTATGGGTTTGAGAGAATGGTAGAAAAGTAAAATGCTAGAAAAAGTCATCCAAGCAATAACTTTCTCTCTAACTAAACCCTCAGGCAAGAAAAATCTCATGCGGGATTCCACAGGAACAACACATAAAATGTTCAGTAACAAGTATCTATATATTTGATTCAAGCTGTATGCATGCATTTTGAGTCATTTACCAAAAAGAAAGTAAGCTGCAAGGACACTATATTTCTGTGGACTCTAAATGCTTTCCGTATCATTTGAATTTATGTTGGCTTTCATATTTATTTTAAAAAGCTGTAAGCACAAATGCATTTTCTGGTGACATTTGGCCGAAGAGAGAATTGGGAAAGTTAATATAATGCCAATGTCTGCAGCAGTGCTTCTCCACCTTGGCAACTTGAAGACATGTGGACTTCAACTCCCAGAATTCCCCAGCCAGTCGATGGGGATAATGGCTCAGAAGGCAAACCTTCTGCCTTCCATGCTTACAGTTGTTGAATCCTTGCAGGTAGTAGAAGCATCAACCATTCAGGATTCATCACAGGTAGAGAGGAATTCAGCCACAATAAGTGGAATTTACAGGATTTGCAGTTTCAGAAGTCTAATTTGTTTGTTTCTTTACCCTGCAGGACTCAGCGATGGGTCTGTTTCTTGTAGATTCTAAAAACTGAACCCTCTGGCAATGGGGAGGAAGTTATGTTTTCATAAGATAATACTCTGGTGTTGGATAGGAAGTCTGAGCATGGCGAAAAATGGATTATGCTATGGCAGAAATAGATGGCTCACCCCAGATCTGTTAAGTAAAATGAACTGGTTGCCACAAGAGATGGAAATAAGGAATTTCTGGAGAAATACAATACAATAGCAGAGTTGGAAAGGACCTTGGAGGTCTTTTAGTCCAACCTCCTGCCTAGGCAGGAAATCCTATACCGTTTCAGACAAATGGCTATCCAACATCTTCTTAAAGACTTCCAGTGTTGGGACATTCACAACTTCTGGAGGCAAGCTGTTCCACTGATTAATTGTTCTAACTGTCAGGAAATTTCTCCTCTGTTCTAAGTTGCTTCTCTCCTTGATTAGTTTCCACCCAGTGCTTCTTGTTCTACCCTCAGGTGCCTTGGAGAATAGTTTGACTCCCTCTTCTTTGTGGCAACCCCTGAGATATTGGAACACTGCCATCATGTCTCCCCTAGTCCTTCTTTTCATTAAACTAGACATACCCAGTTCCTGCAACCGTTCTTCATATGTTTTAGTCTCCAGTCCCCTAATCATCTTGGTTGCTCTTCTCTGCACTCTTTCTAGAGTCTCAACTTCTTTTTTACATCGTGGCGACCAGAACTGAATGCAGTATTCCAAGTGTGGCCTTACCAAGGCATTATAAAGTGGTATTAACACTTCACGTGATCTTGATTGAGAAGGTAGTAAAGATGGAAGCATTTCAGTGTGTCTTATCTCCGGACTGCAATTGCCTTTGGTGTGGTTGAAGGGTCTGTATAATTGTCCCAGTGTTTTATTTTCTTTTGTTTTATGGAAAGAGGTGGTGGGAGAAGACCATACTTGAATATCTTTTCAGGAAGCATAATTATTTGGCCCTATGGAGATCACTGGTGCTATTAACCTCTATTGAGAGAATATCCAGGGCAAGGTCTTAAGTCTGTCCTATGTAAAAACCTTCAATAAAATTGTTAGATACTTGTTCTAACTACAGTGGTTTCCACCAAGGTCCTCTGTTCTGGCGGGAACAGAGGTTTAATCCTATTGGTCGAAGGGTCTGACCACTCCCTATAAAAGGGCTGCTGTCAGACTCAACCTTCCCTGGATTGTTCTTACTTGTTGTACTTAATAAAGAGCTGTTGTTACCGTTAAGCCTGTGTGTGCCTATCCATTACCCAATCTAACAGAAATGCCCATTGCTTTTGGCCCTCTGCTTCTGCAAATTGTTTTTATACACTCCAGTGAGTATAATTAAATGCAGCTTTTCAAAACTTTAGCAGAAATGCTGGAACATTGATCTCCGTAAAGAAAAAAAGATCTTTTTAGTTATTAAAGAAATTTTTACAGGATAAAATCATTTAGATAAGGAAAAAAGAAAATACAGGAAAATAAAAGAAAAATGGTGAGAAAAGAAAAAGAAATGAAAGAGAAAGGAGAGATGAAGAATATTTATGGAGATTCTCAGTCATCCAAGTCATAGTGGTCCCAAAGGTGCTTTTTCCAAAAGGCAGCTGAACTTTCTTTGTTTTGTTTTTTCCTTGAAGACCTTTTGCTTTTCATCCAGGAAGTTTTTTCGGTAAAACAACTTAATAGAAAACCCAAAGAAAAGTCCCTCTTTGAAAAGCACTTTTGGGAAAGAGAAAGAAAAAGAAATGAAAGACAAAATGCCAAGAAATGTCTTCCAATCTTCTTTACAGCAGTTAAAATGGCATTCAAATAAATACTACCCTTTCTGAGGTACAACTTCCTTCTTTCGATAATCTATCCTTTCTAATAATTGAACACAAAAATCATATTATTTTTCCATATTTTCAGCAAGAACCCCACTGCAATTTTTCCATGTAATGAGACCATTTGTTTCCCTTCTCAAACTGGATTTTTAGAAGCATGCCTCAACCAATGGTGTCAGTGACATTAGGATGCTAAATTTGGAATCCAGAATTAAACAGTCTTTGTTGACACACAGTTGTTTACTTTAAACAGTAAAGCACTGTTTACATTAACACTTTACATTAGAATTGTACATGGTTAAAGAATGATTTGGCTTTGGACCTCACATGAGGAAACGTGCAATATTTCTCTATTACTGCTCAAAGGGAAAAAACCCTCTTCTTTCACATTTCTAGAAAACAGATGTGGCTGCTTTTAAGAGTTGCATCATTGGCTTCTTAAAGCAGTTGAGTATTTTTTTAACCTAATTTTTTGGGGGGGAAGACAGCTTTTGTGGTAGAGAGAGACCCTGGATTCATATAAACAGCATTTTTTTTCAAATCATTTTTGAAGCATGCACCACTTTAGCTATTATGTCAGATAATATTATGTTGTGATATTATGTTGTGGTATCCGAAGCAGAACATCTAGATTCAACCACAGTTTTGTTCCATGTAGCATCAACCTTGTGGACTCTTTCCGCAATGTGCCGTATTCAAAATGGACAGTGGTTAATATATATGTATATACTGTATATGTATGGTGCAGATCAGTGGTGGGTTTCAAAATTTTTTGGAACCTACTCTGTGGGTGTGGCCTCCTTTGTGGGAGTGGCTTGCCAGCCATGTGACCTGGTGGGAGTGGCTTGCTGGCCATGTGACCGGGTGGGAGTGGCTTGGCAGACATGTGACCGGATGGGAGTGGCCAAGACAATGTCACTGAATTTTTTGCCCCAATGAATGATCTACAAAAAGAAAATATAAAAAAGGAAATTTATTATTTTGTGCATTTACTACTTAAAAAAGATTAAAATAAGTACACAAAACAATAAAAGAGCTACTTACAGAAGGGAATAAATACATATTTAATTTTACACATGTTAACAGCTGTTGGAATTGTGTTTGCACAACAGTGGAAAAAACAAAGATATGAAAATGAATAAATATTAGAATGTGCAAGAATGAATAAATTGACAATTAAAACCAAGAAGGCTTTGAATACTTTTTCACGTGGAATTTGTTTTATCAATTGCTAACTAACAGAAACAGCAATTAGAAATCTAAAAGTATGAAAGAAAACACCAATTATGAAAGGAAAGGTCATTAAAATGTATAAGGAAATATTATTAGTACTTGATCATTATTAATGTGTAGATAACTGCAGGACATTACATACCCACAAACACAAACTATGACAGTGCCAGGAAAACACACACACACACACACACAAAAAACAATTCCCCCCCAAAAGACTGCAGATGAAACCAGTTTTTTTCCCTAACCCTAAGAACAGGAAAGACAAAGCCACAGGAATAAAAACCATCAAGGCATTGTGGGAAATTATAAAGGACAGTGCCAGGAAGCTCACAGAACCAGCAACCACCTCACAATTACCTAAACAACCAGGTATCACACAGAAACACACAAAATCTGGCAAAGCTGCCTTGCACCAACCTGGCCTGCCCATAGAAAAGAAGCCACCTTGAGACACATACCATACACCAACCTGTACACTTAAAAGCAACATATTGCATCACAAATAAAACATTTGCAAAAAGGAATAACATTTCTTGTAATAAACATTCTATAAACAATAAATAAATAAAAATTCCCTAAAAATAATTAAAAACCACCAGGTTCAGAGAACACCAAAGGACCCCACAGTCCTCTCCCTCCTTATCTTTTTCCTTTTTGTCCTTCGACTTCTCCTCCTCCTCCTTTCCCCACAACCCCATCTAGCACTGATGATGTTACCTAGTTTGGTAGTGAAATGTCTGTAAAAAAAACCACCAAGCTCAGAAAGCAGCAAGGATCCCACTTTCCCCCACCTCCTCCCTCTTTCTCCTTTTTGTCCCCCCCCCCCAAAGACTGCAAATGAAACCAGTGTTTTTTTCCCCCCTAACCCTAAGGACAGGAAAGACAAAGCCACTGGAATAAAAACCATCAAGGCATTGTGGGAAATTATAAAGGACAGTGCCAGGAAGCTCACAGAACCAGCAACCACCTCACAATTACCTAAACAACCAGGTATCACATAGAGACACACAAAATCTGGCAAAGCTGCCTTGCACCAACCTGGCCTGCCCATAGAAAAGCACCCACTTTGAGATATATAAACCTGGTCTGAACACTTTTAAGCAACATATTGCACCACAAAGAAAACATTTGCAAAAAGGAATAATATTTCTTGTAGTAAATATATTTTATAAACAATTAAAACATAAAAATTCCCAAACAATAATTTAAAAAAGATATTCTATAAATAAAAAAAATCCTTAAAAACCATTGTTAAGTATTCCACCAGCAATAATTTATACTATAACTATTTTAAGGTATTGTACCAACTGTAACCATTATTCCACCAGCAATAATTTATACTGTACCATTTCAAACTACTCCACACACAATAATTTAAAATGAAACCATTAAAAACATTCAATACACAATAAATTACAATAAAACAATTTAAAACAATTCTATACACAATACATTTTAAAGTATTGAGTATAGAATATTTTAAAATGGTTTATTTTAATTTATTTTGGATAGAATCTTTTTTAAAATAGTCTGAGACAATTTTAAAAAAGAATCCATACACAATAAATTGAAGTAAACCATTTTAAAATATTCTACACTCAATACTTTTAAGTAAAAATATTTTAAAAAATTCTATGCACAATAAATAAAATATTATTTTAAAATACATTAAAAAAATAAAAGAAAAAAAACCAGGTTACTTACCAGCAGGCAGAATCAGCAGCTCTCCGATGCAACAGGCAGCAGACAGGCAGAGAGGCAGGAGGACAGGTAAGACTGTTTAAGACTCTTAGGGCTTAGCCAGCCAGGCGAGGCTGGAGAGGGGAGGGTGGGGGGCTTTTGGCCTAGCCTCGCGGAGGCTTGCCGCCCACGCCAGCCTGGTGCTTTGTCCCGGAAAGGCCCAGGGGCCTCTCCTGGGCTAAGCTAGCTTCCCGGCGGTCGCGCGTCCCACGCGACGCCGGTGCTTCACCCCGGAAAGGCCCAGGGGCCTCTCCTGGGCTGAGCTACCTTCCCAGCGGCCGCGCGTCCCACGCGACGCCGGCGCTTCGTCCCGGAAAGGCCCAGCGGCCTTTCCTGGGCGAAGCTAGCTTCCCGGCGGCCGCGCGTCCCACGCGACGCCGGCGCTTCGTCCCGGAAAGGCCCAGCGGCCTTTCCCGGGCGAAGCTAGCTTCCCGGCGGCCGCGCGTCCCACGCGACGCCGGCGCTTCGTCCCGGAAAGGCCCAGCGGCCTTTCCCGGGCGAAGCTAGCTTCCCGGCGGCCGCGCGTCCCACTCGACGCCGGCGCTTCATCCCGGAAAGGCCCAGCGGCCTTTCCCAGGCGAAGCTAGCTTCCCGGCGGCCGCGCGTCCCACGCGATGCCGGCGCTTCATCCCGGAAAGGCCCAGCGGCCTTTCCCGGGCGAAGCTAGCTTCCCGGCGGCCGCGCGTTCCACACGACGCCGGCGCTTCGTCCCGGAAAGGCCCAGAGGCCTTTCCTGGGCGAAGCTAGCTGCCCACCGCCCGCACGGCCCACGCCAGCCCGCCGCTTCAGCGAGGGAAGGCCTAGAGGCCTTTCCTCGCCGAAGCTAGCCTCCCGCCCCCCCTCGCGCTTAGTTGCTTACCTGAAGGAAGCAGCAAGCTCCCAGCGAAGAGAAGGGAGTTTTGAAATGGAGGACAACCCGCTTTTAAACGGGTCGCCTCCAGCCCGCTCACTGATTGGCTGAACTCCAGCCAATCAATGAGCGGCTAGCTGGGCTAGCTAGCTTAGTGCGGACGGGCGGGGGAGCGAGCGAGCTCCGTTGGGATGGCAAGGGGGATAAAGTGACAGGACCGGTGCCGGTTCCCGGTTACTTCCGGGTCCGGTTACTTCCGGGTTCGATCTTCAACCGGTTCGCGCGATCCGGTGCGAACCGGTAGGAACCCACCACTGGTGCAGATATACAATACAATACAATGCAATACAATACAATACAATACAATAGTAGATTTGGAAGGGACCTTGGAGGTCTTCTAGTTCAACCCCCTGCCTAGGCAGGAAACCCTATACCGTTTCAGACAAATAGCTATCCAACATCTTCTTAAAGACTTCCAGTGTTGGGGCATTCACAACTTCTGGAGGCAATTTCTGTTCCACGGATTAATTGTTCTCACTGTCAGGAAATTTCTCCTCAGTTCTAGGTTGCTTCTTTCCTTGATTAGTTTCCACCCATTGCTTCTTGTTCTACCCTCAGGTGCCTTGGAGAATAGTTTGACTCCCTCTTCTTTGTGGCAACCCCTGAGATATTGGAACACTGCTATCATGTCTCCCCTAGTCCTTCTTACTCTTAAGCTAAACATACCCAGTTCCTGCAACTGTTCTTCATATGTTTTAGTCTCCAGTCCCCTAATCATCTTTGTTGCTCTTCTCTGCAACAAAGATATATAACAAAGATATATAACAAATATAAATATATATTTATGTATGTCTATAACATGTGTATATGTGTGTTATGTATGTGTTTGGGCAGATACACACTTTCTCTTGAGAGCTGGCAACAGAATTTCATTTCTAATGTGGGCCAAAAATGACAATAAAAGTCATCTTATGTCATCTGTACATAGCTCAGGGTTGGCATGGGGGGTACAATTTCTCTTAGCTTGATTTTTTTCATTGGCAGACATTTCATTACCCATCCAAATAGCCAGAGAATGTCATATCTTCAACACCTGACCCTTGTAAAAAATTAATTCTTTCATTAAAAATGTAACTTTTCATTTCCTCAGTGCAATGTGCATGGAGGCTTAGTCGGAAAGCAATTGAGCTCTTTGGCAAGATCAAGGCATTTTTTTGGAGGGGGGGGGGAACTAGAAAAATAGAACGTTAGGCCAACATATTTGTCGGAAGACCTCAATTTGTTTAAAATAATTATTCCACGAGGCAAACAGGCCTGTTGTCCGTCTCTGGCAGCTGTTACGACAGGCAAAGGGAGAGGACGATCAAGCAGGGAGAAGAAGGAGCTCATTGTTTCTGAGCCAAATCAGCAGACGAAATGGAGGTTATCAACAACAGGACGCTGATACAATCTGAGCTGGCGAATGAATTTCTTCCCTTAGTTCACTAGAGCAGCTGTTCCTGCTCAGCAAATGTGGTGGTAAAAATATAAGCCGTATGCTTCTGATGCAAACTAGCAGTCTCAACGGAACTTGCGTGTTGCTTTACTCTTATTTAAATACTAGTTTAGTAGAAAGCTCTCCAATTTTTTTTTTCTTAGAAAGTCCTGGAATTCAGCCTTAATATACACGCACTGTCCTATTTTGGAAGGTGACACTGGCATAAAGACAATGCCATAACCAGCAGCTTCTACTGTATATCTATAGCAAGCTCTCTCACCCATCTCACTGCCCCAGGAAGCAGTAAAGGAAGCAGTTAAGAATGTTTGCAAACCGCTAAGACAGGCATTCCTGTTCTGTGATGTTGGATGAGCAAGTGAGTAGTAATTTCCAGTTTAGTTTATATGCAACACACAGATCAGAGCTGAGCTGACAAAAATATAAATTGATGTTTATATCTTAAATATCAGCAAGCATAAAAAAATAGTTAATTGTCAAAAAGGAGGACAAAAGTGAACAAAAATGGGGAGATATGTACAAAGAAGAGATGAACTCTGGGGTCCTTGGTGCTCTCCGAGGTTGGCGATTTTCTTGCAGAACTTTCATTACCAAACTAGGTAACGCCATCAGTGCACACACACTGCACAGTTCAACCCTGAACTGCAAATATTCTCTTCTAAGAGATGAACTACAGGCAAGAATCTGCATTATTTACATTGCCCTCATATCAAAAGGCACAGAGTTTCCCATAGCCACTGGAAACCATACTGTAGATAGTTAGCATTGACTATCCCAGAGGGAATGGCCTTTGGATACTACAGCCTGAATTTTTTATGCATACTGCATAACATTACTTGATTTACGAACACCCATTTAGTTACCGTTTGAACTGACAGTCCTCACACAAATGTCTGTGGCAGCATTTCCATGGTCACGTGATCAAAATTTGGGCACTTGGCAAATGGCATGCAGTGTCCTGGCTTCATGTGATCATCACTTATGACTTTTCCACTTGGTTTCCAACAAGCAAAGTCAACGGGAGAAGTCAGTTTCACTTAACAAACACATACAATAATACAATAATACAATAGTAGAGTTGGAAGGGACCTTGGAGGTCTTCTAGTCCAACCCCCTGCCTAGGCAGGAAACCCTATACCGTTTCAGAAAAATAGCTATCCAACATCTTCTTAAAGACTTCCAGTGTTGGGGCATTCACAACTTCTGGAGGCAAGCTGTTCCACTGATTAATTGTTCTAACTGTCAGGAAATTTCTCCTCAGTTCTAAGTTGCTTCTCTCCTTGATTAGTTTCCACCCATTGCTTCTTGTTCTACCCTCAGGTGCTTTGGAGAATAGTTTGACTCCCTCTTCTTTGTGGCAACCCCTGAGATATTGGAACAATGCTATCATGTCTCCCCTAGTCTTTCTTTCTCTTAAGCTAAATATACCCAGTTCCTGCAACCGTTCTTCATATGTTTTAGTCTCCAGTCCCCTAATCATCTTTGTTGCTCTTCTCTGCACTCTTTCTAGAGTCTCCACATCTTTTTTACATTGTGGCGACCAGAACTGAATGCAGTATTCCAAGTGTGGCCTTACCAAGGCATTATAAAGTGGTATTAACATGATTCACTGAACAATTGCAGTGATTCATTTTAATCACTAGGTCAAAAAAAAAAAGGTTGTAAAACCACGTGTGACCCACTAAACCAGGGGTCACCAACCTTGGATTTGTGGACTTCAACTCCCAGCTTGCTGGCTGAGGAATTCTGGGAGTTGAAGTCCACAAGTCTTAAAGTTGCCAGTGTTGGAGACCCCTGCACCAAACAATTGCCTTGCTTAGCAATGGAAATTCTGGTCCTACTTTTGGCTTTAAGTTGAGAACTTACAGAATAGAGATAGCAGACAGGATGCCAAGTGTTTACTTCTTGATTCTGCACCATGAAGGAATCAATTTGGTCAATAGGAATGACGTATCTAATGCTTTGATTGTTGAGCAATTAATCGGTTGGCTGAAGCTCTGCAGTCCTGCATTGCCTCCAATTTTCTGCTTCTCTGCATAAATATTCATCAATATTGCCTTAGGCTTTGGCACAGTAATAATCATAAGTTCTAGCAATGCCACTTTCTCTAACCAGTTGTCCTTTGCAAACCTCTGATACGTCATATTATGCTTTTCATACTGTTAATACTTCCGTTGAGAAAAGAGAGCAGACAGCATTTGGATGTCCCTTGAAGTCTTCTTGTATGCCTTTGAACTGCCCCTAGGACTGATGCTATTGTCATGACTCTTTGTCACAGATAGCTAATGGGTCAACAGTCCAAGAGTGCATGGAATTCTAATCGCATGGATTACATTGGACAATCCTTTGTAGATAGTCAGGCATATTATGTGCAACAATTTCCTGTAAGGGAAAAGAATCAAGTATACTGGAAATAAAGATGCAGCTTTTGCTCAGCCATATCACCAGAGGAAGCTGCCAAAGGGCTGCTGAGGTTAGTTGCAAAGAGTGGTTATCAAACCAGAGGTACTATGGTGAAAACTGAAGGAGATTCCAAGCAAAGCAGGTTATTTTTCCACGAATGCACACCCTTATTTTAGAAACTGGCCTATGTGTTTCCATGATGTTTATTCATTATGGTTGTGAGTGCAAGGTTTCATTGACTTAATTGGAAAGTCTGCCTGCCCTGCTCTTTGTCTCCTAGATTCTGTTTTTTCAGCCTGTGTCAGCCCTACAAGATAGACCAGATTGAGAGACCAATTCCATAAGAAGACCACAACTATACTTTATTGCAAGGGTGTCAAACTCAATTTCTTTGAGGGCCATATCACGGCTGTAGTTGACCTCGGAGGGACAGCTGGGCATGGCTTGTTTTTTTGTTTGTTTGTTTTATTGGATTTATATGCCGCCATTCTTCCAAAGGACTCAGAGCGGCGTACAACATTAAAAAAACACACATCCCGAAAGTTAAAAAGAAATTAAATACATATCCCAAAAAACAAAGCCAATTTATAAGACAATACATTTAAAAAATGAGATAAAAATTAATAGGCCAGGCCGGCTTGCTGGAAAAGCCAACTTTTTAGGGCGCGTTGGAAGGACCGGAGGTCAGGGATTATGCGAAGCTCCAGGGGCAGCTCATTCCAGAGGGAAGGCGCTCCCACAGAGAAGGCTCTCCCCCTGGGGGTCACCAGCCAACACTGTCTGGCCGACGGCACCCTGAGGAGGCCAACTCTGTGGGATCGTACTGGATGGTGGGAGACTACTGGTGGCAGTAGGTGGTCTTGCAGGTATCCTGGGCCTAAGCCATGGAGCGCTTTAAAGGTCATAATTAATACCTTGAATCGCACCCGGAAAACAACCAGCAACCAGTGCAGGCTGCCTAAAAGGGGTGTAACATGGGAGCACCTAGGTACCCCCATGATAACCCGCGCGGCTGCATTCTGGACCAGCTGAAGCTTCCGGGTGCTCTTCAAGGGCAGCCCCATGTAGAGAACATTGGCTGACTGGGTGGGTATGGCTAGCTTGACGGAGCTCACTGGGTGTGACCGATTGGGTGGGCGTGGTCAGCTTGATGTCACTGCCCAAACTGCTGGCATGTTTCCTCTTTGCACTGGGTAGACTGGGCTGAAGCCGTATTGGGTAGACCATGCCAAAGTGATGTGGGTCGGCTCCTTACATTTTCCAGGATGGCCTCATAGGCTGGATCTGGCCCACGGGCCTTGAGTTTGACACCCCTTCTTTATTGAGATAGGTTACAATAACAGAACCTTCATTTTGTATTTTATCGCATCCTGGCCCTACCCTGTTCCACAGTGAGTCAGAGAGGAGCCAGCTGGAGTCTCTTCCTAATACTGTCCTCTTTCTCAGGTCTTAAGTCATATTTTGTGCCATTTTTGTGAACACTCTCTTCAAACCTAACTGCATGTCTTGGAAAAAATTACCAGAATGACAAGGCACCAGCAGCCTCAGATCAGGATCGGTTGGATAAATGTACATCTGGCCTTGCTAATCTACTTTAAAAAAATAACACTGTAATTTCATCCTTTTCTTAGAGCTCGAAGCATTGTTAGAGACCCCACAGATCCACTTTATGGTCCATTTCTGTTGCTCTGGGAGGAGGTTTCGAAGTACTTCTAGCAGGGCTACCAGATTGTGTAACGGTTTGTTCCCTATGGCATCCATGCCAGGCAGCTGCAGGTCGCCAACATCGGTTGGTGGTAACTCTGGCAGGAATTTACTCAAACTCGTATCTCTTCCCCACTCCCAACGACCACCTAGGGCGAACGGATCTTTCCTCCAAATCCAGTTCCGCCATACACTTCATCTCCAAGGGGCATGAGTATCCAGCAGCCCCCAAGTTGTCCTCCTGATCACTGCCTGGGTTGGACATTTCTTTGAAGGTTATGGTTTCATTGCACTCCCCTCGGAAGGTGTTAGCTCCGGGATGAGCGTGAAGAGAGACCTTGCTTATTGTCAGTCTCTGTTTCGCTTACTTGCTTTCGGCTGCCATGGAAACCGGGGGAGGGCATGGTATTTGGGATGGGAATTTAGTACAGGAGGGTTAATCAAAAAAGGGAGTTTTGTTCTCACCATCTTCTGCGCATGCTGATGGCCGATGTTTGGACCTGGTCAAGGCCAACCGTCCTGCATACCAACCTGGTGGTGCTTCTTGGAGATGCAACCCACGTGACATCTAAGGGAGTTGCAGATTGGGCAATGGGGTGGGGGTTGTTGGAGGGAGGGGGCTGGGCAAATGTTTGATGTGTATGATTTCGTGCTTTTCTGCCTCAGACCTTGCTTTACTTTGCTGCTATCTATTCATAACCAGTAAACGTACTTTTAATTCCACCAACAATGGAGTTGAAAGGTTTCTTTCTTGGTTACTGACAGAGGCACGCTTGACAAGTAAACTCGCAAGATTCGTTTTTCTCACCATGTAAATGTACACATCCAAACTAGATTGTGTTGTTTCTCTGTCTCATATAATATATGTGGATATATGGGTATATGCATATTTTTGTCATGCTTATGTAGTGTATATTAAGGTGGTGGCCCTTTGAGAGCTGTATGTAATGAAATTTCATTTTAATGTATGCCGATTAGTGTACAATTAAAGTGACAATAAACTTATTCTAAGCTCAGGTTTATAGAACCCCCAAAAAACTTTGGGCTGGTTTAATAAACATCTGATTCTGTTAACAATAACTCCACATTAGGTGCACCCAAATAGTTGCAAGTATTTTAATATGTAGTGTCATTACTCTCCTTCTATAGCTTCTATTCTTTTTTAACAAACTCTATTTTTCAGTCACGATATCCTTCAAGTCTTTCTTACATCTGTAAAGGCATATTTGCATTCTTTGTTGAAAATTAAAGTGCATCTTTTTATTTTCCTTAGGTTCTGCATTAATGTATGGACAGCGAAGGCCATGAACTTTATGAGTCAATGATCTTCCTGATTTTTCATTAAGTAACTTATTAGGCCCCCGCTTAGCAACACTCTCACTTCCTCTTACAACGATCAAATATTGGTTTGAAGTTGTTATTTTAGGATCTTCATCTCCAATCCCCATGAGATTCAATTTGAAGCTCCGGTACTCTAAGTCAAGATGCTTATGCTAGACATTTTTTTTCCAGCCCTTCTACCACCAAGACTTATAAAAAGCTGATAGTGGTGCAAGAACTCAAACCTTTTCATGAATTCTGCTTTCCACCCATTCTTCTTTTCCATAAACTGCAAGGGTGGGGTGAAAGCTTGAGTTCCCCAATTCTTGAATTTCCTTCCTCAATCTTCAAAGCCCATGATGATTATGGATGTAATGGCTCTTGACAATATTGTGAATAGGAAAGAATAATACTTAGTAAAGTTGATGAGGAAATAAAAGTCAATAGAATAAGAGAGTTGGAAGGGACCTTGGAGGTGTCAGCCTCTACTTTGCTTGCTTGCTATTGGCTGCCATAGTAATGGGGAAGGTGGGGGTTCGTGGTATTGGGGGGGGGATTACTAGGTACTGGAGGAGTTATCATTTTGTTCTCATCATCTTCTGCGCATGCTGATGGCTCGTGTTTGAGCTTGGTCAAGGTCAACCGTCTCTGCATATCAGCTGAATTAGGCCACTTGAAGATACACCCCACATGACACCTTTGGAAGTTGCAGATTGAACATTGGGTTGGAGAAACTGGGGGGAGGGTCTTGGGTAAATGTTTGATATGTACACGTTTGCGCTTTTTTGCTTCAGATCTTACTTCACTTTAGCTGTTTTCATTTCATGTCCAGTAAAAGTACCTTTATTTCTACTCAAATGGAGTTAGGGGTTTTCTTTCTTAAATACTGAATGAGGTATGCCTGACAGGAGGTCTTCTAGTCCAACTCCCTGCTTAGGCAGGAAACCTTACACCACTTCAGACAAATAGTTATCCAATCTCTTCTTTAAAATTTCCAGTTTTGGAGCATTTGCAACTTCTGGAGGCAAGTTGTACCACTGATTAATTGTTCTAACTGTCAGGAAATTTCTCCTTAGTTCTAGGTTGCTTCTCTCCTTGATTAGTGATCAGTCCTAGACATTTCTTTCATATTTTTAATCAGAACTTGTGGCAAACAGCATATTTCACCAGTCAATGATTCTGGTTAGTACATATTCGTATCTTATTTGAGAGCAGGCATTCATATCATTAAGTAAGGACATCTGAAGCCTAAGATGGGAAATGACATCAGATCATCTTAATAGTAACTCAATAAGATGAGTAGGTCAGGCTGAGAAGTCCATTGTAGGTTTATAGTTATGCAGAGCTGATCAAATTGATTCAAGGCTTTATTGTTATGAACTGCAGAATGCACTACTTCCATTCCAAATGCAGCTCACAAAAAGATCAAGAGTGATTCCTTCAGCCATGAGCTGCCACAGTAGATCCCAAATTAAAAAGCCTCGACTTCACTACTTGTGTCAACATCTTCCACTGTGCTATTGCAGATTTCATTGGTAATTGGGAATAAAAACAGCTCATAGGTTAAATTGGCCCAGGTGGAAGCCAAGAGCAAGATGACCATCTTCCTCTCTTTATGGTTGATAGAAGCCAGTTGGTCTGATAATTAAATCTTACTTAATCCCAGCAAAACCTGAGAGCAGCTGGTTGGCTTAAGGGACAGCACCTGCTGTCTAGGGCAGCCTAGGGCAGCCTCATCATTTGGACAGCATGAAGTAAAGAAAATCTGTAGGTAGCAGATCTGAAATTCACTCCCAAATCTGTAGAGAGGAAAAGGTTTGGCTGGAAGCTTTCTTTGAATTTCTCTAGGCCCTAGGGGAAGGACATCTTTCCAACTGTTTCTCAAGGGTGACCTTCTAGCCCTACAATAGTTCACCAAGATTGCAAGATGTCTCCAAGAGAAAACAAACTTGCTCGTTGACCCTCTGTCATCCTTCTATTGCTGAAGTTCTCAGTCATCCAGTTAGGAAACCTGAAGCTATCCTCCCTATCTGAAAAGCAAATGCATTCCTTCAAAAACAAGACACAAAATTGACTAAGGCATCAAGTCATTGTTGACTCCTATTGACAACATAGTTTTCTCCATGACAACCAGATATGATATATAAATATGCAGCCTCTTCTAGGAAGAACCCAAGGAGATATTACATCCAACTCAATTGTTATATACCAAACATCAGAGACAGGGTGCTTTCAACCTGCTATGCACATCATTTCTTTCCTGTTCCATATTTGCTGTTGTTCTAAAGCCATTCTAAATGTCCATACTTTTCTTTTGAGAAAAAAAAAATCCCATAGGAGGAGCAACCTCCTGATCTCTTCTGTTAGAATTTAAGGAAAGTGGAAAAAGCTGATGAAAACTAAGAGAGAACCTTTCAGTGAAAATGAGGGCTCTTTGACAACTGAACTAACTAGGAAAGGGTTATACCACCAACACTGTACCAATCCCAAGAATTTCCCCAACATTCCCTTCTCCTTTAGTAGACTTTCAAAAGCAAAATTTCTTTCATTACATTGAAAACTAGTGAACAGTTCTTCTCTAAATCAAGGAATAAATACATTTGTAGAAAAAAAATAGCAATGTGTAACTTGTTCCGCCAGCTGTAATCGTGCACACAACCTTAGTAAAGTTGTCATCACACATACAAATGAAAAATTCCTTTTTATTGATAAGACCTCTGGAAAAGATATGAAGGCTGACTTGATCACACATTGGTATATTTTAATACTAAGTTTAGTACCTAATAAAGGTTATGTATTGAAGTTCACATTCTACGATAGTAATTTCCCATTACTCGTTTCTCACATCCTGAGGAATTTTATCTCTAACAAAATTCTTATTTCTAACAGTTTAAGATTTTGTTCTTTCTTTCTGGGAGTATGATCGGTATCAGTTTTGGGGTTTCTCACATCGGTTTCAGATATGTGAGAAGGTAGCATCTCCATTTCCTGTGTTTCTTCTATTGTCATAGTAACTTTTATTTTGATTTCGCATGGTCTTCTCAAAAGGTCCCACTTAAAAGAAAGACAAGGTATGTATGGGCAATGTAGAAGCCAACCAAGAAATATTTCCTCATTTATATAGGCAACTAGAGAATACTGAGTCACAATAACTGCTTCTACAAATTGGTATTGTGCACGTAACAAGATGTGGGAAGCCACAGCAGCTTCGAAAACATGCGGTTTTAGAGCATCTCTTATGGTGTTAGATTTAAACATTTATGTACGGGATAATGCAAAACTAAGGATTTCTGCAGATACCGCCTATTCATTTTTATGTGTGATTATGTTCGCATCATAATTATACTTTGAAGTTATCTCTTAAAAATAAGAGTAGAAAACACAACTGATGATAAGAAAAAACCTTTGTGGATCAGGCCAAATCTAATAGATCACACACAGCACACAAGTTGTGCAGGCTCAGTGTGTACTATAGTTTTATTTAAACACATTGCAATATTGCCATTACTGTATGTTTAAAACAGAAAGCACTATGTGTTTTTTTTGTAACAGAAGATCATTTACTTGTTTCTCCACCCCCACCCCACCCCCTTCATATTCCAAGTGTCACTTAGCCACTGTTTTTAATCTCTGGACAAATTTTTTAAGCTCCAAATGTAAAAAAAAAAAAATTACGGCCAGCCTTTCTCCCTATCCCAACACTCCGTCCGATCACTGCTCCTGCTCCAAACTTGGTCCGGATTCCCTGGCTCCAGAGCGGTCATTGAATGATGGCTGCCACCCCTGCAACCGGTCTGGAGAGCTTGTTTCGGACTTGCTGAGGAGCTTGCCTTGCTCCTCACGGTCACTCAAAATGCCTCTCCTTCTTCACCATCCCTCCAGGACGGTTCTGGCTCAAAGACCTCCCAATGGCGGTTTGCCAGCTAGGTTTTTCGCGAAGCTCCTCCGAGCTCACTATTTTCCCAGCCATTCTCGACGCAACGCTTCCCGTTTCCTCAAGATCATTTACTTGTGAGAGCATCTCTATCAGCCTTGCATCTGCAATTGAGTGAGAATGATAATTAGGAGCTTTGAAACCCCAAAACTTATGGGCTGATTAAATTGTAAGTGAATAATGGGGCACAGAGGTCTTCCAGAACAATATGGAATTGAACCCTGTCTCATTTAAACCTTTACTGCAACTTAAATATAAATTTAGTAATTATGAGAAGAAGAAGCTTCCCTTACTTTTCATTTGTTTTTCTTCAGAATACCTTGGCCAAGGCTTTATATGACAACAAAGCTGAGTGTCCAGATGAGCTAGCCTTTCGCAAAGGAGACATCCTTATTGTTCTTGAACAGAATCTCCTTGGGAGTGAAGGTTGGTGGAAATGTTCACTTCATGGGAAGCAGGGCTTGGCACCAGCCAATCGCCTCCAGCTTCTTACTTTGTCACAGGCTCCTTCCATTGAACAAGATTTTCAAGGACTGCCAACCAGCCCTTGGACTACCTACCAGGTTCCTTCCACACATGGAACTTCTGCCCCATTATCTGTCTATGAAAAAATGGATGGTTGGATTAATCCGCCTTCATCTTCATCTTCTACTCCATCGTTGCCCACACAAGAAGGGTACCAAGGACCAGCTCTGGCTGCTATGCTGCTCAGTGAAAAGACCAAGACTTCATCAAATCAGGTAAAGGTGCATGCTACTTGTCAAATGGGAAAAAATGTAATAAAGGTAGGAAGAAATGCATTAAATCTTTCCTTTACATCAACTCTCCAGCTGTTCCCCTTTTGTTTGTAGGCATGCACAAAGACACAGAGATTTACTTCTGTCTGCTTGGATTAAAAACATTGAATTTTAACTCTCACTGTCCATGACTAAGGAGTTGTGATCCCACATATCCACAGGACACTGATTTGAAGAAGGCTGTGTTAGATATATAAACAATGTACTTATACACAGAAATTGCAGTCCACTGATAGACCACTTCAGAATTTCCAATGGATCATTGATTCTTATTTTAGTTAGTTAAGGTTAATATAAATAGAATGCAATCTGTTTCTGTGTTACATCAGTAATATTTGATGTACAATTCAGTAAAAAGTATAGCCAACAAGTTTGGAACACTCTTGAAAATCTGGGACTCTTCAAATTTTGTTTGGGTGTTTGGACTACTTCTTCCCAAATTCCTAGTCAGTAAGGGTGAGACACAGCGGTAGTTGTCTGGTTGCCAGATACAAACAACCAGACCCACTCATGTAGAGTTCAAACTAGCTACTTTATTGTTCTTTGCCTATAATACAGAAATCTCCCCAGATTGGCAGCTTTCACCTGGGAAAGACTAGATGAGGCTGAAATGCATGGTGTGTGTGTGTGTGTTTGTGTGTGCGCGCCAGACCTTGACTTCTTGTGTTTACGTAATGAGTCCAGATTAATTCTCTGCTTCAGCCCTCCTCCCGACTGGGATAGGCTCAATCTAGAGGGAGAAGGCAAATTGGGGACAACTGGTTTACAATAACAACGATGCTTGCAATAATTTACAATAACAAAGGAAGCACTTCACATGTTACACAGTATCTTTATGAAATTCAAAACAATTTAAGAGAGCCCAATATTTAATATCTACATTTAGAAATTGGATTACCCTCTGCTATGAATACTTGAGCAGTTTATAAAAAAAAAAGCACAGAATTATGTAGCCTAATTTCTTCCCGATGTTTTGGAATATAAGTTCCATAAACTCTATATACTTTTTGGGCAATATAATGATATGAGAGTTGCAACGAAAAATTACTTAAGAACACCATGAAAACCAAAACCAAGAATGAAAGAAATCGCCCTAACAATTTTTATTATTTTATATTATTATTATATACTTTATTCCTTAAACATGAAACTTAGTGCATTGAACATTTAAAAATGTGTCACAAATACCATTGACTATCATTGACTGTTGTTGTTGTTGTTGTTGTTGTTGTTGTTATTATTATTATTATTATTATTATTAGTAGTAGTAGTAGTAGTAGTAGTAGTAGTAGTAGTAGTATACCACCCATCTCGTCATCAGGCACCCTCGAGTGACAATGTCATCAGCTTGGCTTTCAAGAATCCTTTACTTGAATCATTATTGGAAGTATGTAGAATGGCAGGCTAGGTGACATTTTTGGGCTGATCTGATAAGTCCATGATCTTAAGCACTTGATAAGGCTGGTAAAGTATGGTAACTATAACTAGCTTTACCAGTTCTGCGAGCGAAGTTATTTAAAAAAAACCCACCAAGCTTTCAAATGTTAATCCTGTGAACGTAAAGTTTTCTCAAGCTACATCTGGCTTATGACTGCAGTTGTTTCCACAGAGAACAAATGTCCTGTGGCAATTCTTCACCACAAACACATATGCTTAAAGAACACATGTGATGAAATGCCCAGATAGTGCAGGAATAGAAATAGAGTAGTTGGCGAGAATCATACAGTCATCTGTAGTAGCATCAGCTGTTGCTGACAACTGGCCAGACTGTTATCCATCTCTTTTAGAGTCTAATATGACATTTGGTATATGCCTCAATTTTTAGTGTTTCTTCTTTGAAATTTCCTACTAAGCAGCAGATAATTCACAACACGGTGCTTCCACACCCCCCTCCCAAAAAAATGCCATTCAGTTCTTTATAATTGAACTACTAAATACCTGTAAAATTAACACCTGTACATCTAGTCTATTCTTCAGACCCTTGCTTGAAATGTTTAATATCTTCATCGTACCTGTTTTTGTATGCGATAGAAGAAATGTGAATGCTAGTTGTGTATTGTAATCTTTGCATTTGTTTAAATCAGATTTCTTAGCCCAATCACAATTTTAAGAGGCAGGAGTATCTGAGAAATATTCAAAATGTAGCTTTGTAGAGTCACTAGTATTTAATACCAAAGTGGTACAATAGTTAGAGTACTAGAATAAGTTCAAGGAGATATTGGTTTCAACCTCTGTTCATTCATGAAATAAATGATGGGCTAGACTAGACCAAGGTTCTTTCCTCAGTGTTGCAACTTTTATATCACTGATACACAATCCAACCACTATTTTCTTGACACTTTTCTCTTATCACTGCTTCTCCCATCTTCATCATGATAGGGTTTTTTGGCTGATTATTGTGGTTTCCCTGCATTACTGAATTATTACCATTCTGGAGATTTCATGATGAGTGAGTGGTAGTTAGCTTTTATATATATAGAAGGATTGTCATCCTCGGAGAAAGATAAGTTTCAGATCTGCAATCTCTCCGTACATTCAATTTTAACTTGGAATGGGACAGAAGGAAGAGGATACTTACAGTCAAGACCGTCTCACTTAGTAACAGAAAGTCTGGGCTGAATTATGGTCAAAAGTTGTCAAAATTGATCCTTTAGCCATCTTTTTAAAATATGTCATTTTATAGAGACTTTAATTGTTGAAGTGAGATGCAACTGGTTTAACAACCGGTTCGGTGAGTGCGCGCTTCACCCGAACCGGTCCGAACCGGTTGAATCTCACCCCTGGGTTTATCCAGTTTCCTTGACGGATCAGCCAAATACTTAGATAAAATGAAGCAGCATAAATTCTTGGTACCTTTTCACTAGATTGAATTATCTAATTTGCACACTATTCAATAATCACAAAGGACGTTTTGCTTTTTTTGTGTGACCTTCATGTCATCCACAGGAATTAATAGGTTAGTTTTTTTAAAAAAAAAACACACAACACAGCAATTTCATGAGCAAACAACAAATACTTTTGTTCATAACTGTCTATGGGAGAAGCACCTTTTTATTAAATGGTTAACAAAGCCCAATGCAGAATCAACTTGAAAGAACAGCAGCTCATAAAATATTCACAGGTAATATCAGTGTCATTTTGATTTCATCATTTCCCTCTTCTTCTCCCAAGCACCTCTTCACTCTTCCGAGAGCTACATGGGCATCAGCTCCGGAGGAAAGAAACAATGTCTATGACATTCCAACATCCCAGCATTCTGGATCCTTGTTGACTCAGGTGAGCACGATGGTGAGCATGGCACGTGGATGGTTGAGCATAGTTGCCTGTAGGTTTCAGAAATCCATCATGCAGTTTGTGTCCAAAATATCTGTCTGCCTCTCGCAGAGTTTATTTTGGCTTTTATATAGTTTTTACAAGCAAAGCACAGAGCAACAACACATTGCAATAACAGGTTCACTCCCCCAAATCTTCCCTAGTGAATCAAGAATGCTATTCAGGCCAAGGATACCTCATGCCTTTGCTCTGGTGAGTTAATGAGCTAATAGATAACGGCTGTGCATCACCTTTCCTTTATTCCTGCCTTTGCTTCTGCTAATTAGGTGAGCTTGTAGGTTTCCAAGATAAACAGCCACTGAGATCATGGTAATTTCTACGCATGTCTTTACGTAAGCCTTACCTCTCATTCCTGCAATTGCTTGATTGGCAAGGTTGTATTAAAGTCCCTTATCAGAAAAGAAAAATGGAGGGAATCTGAAAAATTGGGTAGATTTAGTTTTAGATTTATTCTATAACTTGGATGATGATCTTTTTTGAGCTCAGCATGTCAAAAATTTGGAAAATTCCTAGCTCAACTCTACTCTGTCTCTCTGTCTCTCTCTCTCTCTGTCTGTCTCTCTCTCTTATGCACACACACCAACAACAACAAAAGAGAAACAATTCTTTATCTGTCTTCCCTATCTAGGCTAACATGAACAGTGGCACTTGCCAGCATCACTAAGGCTGGGCCTGAAGTAGAGGCCCCAGGCCTTCACTTCAGCCCTAGCATTATTCATCTTTTTTAAATGACCCCATAATCCCTTGCGGGGTGGAGTCTGGGCAACTGAATGGAGCTGAGTGTTTACTGGCCAGATGCCCTTCCTGTCGCCAATGTGGAGGTTTTTTTCAGCAGACATATTTTCATTGTGCCCAGAGAGGGAAATATCTGCCTCTACCTAGGATCAAACTCACAGCCTCCTGATTGTGAGCCGAGAGCTCCACCTCTAGGCCACCATACCACTTCAGCCCTAGCATTATCGCTGCCTCTAAAAAGGCTGCCTTACCCCATCCTCACTGGCTCAAGGTTTCCTTCCATCTTTCCGAGATTGGTAAAATGAAGACCCAGATTATTGGGAGAAATATGCTGATTCTGTAAACCAATTAGAGAGCGATGTAATGCACTGTGAAGCAGTATATAAGTCTAAGTCAGGGGTGTCCAAACTTGGCAACTTTAAGACTTGTGGACTTCAACTCCCAGAATTCCTCAGCCAGCAGAGTCTTAAAGTTGCCAAGTTTGGACACCCCTGGTCTAAGTGCTATTGCTATTCCCCAAGGTGTGCCAGCCTGCCCCTTACCAAAGAGGTATCTTTAGTCTAAACAATTTTTGCTCAATATTACTGAAACTCTTAGATGAGAATCATGAAATCAAACCTTACTGTGTAATTGTTGTTTGTAGATTGCTATTTCAACCTTATTTTTACTGGAATATGTCCTTTCTAAATTGTGTAAGCATTCCTAGCACTGTTCCATAGCAAGCACAAGGAAGTGTCACAACAAATTGCTGCCTTTATGACAATCCACAAAATGAAGATTCCTGCCTCTCCCCCACAACAGCTGATACATATTTTGGACAAGCAGCCTGATCAATCCATCAATCAGAATAGAACTGGAAGGGACCTCTGGAGTCTTCTAGTCCAGGGGCATCTAATTGACAGCCTGCGGGCTGGATGCATCACGCACAGCACAGGCCACACCCACCTCAGCTCCGCAAAGGAGAAAAACGTCGTGAAACATCCCATGACGGGAACGTGGCATGGCGAGTTTGACACCCATGTTCTAGTCCAACCCCTTGCTCAAGCAGGAGACCCTACACCATTTCAGACAGGTGGCTGTCCAGTCATTTCTTAAAAACCTCCAGTGATGAAGCACCTACAACTTCTGAAGGCGAACTGTTCCACTGCTTAATTGTCCTCACTGTTAGGAAGTTTCTCCTTAAGTCCAGGTTGCTTCTCTCCTTATTAGTTTCCATCCATTGTTTCTTCTCTTGCCTTCTGATGCTTTGGAAAATAAGTTGACCCCCCCCCCTTCTTTGTGGCAGCCCTTCAAATCTGGAATACTGCTATCATGTTACCCTAGGGCAGAGGTGTCCAAACTTGGGAACTTTAAGACTTGTGGACTTCAACTCCCAGAATTCCCCAGGCTGGGGAATTCTGGGAGTTGAAGTCCACAAGTCTTAAAGTTCCCAAGTTTGGACACCCCTGCCCTAGGGCTTCTTTTCTCCAGACTGGCCGTACCCAATTCCTGCAACCGTTTTCATGTTTTGATCATGGATACCTAATCATGACAACCTGTGACATTTTTGGTGATGTAACATATTAACATGTTACATTCGCACTAATTGTGGACAAGCATCTTAAAAGTTGTGCATTTTTTTTTTTAGAGTTTGAATGTGTGTCTTTTGTAATGCTTCCCTTACAAAATCTAGTTGGCTCTAAATCTTCAATGTACATGTTTGGTTTTGTTTTGTTTTAAGATACTCTGCCATCTAGTGCCCAGATCCTTTCAGTGCATTGTGACAGAGCCCCCTTTATCTTAAGTAGCCTTCTCCAGCCTGTATTCTGGATGGAGATGACGCAGTTGCAATTCATTTATCTAGAAGGGACAAAGTTAGAGAAGACGGTCATATGCCAAGGAGCCATGCAAGCCTCAGGGCTCTTTCCTTGAGATTTGCTTAGACCTCTATTTAGCTTTTATCTGGGTATCCTTGTATGTTAGCACATTTAGGTTTAGTTCCAAAAAGATGGACATTGAAAAACTTGAAATGTACCAGTCCACAACTGGACATGCATATCTGAATTCAGAGTCTTTGGTACATATTCTTTAAGTTAGGAATGGGAAAACTTTTAATCTCCTAAAGATTAAACGTGCTATTTTATTTAAATGTACTGTATTAAGAGCTGGATTTTGCTTGACATTAGAACAAAGATGCTTCACAATGATGCTTTTCCCACAACTCCAGAGTTGCTCATTAAACTACAAAACCCACCACCCACCCACCATGGAATGTGAAGTACAGTATAACAAGATTATTGAGCCAATTCACCTTCTGCCCATTTTGCAGGCTAATATTTCACAGTGTTGTTTATTTCTCATTCCAAATGTTAAGCAATACTAGACTACAGTATTTTTCGGAGTATAAAACGCACCTTCCCGCCCCCAAAAGAACATGGAAATGTTGGTGTGTCTTATATACTGAATGCAGCCATTTTTAAAAAAAAATTAATTTATTTATTTTTCTTTAAAAAAAACAAGACAACACATACAGAACAAAAGCAAGGAGAAGAAACAACTTTCCTCAACTTCTTCAAGCATGTCATTTGGTTACAAGTTTTTACAATTAAAAATAAAGTCACTGGTTATCCAATAAACATAACTAAATATTTAATTGAGCATTATGTGTTCAAATTACCATTAATATTCTATCATTTGTGACAGCCCTTATTTCCTTGAATCCATAATTATCTAATTAGGTAACAATAAGTCTTTATAGAATTATAATATGGCCTATCTCTAGAAAGTAAAAACAAAGATTAAAACTAAAGATTCCCATTAATTCATATTGCACATTTATACTTTCAGTTAACCATAATGTCATCAATCATCCACAACTCCAAATATAATTTTCCATTGTTAATTATCAATCCATATAGTCATTAAGTATTTCAATTCATATGTGTATCCATTGTTCATTACATCATCATTAGTAAGCAGAAATCTTTATAGTATAGAACAGTGATGGCGAACCTATGGCACGCGTGCCACAGGTGGCACGCGGAGCCATTTGTCAGGGCACGCGAGGCGCTGCCCTGTTAGCTGAGTTCACCCTTTTTAAAAGCCATTTTTCGCCCTCCCCGGGCTCCTCTAGAGCCTGGGGAAGGCAAAAACAGCCTCCCCCACCTCCCCGGACGCCCTCCGGAGGCGTCAGGGAAGCCTCCGGACAGTACCTGAAGCCTTCGGAGCGCTCAATATGATCCTCCGAGCAAACCGGAAGTGACTTCCGGTTTGCTCTGAGGGTCGTTTTGAGCCCTCTGAAAGCTTCAGGGACCGTCCAGAGGCTTCCCTGAAGCCTTCGGAATGCTTAAAACGACCATCCGAGCAAACCGGAAGTGACTTCCGGTTTGTTCGGAGGGTCGTTCTGAACTCTCCGGAGGCCCTGATGCCTCTGGAGGGTGTCCGGGGGGGCGGGGGAGACTGTTTTCACCCTCCCCGGGCTCCTATAAAGCCTCTGGAGCCTGGGGAGGGCGAAAAAAGCATGTAAAAATGGGGCGGTGCCTGTAGTGCACGCATGCGCACTGGGGGTCGCACATTGCCCTATGGGTGCGGCACGCCCGCACATGACCCCCCCTGCACTCCCCCCACTTATGGTATGCTAGCCAAAAAAGGTTCGCCATCGCTGGCATAGAATGATCGCTACCTAGAATTATACCTAGAAGTTCAAATCATCCCACTCTTATACATTAGATTCATTATTGTTCTTCATATATCGTGAGTATGTACCTATTTTTGTCCTCCCAAAGACCCACCCCCGCATCCCATTTTTGCGAAAAATGGGAGAAAAATGGGGCGTTTTTCGCAAAAATTGAGGCATTTCCCCCTGTCTCCAGCCCGCAGAAGCACTCTGCAGGCTTCAGCAGGGGGACGGGGAAAATGCTACTGTTTTTGCACAAAACAGCCCATTTTCTGGTAATTTTTTGCAAAAACGGAGGTATTTTTGCCTTCCTCCAGCCCTGCTGAAGCCTGCAGAATGCTCCTGGAAGGCAGGGAGGACGAAAACTTTTTTTGTTACTTACCTCTTCAAAATCTTGGTGAGTCTTATACACCGGTGCGTCTTATAGTTCTTTAACCTTCTAAGCTTCAGTTTAGCAGTCTCTAATAAGCCAGTTCCAGGCTTAAGTGGTTTCTAGGGCTGTAGCCTTTGGTTAGCCCCTCTATGGTAGCCTTTCCACTCTGAATGTATTCGGTGACAGTGGTTTCCACTTTAAGTTTCCATAGTGACCTAAAGTGATATAGTTAAGTGAAATCATGGAAATAAAATACTGTCACAATCGTTGGCCCTTGCTTGAACTCTGCCCTCCACAGTTGTCCTACAGTATGTTACTGTATGTTACAGTATGTTACTGCCTGGTGAACTTCTTCATATTTTGATTGCTAAATCCTGTTCCAATTTAACTTGCTTAACTTGCACATACTCACCGAAAGATCATCTTTCCTCACTTGACGCTTTCAACTCTGGATGGAACTGATAGATGTGCAAATTCACCCATCAAGAAGAGGTCAGGCTGGAGAAAACTGTTGTAGGTGTCATAGATATCCATGCTCTTATTCCAGCGTTCATCTAAGAATGCAAATGAGAGCCAAATCAAAGGAACTCCGTATAAGTTGCTTATCAGCTGAAGGAAACATATAAATGAATGACTAGTGGTAACAGATTTTTTTAAAATGTTGAACTCTTTCATTAGGACCTTGCCACTCCACCATCTTCTAGAAAGGACTCCGGAACATTTCCGTTCATGGAATGGTGCCCAGAAAAGGTGCAGAAACTTTATGATATCCCATCAAACCCTGAAAAGTCAAGATCTTGCCCATGGCAAGACTCAGCAGTGGAAGATGTAAGTTGGATAATACTTGAATAAATGTGTTGTTCTGAATCATAGAAATAAGTGGGAATCACATGCTTCCAGATGTTGGGTGAAGAGGAAAAGAGAGTGGGATGCTGAAAGTTCCTGGTTTTATGCCCTCTCTGGCCTTTGATCTTGATCTTGTATTCTGATTGGTTGTCAGGCTCCCATGGGGCCATGCAGGGGCAACTCTGTAAGCTGTGCTTTGAGTCCTAGTTTGGTTGAGCATTGCTTCTTCCCAGGTGCCCTGTGGTGAGATGGGTAAAGGGCTAATACTATCATGCCTTAATCCCATCACCCTGGAGCTGAAGGGGGAGATCTTTGTTATGTAGAATAGACTGGCCCAGGCTTTTTTAATGGCCCATTGACAAAGGTGGGGGCCATTAAGACTGAGTCTGCTTCCTGCCTAGAAAGTTGGTTTAATGGTGAACAGTTGTTCACCAAATGTTTCTCCATTTCCGATCCAGGGAAATATAATATTCTGCCTTTTCAATATTTCCCAGGATATTTCATTTTTCTAGGAGACGGTTTTCGTTTAACTTCCTACAGAGTGAAGCTCTTGAAATTCAGCAGGGTAGGATTTGGAGTAGGAACAAGCAGTTAAAATCTGATCTGCAAAAGTTGACTGTAAGTTTAGATTTATATCAAGCCTGGGAAATCCAAATGCTTCCTAGTGTCCATTAATCACAGGATCGACTGTGATTGTAAAAGTGAAGCGTAACATCAATAACACAAAGAATTTTTAAAAAGCTGTTTTTCTCAAAACAAAATTTGAAGTCTCCTCTCATCTTAAAGACAAGCAAACACATTATGGCATATGGACTTCCTCTGGCCTTTGGGTTCTTTCAGGAAGTGATGCAGATCTGATTAACTAAACTCCACACTGATCATATAAGCCCACAATTGAGTGTTTCAACATTCTACAATTTCCCTCCCTATCAAATCTTCAGCAAGGAAACTTTGCTTCCTGCAAAAATGAAAACCTTATATTCCATTGGGTTGAACAAGCAATCTGATCCTGTAATTCTGGAGGAACAAAAAGTCATCATTTCAGAATAGGCCAATCTGAAAGCAATGGAGTAATGTTGTCAGGCTCTGCAGAAACAATTCACCGTAGTTACTTTTTAGTATGTTTAGGTGCAAAACTGAGAGCTCGAGAGCAGGAGGCATTTACTTGCCAATAGCTCAGCAATGGTTGGTTGGCACTTCTCTATCCTCAGTTGTTGACCAGGAACAACGAGAGATACCTATTAGTTCTCTGTGAGCAGGATGAACCTGGAAGAGGTCAAAATCCTGACCATTCTTTTAAGTGGAATCATAGGGGATAGGTTACAGAAACTTTGGTAGTCAATAGTGGTAGTCAATAGTTCTCTCTTGAGTTCACATCATCAAGCCCATAAAGCAGTGGTGGGTTTCAAATTTTTTTAGAACCTCTTCTGTAGGTGTGGCCTGCTTTGTGGGAGTGGCTTGCTGGCTATGTGACCGGGTGGGAGTGGCTTGCCAGCCATGTGACCGAGTGAGAGTGGCTTGGCAGTCATGTGACTGAGTAGGCGTGGCCAACTTGTAAAATGTGGTGAAACTTAACAACGCTCTTGCTTAGCAACCAAAGTGTTGGCTCAGGAACTCTGGCACTGAAGTGTGCAAGTCTTAAAGCTGTCAAGTTACAAGACTCTTGCATCCCTAACCCTTTAGAAAAAAAAAACCCAGGGGTGTTCAAACTTGACAGCTTTAAGACTTGTGGACTTCAACTCCCAGAATTCCTCCTCCAGTCATGTTGGCTCAGGAACTCTGGCACTGAAGTGTGCAAGTCTTAAGGCTGTCAAGTTACAAGACCCTTGCACCCGTAACCCTTTAGAACCCCCCCCAGGGGTGTTCAAACTTGGCAGCTTTAAGACTTTAAGGTTTAGATAGGACTCTTAGAGGCGGGTGGGGCAAGCGTGGTGCGGATGGGCGGGGGGAGGGAGCTGGAACCGGTTCTAACCAGCACGGTAGATTTGTGGAACCTCTTCTATAGAAGAGGTTAAAACTGGCAGGAACCCACCCCTGCCATAAAGTGTGGCCCTCTGTTATCATGTAGAGGTTGGTACAGGCAGATCCTCCACACAATGAAGAAAGGGGGAGAATGCTACTACTAATCGCTCCTATGTAGGATTACAGCTAGCCCTTGACTTGCAACAATTCATTTAGTGACTGCTCAAAGTTGAAAAAAGTGACTTATGACCGTTTTTCACACTTAGGATCATTGCATTATCTCCATGTCACGTGATCAACATTCAGACACTTGGGCACTGACTCACATTTCTGACGGTTGCAGTGTCCCAGAGTTGCATAATCAACTTTTGTGGCCTTCTGACAAGCAAAGTCAAAGAGGAAGCCAGATTCCCTTAACAACCATGTTACCAACTTAACAACTGCTGTGATTCACTTAACTGGGCAAGAAATGTCATCAAATGGGGCAAATTCACTTAACAAATGTCTCACTTACCAATATAGATTTTGGGTTCAATTATGGCCGTAAGTCGAGGACTATCTGTACTTGCGGTATTTTACGTTTCTTATCTGTTGGTTTATGATTAGTGTGCCAATTTTTGTTCTACAATATATATATATATGATATAATATAATAATATGAATATTAGAGAAGAAGAGAACAGAAATGAAGGAGTAGAAATAATCTATCATTCTTTGTTCTCCTCTCCAGATGTATGTCATCCCAACACCGTCACCTAAACCCAATGCCAATCCTGCGGAAAAGCATTACAAAACGTTACCAAATCTTTGGAAATCAGAATGGATCTATGATGTACCTGTGGCACCAGACAAAGCAAAATTAATACAAACCTCTCAGAATCATTTCCCTCAGAAGCATGCACTTTATGATATACCACCAAACAGGTTCAATTCTGATACCCCAAAAATATCTCCAATAAACAATAAAGGGCAATCAGTAGATCCACAATTGTATAATATTCCACCTCTACATAGGAAATTAACTTGCCCAGAGCTTCCTCTTTATGATGTACCATCCACCCGCGATACATTTGCGCAACGTCCAGCCAGCAACTATGATGTTCCTTCCAATGTTTTGTCTACTAGGATTGAAAAGGAAAGCCAAAAATGGACTCATTATGATATTCCAAAAGGAACACCTGTTGCTTTGGCACAACGGAAAGAAAACAATCATAATTTGGGAGATAACGTATACATTATCCCTTTGCCGTCATCCACAGAATGCAATGTGGACCAAGATAGATTGTCCATTTCAAGTGAAAATAGCAGGACCAGCACCATATCTACGTTGTCAAATTCTTCTACCGACTCCTTTTCGTCTTCAATTTTATCAAAGTTTCCAGAAGAGGTCATAAAAGAGACAACTATGGAGCTTGAGTTGGCTATAGACACCCTGACTAAACTACAGCATGGCGTATCCAGTTCTGTTGCAAGTCTAATGATTTTTGTGAGCAGTAAGTGGCGATACCCAGAATATTTAGAAGAAAACATTGAGGAAATCCACCGAGCAATTGATCACATAAAAGTGTCTTTGGGAGAGTTTTTGAAATTTGCTCAAACTATTGAAAGAAATGCAGTTTTGGGGTCGGACAGTAAACTTCAGGCAAGAATTAAAAAACAACTGAATGTTCTCTCAGATTCCTTTCAGATTTTGGTACACACCAGAGATGCCTTAAATAAATGCAAGTGGTCACTTGAGATTCTGGCTGTTAAGAAACCTCAGAGTAACCCAGATGATCTGGATCAGTTTGTTATGGTGGCTCGTACCCTTCCTGATGACATTAAGAGATTTTCATCTATTATCATAGCTAACGGGAAGCTACTGTTCAAAAAAAGCTGCAAAGATAAAAATAGCAAGGATTCTAAAGCGGGTGTAGAGCTTAAAATGAAGAAATTTGGCCAAGAAAAGCAAGGAGAAAATAATTCTGTTCTCATAAGTAGTTTGAGCAAAGCAAAAGAAAATGATCTCTATTCAACAGAGACAAGTCTTTCTGTCCCCAAAGACTCCTCAACTCATCTACAGGTTGGTGTGGTTGGAATAACTGTACAAATGACAACATTTTAAAGTTATTGATATGTGGTCGAGACCAAGTTTGGTGAAGCAGTGACGTGCGGTGATATTTATGACTGGTGAGGCTGGTGACGTCATCAAACCGCGTGGTTGCTCCAATTGCATGGGCGCAGCCCAAACGGAGAAGTTTCTTTTCTCAGAAATGTCAGAAAGGGACAGACAGGCTGCCGCAGCTCCACTAAAAAGACATTTCTGAGAAGAGAAACTTCTCCTTTCTCCTCCTCCCCCCCCCCTTCTAGCACTGACGTTGTTACCTAGGCATTTTTTGCATCGGGCGAGCCCGGGATCCTTGCAAGGGGAATGGGAAAATGTGTGCAGGCGGCTCCTCAGCAGCGCACAGCCTCAGATTAGCGCAGTCGTGATTCCCTTCCCCTACACACGTCCCATTCCTCTCCTTCCTAAGTCAACATGAAGGGGACCGTGGCTGTGCTGATTGAGGCTGGAGCTGAGGAATTGCCTGCACGCGTGGTCCCATTCCCCTTGCAAGGATCGTGGGCTCGCCAGATGCAAAAAATGCCTAGGTAACATCATCAGTGCTAGAAGGGAATGGGCAGGGAGAAGGAGGAGAAAGGAGAAGTTTCTCTTCTCAGAAATGTCAGAAAGAGGCAGGCAGGCTGCTGCAGCTCCACTGAAAAGACATTTCTGAGAAGAGAAACTTCTCCTTTCTCCTCCTCCCCCCCCTTTCTAGCACTGATGATGTTACCTAGACATTTTTTGCATCGGGCGAGCCCGGGATCCTTGCAAGGAGAATGGGAAAACGTGTGCAGGCGGCTCCTCAGCACACAGCCTCAATAAGCGCAGCCGCAGTCCCCTTCATGTTGGTTTAGGAAGGAGGGGAATGGGACCACATGTGCAGGGGAAGGGGATCGCGGCTGTGCTAATCTGAGGCTGTGCGCTGAGGAGCCACCTGCACACATTGTCCCATTCCCCTTGCAAGGATCCCGGGCTCGTCCGATGCAAAAAATGCCTAGGTAACATCATCTCACAGCCTCAGATTAGCACAGCCGCGATCCCCTTCCCCTGCACATGTGCTCCCATTCCTCTCCTTCCTGAGCCAACGTGAAGGGGACCGCGGCTGCGCTGATTGAGGCTGGAGCTGAGGAGCCTCCTGCACACGTGGTCCCATTCCCCTTGCAAGGATCCCGGGCTCGCCCGATGCAAATTGCGAGATCGGCATACTTGGGGCTGCTGCTGAGATGTCCAGGGAGGCTAAACCAAGTCACGCGCCTCTCCCAGCCACTTTCGCGGCTTCTTGGAGTACTTTTTCTAAAATTTTCATGATGAGAGCGGTGCGACTCTGCCTCCCCTGCCTCCCCTGACTGCACGTCACTGAGGTGAAGGCACTAGGCTAGAAACTGGGAGACCATAAGCTCAAGTCCTGCCTTTGGCACAAAGCCAGCTAAGTGACCTTGGGCCAGTCACTTTCTCTGAGCCGCAGGAAGGAGGTAATAGTAGGCCACTTTTGAAAATCTTGCCAAGAAAACTGCAAGGACTCGTCCAGACAATTGGCAGGAGTCAGTATTAACTTTAAAGTACAAAAAACTCCATGTGAGTGAATCAAAAACCCCATGTGAGAGCCTTCTCTGTGGGAGCGCCTTCCCTCTGGAATGAGCTGCCCCTGGAGCTTCACATAATCCCTGACCTCCGGTCTTTCTGACGCGCCCTAAAAAGTTGGCTTTTCCAGCAAGCCAGCCTGGCTTGTTAATTTTATCTAATTTTTTAAATGTTAGTGTTATATTAATTGGGTTTGTTTTTTGGATTGTTTCTAATTTCCTTTTAACTTTTGTAATATGTGATTTTTAATGCTGTACGCTGCCCTGAGTCCTTTGGGAGAAGGGCGGCATATAAATCCAATAAAACAAACCAACCAACCAACCAACAAACATCCATATACCTGCAATGGCTAGGGATGGAGTAATGCAATTGGATAGATAATGGGAACTGGTTGCCTGGGACTGTGATGGTGAACCTATGGCACATGTGCCCGAAGTGGCATGCAGAGCCATGTCACCTGGCACACCCGGTGTCACTGATCACTTTATACATTCAACCTGTAGTGCAGTTACTATCTGAATTCAACCACATTGAGGCTGCTTAATGTAGCAAGCATTTGTCATGTTTTTTTTTTCAATAGTATAGAATGCAATATTGTACATCAACGTGTTCAGATAATATATTCAATGTCACACATGCTCAAACCAGCATTCTCACTGAATTAAGGCCAGGGGTGGGCACTACTGCCAGTTCGCTCGTGTGCATGCAGTGCACGCATGCACAGGGCAATTTAAATTGTTCTGCACATGCGCAGAACTGAAAAACAAGGGAGAAAAACAAGAGAGAGAAAAACACGCCCCTCAACTGGGAACCAGTTCAAGAGGGTGACAGGACTGGGTCGCTGCTGGTTCCAGTGGCCCAAGCCACCAAACTACTACCGGTCCGACTGAACTGGTCGGAACCTACCACTGGTTAAGGCCAGTAACAGCTGAGTTAAAGGGCAACAGAATTTTACCACTATACCGAAGTGTCATACTTAAGAGAGTAGTTAGTATCAGTCCCAAAGCAACACTGGATCTCTGATTCTACATTACTGGTTGAATTTAACAACTGAACCAGCTTATTTTCACCCAGCTGTGGTGTAACCCTAATTGCAAAATACTGCTCGCCTGCTCTACAAACCTTGTAAGTGATCCAAAGTGGGGGACATTTTCATCTCTATCCCTCTTTGGAATTCCTGTGTTCCAGTGGATTTTAATGGAAAAACTTGGAAGTATCCGAGCAAAATTTGCCAGAGTTTTGTCTGTTTCTCCCTTTCTGTTTGCAAGATCAGTCAGGTTTTCCAGTTCTTTCCTCTTCCTTTTAAGTGGCATGGGAGACAGAATAGGGGAGATTGCTTCGAAAGAGCTGAATTGGAGCCAGTGTAGAAATACCATTACAAGGAATTCCAATTCAAAAGTCTACATGTTGTAGAGAACGTTATCACACACAACACAACACACACACATACACACATACACACACACACACACTTCATCCAGGGCTTCTGCTAGCTAAAAATAAGATTTCCACCCAAAAAAAATTTTTAATTGAGGTTTATTGAGCAAGGGATACCATTACATACATTCCAACAACTGGATTACTTTAATGTTAGAACTTAAATTTCTCTTTCCTCTTGCTGGTCCAGAGTCTTCTTCAGTTTCTTTCACTCACACCTTCCCTGTATCAGTGGGCTGCTGGCCCATTTCCCAGACAACTGAAGAACATGCAGGCATCTTTCCCAACCATCTCGGGAATCCTTATCAGGCTGGGAACAGATCATTACAAATATAGCCACATTATATTTAACGATGGTGAGAAAAGTCCCTAGCTGAACCAAAAAAATTGATGTTATTAAGCTGTCCGTGGGATTCTGCAATTACAGGAAACGAAGCAGGGGAGCCAGACAGTCACATTCCTTTACAGATAGTTAGAGCTTTATTTTTCCTTTTGCAGACATTAGATAAGCGTGCATTGCAAGTGAGAGAAATATGCCTGTTGAAGGGTTCTATCAGATGGTGTCATTTTCTCTTTGGGTGGCAAGGAGATGAGGGGAGTTTGGGTGGCTGTGAGATCTGCAGTGCCTTGTGTTCTCATCTCAATCTTCTCAGCATTCTGAGGTCTGCAGGAAATCAATCAGGTGTGCTTTAAATGGTTTAAGGAAAGACTGTGGAAATAATCTTAATGTTAAAACACACATTATGCCTGCGGAAGCTTCTATGCTCTATCAACAGAGATTTAATAAAAACTTAAGAAGTATGGGAAGCCACCCTCTCCCCGAGAAGAATGAAATATTTTGAGGAATACTAAAAAAAGGCAGATCATTATATTTAAAGAAAGAGAGAAATGGAGAAACATGTTTTTAGAGGCAGAAAGCAATCCCCACTTTCCTTAATAGCCCACAGCAGATGTCAGCACTTAAGAGATAAAGAGCTTATTGAAAGAAGACAAGTATCTAGATAGCTCTATTCATAAGCAAATACCCTCAACCAACAGCCAAAACAGGATGAAAGCCATTAAGCCACAATAGGAATTACCCAACACCCTTTGAGAACACAAGCCCCTTCATTGCATCACCCTCAGAGCAGCCCAAACTTCAACCAAACTTAGCTCAGCTCAGACAAGCACCTAGGATTTGTACTTTGTCTATAGAGCAGGGGTGTCAAACTCGCATCGTCATGACAGCGTCATGTGTCATATCAGGACTTCCCCCCCCCTTTGCTAAACCAGGTGTGGGTGTGGCCAGTGTGTGATGCATCTGGCTTGCGGGCTGTGAGTTTGACAGCCCTGCTATAGAGCCTGCTATGACCCTTACATAACTCATACATGGGAGTCTGACAACAGCCAATAGAATACATGTTCTTGCACAGGAACAGGAAGCTCATGTGCAAAGCCCCCCAAAAGGTATAAAAGGCACCCGCTCTAAACTCCATTTTGTTAGCTGCCTAGAAGCACAAACCCATGTGGCTCTGTTTCATCAATAGACCCTCTTTCTAATCAGCCTTCAGCCTCCATTTGGTCTCTACTGCCTTTCTCCTGGCTTGGAACGGGAACTGGATTTTTCTTCCCATGCAAGCAAGGGACAGTTCCTTGACATTTTGAAGACCTGCTGCCAACACATTGGGCTAGTTGGACAAATAGCTTTATCACTAAGGCATTTTTCTACCTTCTTAATTGCAGTATTTCCATATACTTTATATTTCTGATGGGATGAAGCATTTTAAACAGCCTCTCTCATCTTGATGCCCTTATACTAGAGCAGGGGTGTCAAATTCAAGGCCCAGGGGCCAGATCCAGCCTGCGGGGTACTTAGATCTGGCCTTTGGGGCTGCCCTGGATACAGCGAAGGACCGGCCCGCGGTATCTCTTCCAGTGAAAATGGAGCTCACAAGGGCTGTGTGTGGCCCTTTGCTGGCAGAGAGTTGCAGGAGGTTGTCGCAGGCGAAAAATGGAGCTCGGGAGCCCATTTTTGCTGGCAGAGCACTTGGGCCGCCAAAGACACCCCCAACATGACTGATTTTGAGCTGGCCATGCCCCCCCCCACCTCCCCCCAAAGTCATACACAACCCTGATGTGGCCCTCAATGAAATCGAGTTTGACACCCCTGTACTAGTAAAAAGATCTTCCTACAGCCAGCACAACCACTGATAGGATTTCCAGGACAAGCTACACAACATTTATAGTGGGGATTCTCAATGTTTTTCTTCTTTTTGTTCTCTCTAGAGTTCTCCACCTACCATGAAAGAAAGGACTCTCAGCAAACAGGATCCAGATAACAGAATGATACTCTCCAGCCTCTCCAGACTGTATTTTGGAGCTGTCCAGAAAGCCATCGGTGTCTTCCACAAAACCCTTAGCGATAATCGGACTCCTGAAATCTTTGTCGCCAAGAGCAAGCTGATCATTATGATAGGCCAAAAGCTGGTGGACACCTTGTGTCAGGAAGCCCTTGAAAAGACCAACCGAAACGATGTCTTGCGTGGCAGCAGCACATTTTGTGGCTTGCTGAAAAGTCTGGCAATTGCCACCAAAAATGCCGCCATGAAATATCCAAGTTTTGAGGCACTTAAAGAGCTTCAGAATCAAGCCGATGAATTATCTCAATTCACACAACAATTTCGAGATATGATGGAATGAAGGAATACTGGAACAATTCAAAAGGCAAATTTGGACGTAATGCTTGGACGGGATAAAGTACATCCATGTGAAGGGTGGGGGGTGGGGATGTAAGTTGACTCCCCTCTCTGTGTCTCTTAATACAGCTCCAGCCAATACTGAGGGAGAGGCCTGCAAGAGTATCTTCTCCCAATGTTTAAACAGGATTAAATTCTCCCCATTGTCAAGAATGCTGATATAAAGATTTCCCGAGAAGAAGCTTCCCTTTGTATCAACTTGACGTTTATCCTCAACATCTATACAGACAGCAGCCTTGAACATAAGTAGCTTGGAGTCAAAGTTCAGTTTATACAACTCCATTTAAATGTGTGTGTTCTGTTGAGGCTTAATGTTTCATCAAGACTCTAAGCATGTTCACAAAAACTGTGTTGGATTTTTAGACATGTTAGGTTTTTTTTTTATTATTACAAAGCATGTGCGTCTGTCTGCTTGAAGGTAACTGTACTGTAGCACTCTACCCCATAGAGATGTGGTGAGAATATATACATTTAATAAAAACCTGACAGTAAATTGATATGACAAGATTAGGGCTATTTAGAAGGCTTTTATGAACTGTTGCAATAGTGCTCAGGTTATTAGCCATTCTTGCAACCATTCACTTGGTTGGACAAACTCTGGTGGACTCTTTAAGATGGTGCATACTGTGACTAACCATGGTTTCAGGTGTAATGGTATATTATGAATTATTTATACAGCAAAAAGCATGGTAAAAAATAGAAATTGTTCAACAGTCTGGTAATTCCTAATTGGTCTCGGCTCTGTTATTTATCTAAATTTCTCTTCTTTCTTATTTCCTTCTTGATACAATTGCTCCTTTTACAGAATTACACTCTCTTCATATCAACAAACTTGCATTTTACTTACAGTTCAAACAGGAGCACTATTCACAAATAGGGGAAAGGGCATCATTCTGTGTGAACATACAATGAGAGATTTTTTTAAAAAAAGGAAAAGTAACATACAACAAATAAAAGGGAATCTTCCAGACCCTTCCAACCTTCAAAGGGACTAATTAATGTCTCTGTGTGAGTGTGCGCATATGTATGTATGTGTATGAATATATGTATGTGTTGTGGCCCAGCAGGAGCCGTTGCAGCTGCCACCAGACTCCAAGAGTGAGGGTCCCTATGAGTCGGTTCAGGAGGATGTGGAGGACCCTGGACAGGGTTCCGACTCTGAGCAGGGATCGGAAAGTCTGGTCGGCCACCAGGAGGCGCCTGAGGCATGGAGCAGCGGTGAAAGCCAGAGGAGGAGGGCTCCTGATGTCATGCCTTGGAGCAGTGGGGAGGAGTCACGAGACAGTGAGTCAGAGATTAACAGGGAGTTCCTGGACGCCCGTTACCACCGCGCCCATAGACACAAGGAGCGAGGGCGTAATTATCGGCGGTAAGGGCTCTCAGCTGTTGATCAGGAGACTCCTCTTCAGGCTATAAAAGGGTTGACTGTGCATACGCCCTTTGCAGCAGTCAACAAAGAACTCCTGCAAGAAGTTTTGGTCTTGAAACGTAGCAGGCTGGATAGCTGCTTTCATGTCTTGTATTTGTGAGCTTTGTCGTGGTGGTTTACTGCCACGGAACTTTCTGTCTGTCTGTAAAATAAACCCTGTTCATTTGTATTGTTCCGGAGCGTGTTCTCTGTGGGCGAAGGAGGAGGAAGGGGGGTCAGAACATGTATGTATGTAAAAAGAAGGTACTAGGTACAATTAATCCTTCCTTGTGCATGTAAGGTTGCTTAGACCAAGAAGGACTTGCTTGTTCTATAATAGGTAAAAATCAATGTAAATGTTTGCAAAATAACTATTAGTCTCCTGTTTTTAAGACATTCAACATAAAAAGGTAAAAAAAATCGTTAAATTATGGATTTGAAGACCATTATTAAAAGCCCAATGAACTTCAAGAGGAAGTCCTTGAGAAAAGCTGAGTTCGCTCTTATAGTGATGAGGACTAAGCAGAAGTTCATAAAATGGGGTTCAGCCCCCCCCCCCCCCAGCATGCATACACAGCAACCGTATTGTTCTCTTTAGGGCAAAAGACAGGATTTTATCAAACATTTCGAAAGATTTTCTAAATGTTATTTTATCAAGTTGCTTTCTGGCATTACAGAAAACACTGAACCACAAGCAAAATGACCTATGCTGAATACACTAACATACAAGAAATGTTACCAAGGTTAACACTAACTGAAATTATTATGTTATATGGCTGTGTCCATTAAGTCATTACCTGCCCTTATGCAAACACAATGCATAAATATAAACACGGAGTATTGAAAATGGATCTTTTGTGATGCAACAACAGTCTTTTCTAATTCACTACATTTTATAAGGAAGAGGAAAAGCTATTACTCATTTGTAACCCATTTGCCACTGCTTTTTCCACCTTCAATAGAAAACTTATTGAAGATTTTTAATTTATTCTGCTATTAATTAAAACAGTTCAATATTTTTAAAAGCTTTGTCAGAAAAGACCACATGCCAGTGGTGGGTTCTGGAGCCCGTACCGGTTGGAACGGGCCTGGCGGCGTCCACATGGACGCGCACAGCGCGAGCATGTGCCTTAGTGCCTCTGCGAGCCTCTGCGATGCTCAGTTGCTCAGCGTAGCATTGTGCAGCTCTGTACGTGCCGTGCACGGAAGCGCTGAAGCCTTAAAAGACCGGTAAGGAGCTCGGGAGGGTGGGTGGGCCCTCCGGAGCACCGTATTGGAACGGTATCCGGTCCTCTGGGCAGGCTCGGGTACGCCTGTACTGGGACGTACCGCCTGCAACCCACCACTGCCACATGCTGATGTTAAGGGAATCTGTTCACTACAGTGAACATAAATCTTTTCAAGTGATGTTTAATATGTATCTGGGGGGTTGAACTATGAAGTTCTTGGTGCTCTCTAAACTTGGTTGTTTCCTTATCTCATCTCACAATAAATAGACAGAAGAAATCAGAGTTTCAACTGGGCTATTATTAGCATCTTAGACCAAGCTCAATCCAAAAATGCCAGGGAATTCTAGGAGACTTGGCATGTAGACAAACTGGTCTCAATAGAGATAAGCTACATTTACACACTATTCAAAAGAGTAAATTAAAAAAACAACATCGAATCAAAAAGACTAGACACATTCTCTCATATTCAGATAAGTAAGGATCAGCACCACACAATGAATCATCTAATATCCTAATCAAGGAACTATCAAAAAGAAAACCAAGAAAGGAGAATATTTGTAGCTCAGGGGTGAAATGAAGGGTCTTTGGTGCTCTCTGAGCTTGCTTGTTTTCTTGCAGACATTTCATTAGCCTAACTAGGTAACATCATCAATGCTAGTAAGGAGTGCTGTTTGCTGTCAGTTTATATTCTAGTGTCTTGCCTGTCTATGGGGGTGGTGGTGGTCTTAGAGATTCTTTGGTTGGGCTGTTTACTGATGGCTTTTGGGCAGTTTCTTGATTTGGATATAAAGAAAACCACGTTCCCATCAAGATTGGCAGGGTAAACTAGGTATACGTTTAAGTGCTATTGCTATATAAACAGGGACAAACCCCATCGTCATAGGCACTGATGATGTTACCTAGTTGGGTAATAAAACAACTTCGAGGAAATAACCAAGCTTAGCACCAAGGACTCCAAACTCTAAGTGCCAGAAATCAAATAGTTTGTTATTTGTGAAGTTTGACTTTACAGATCATAGAAATGTGCACAGAAGTTTAAATGCACCAAGCAATTCCTATCTTACCAGCAGATCCTCATTTTATCCCTCCACTGCGAGTCCCACAGGGCTCACCTGAGGGCAGAACAAAAAATAATGGATGGAAGCTAATCCAGGAGAGAACTAACCTAGAAATAAGGAGAAACCTCATGACAGGTAGAATAAATTAATCAGTGGGACAGCTTGCCTTCAGATGTTAGAGGTGCTCCAACACTGGAGATTTTAAAGAAGAAATTGGACAGCTATTTGTCAGAAATGGTGTAGGGTCTCCTGTTTGAGTGTGGTGAGTGGTGGTGAGGTGGGGTTGGACCTACAAGGTCCTTTCCAACTCTGTTATTGGGTCAACTGTAACTGTAGTTGGATTCAGAATCTTAGCTTCTGTGTATGGAACTGGGTTACTTAGGAACTGGGTATGTCTAGTTTAATGAAAAGAAGGACTGAGGGAGACATGATAGCAGTGTTCCAATATCTCAGGGATTGCCACAAAGAAGAGGGAGTCAAACTATTTTCCAAAGCACCTGAGGGCAGGAAAAGAAGCAATCGGTAGAAAATATTCAAGGAGAGAAGCAACTTAGAACTGAGGAGAAATTTCCTGACAGAACAATTAATCAATGGAACAACTTGCCTCCAGACGTTGTGAATGCTCCAACACTGGAAGGTTTAAAGAAGATATTAGATAACGATTTGTCTGAATAGGTGTAGGTTTCCTGCCTAGGCAGAGGGTTGGACTACAAGACCTCCAAGGTACCTTACAACTGTATTATCCTTATGATTTATATTGATATTGTTTCCTGATTGTTTATTTGTACCCTATGATTAACATTAAGTGCTGTACCTTATGATTCTTGACTAATGTATTTGTCTTATGTACGCTGAGAGCATTGCACCAAAGACAAATTCCTTTTGTATCCAATCATACTTGGCCAATATTCTATTCTATTCTATTCTATTCTATTCTATTCTATTCTATTCTTTTATTTATTATTTTATTTTATTTCATTATTTTGTTATTGATGAAAGAAATGTCCTTCTGGGTTTGGCTCCAAGTGGGGAAAAAGACACTGGAGACATGGAGGCTGCTTGGAAAGATGGTTTTAATGGTGGATAGGACCACATGGCCTGAGTCATGAACAGAAAAGGTCATCACATGCTTCAATGTTGGTGGAGAAGAAGAGAAGGGGCGATGGAGGGGCTTGCTAGGCTTTTTATAACCTGTTCAGTCCCACCTCTCTGTTTCCTGTTCCTGTGTAAGAAATGCATTCTGATTGGTTGTCAGACTCACATGGGCCCATGCAGGGGCAACTCTATAGGCTGAGTCCAGGTTTGGTTGAATTCTCAGAGTTCTCAGATGCCATGTGGTCAGTTGAGTAAAGGCTTATATTATCATGCCTTCATTCCCATCCCCCTGGAGCTGAAGGGGAGAACTCTTTATTATGTAAAGGGACTGGCTTGACCACCTTAATGGCCCAATGACAAAGTGGGGTTGGGCAGGAAGCTACAGGGAGCTATTCTCAATTTAAAACATGTTTCTTCCTTTTCACATCCAGGGAAATATAATATTCTGCCTTATCAATATTTCCTAGGATATTTCATTTTTCTGGGAGAGGGCTGGGTGATAACTTCCTACAGTTATTTTGTTATTTTATTATTTTATTTTAATTATTATTGTTAGATATTAGCATATATCGCTGTAAGTCTCCACTCAGGTCCGCCGCTAGGGCGGGAACTAGGGATCATTCTGATTGGTCGAGAGGCGTACCCAATCCCTATAAAAGGGGAAACCTCAGACCACACACTAAGCTGGATCACTACTACTATTAATAAAGAGCTGTTAAGTCACTACTTGTCCGGAGTCTGTTCTCTCGTTGCCCCAATCTAACACTGGCGACGAAGGTGGGATCGAGAGACAGATAGGATGAAGACGCTACCTCCAGAATCCAAGGATTCGATCCAGCCTAGGAATTCGGCAGGAATTCCGGCAGCCATCTCAGCGCGGCAAATTCAAACGCAGACAAGATGGCGATGCACACTCCTCCAGCTCCGTTCGATCCACTGAACGACCATTGGGAGTCCTACATGATCAGGTTCGAGTGTTTTCTCGAAGCAAACGAATACACGGGAGTACCGGACTCTCGCAAGAAGAACATATTCCTGAGCTACTGTGGGCGAGGTCTTCGAAACGGCCAGAGACCTCTCTGAGCCAACCCCTATACAAACGGTATCATGGGCGGCGCTACAACAGACTTTACAAACACACTACGCGCCAAAACCTTCCCGCCACGTTCGCCGCCAGGAATTCAACACGAGGAACCAGAAGGCGGGAGAATCAATCAACCAATATGTTGCAGCGCTGCGGAAAGCGGCCACGCATTGCGAGTTCAGGGATCTGGACGAGCAAATCCTGGCAAGACTCATATGCGGGTTGAGAGACATCTCTCTACAGAAGCGGTTGTTGGCCAAGTCAAACCTAAGCCTACAGATTGCACTCGATGAAGCAAGGGCGTCCGAATCAGCAGACAGATCATCCGAGACCATACAACGCGGATACAGCGCGACCCAGACCGGAACCAGACATGCCAGAGTTCACTATGAGGACACCGATCAAGAAATCGTGAAGTCCGAGTTCGAGGACAGTCACCGTATGCGGAGCAGTTACATGAGACCGGTGGGGAAACCCGAATTCCATTTGCCACCATGTGCAAGTTGCGGAGGGAACCACCCCCGGTCTACCTGTCGGTTCAGAAACGTTGTTTGCTCGCATTGCGACAAACTGGGGCACATCGCAAGAGTGTGCCGGAGCGAAGTCCCTGCCTCACAACGGCAGCCTCCGATGTACTGCCAACAGAAGCCCAACCCAGGGGCTTGGCGAAAAAACAAAGGGCGCCCAGAGAGAAACCAAAGGGAGTTTGCCGAGAGAGAATACACACAAAGAGCTGAAAGGGCACATTACCAGAGAGCCGAGAGAGAGTATCCCCAGGATACTGATGCAGAGAGGGAGTTGACCCAGAGAGAACCATTGCGAACCTATCTCACAACGATAGGTCAGGTCCGCACCAAGCGGCCTAAAAAGCTGAAAATCACTGTCCTCCTGGAGGACTCCCCTTGCGAGCTGGAAATTGACACTGGATCGTCCCTGACGATCATTTCATGGTCTGCCATGAAAAAGGCAATCCCTAGCCTTAAAAAGCGCCAACTGCGTACACCAGACATCCTGCTACGAGACTACCAGAGGAACAGGGTCCCCATCGTGGGTCAAGGCACGTTTCGGGTGCAGTTCTAGGACATCGTAGCCCAGCTGCCTGTGACCGTCACCTGTGCGCCATTACAGAGCCTCCTGGGATTGGATTGGTTTGAAGCCCTGGGGCTAGAAGTCACCGGAATCAACACTGTGGAGAACAGCAGCGCTGAACAGATTTTTAAGGAGTTCGAGGATGTGTTCAGCCCGGGTCTTGGTAAGTATGTGGGTAAACCTATATCATTCAATCTAGACCCCAACGTGGCGCCAATCCGACTCAAACCAAGGAGAGTGCCTTTCGCACTCCGCCCCAAAATTGATAAGGAGATAGATAAACTAGTAGAACAGGGGATCCTCGAACCGGTGGATCACGCGCGCTGGGAAATGCCCATCGTGACCCCAGTTAAACCAGATGGGTCAGTCCACATCTGCGCGGACTATAAATGCACAATTAATGTCGCCCTACAACAAAGTGCATATCCTGTGCCAGTAGTCCAACACCTATTGCAGTCGTTGGGGCCAGGAAAAATATTTGCTAAATTAGACATGGCACAAGCTTACCAGCAACTGCCAGTGGATAGCGCCACAGCGGAGGCCCAGACTATAGTGACGCATAGGGGTGCATTCAAATGCAACCGGTTGCAATTCGGTGTAAGCATCGCTCCCGGTCTGTTCCAGAGCGTCATGGAACGGCTTTTGCAGGGAATACCAGGGGTCGTCCCGTATTTTGACGACATCTTGGTGTCAGCTGCAAACGAGGAGCAACTAGTAAAAAGAGTTAGAACTGTTTTGGCCAGAATTAGAGAGAAGGGTCTCCGCCTTAAAAAAGAAAAATGCCAAATTAACGTGCCAAGCGTAGAATTCCTGGGATATAGAATCGATGGTTTGGGCATACATCCAACATCGAAGAAAATTAAGGCGATCCAGGATGCCCCCACACCACGTAACCAGACCGAGTTGCAGGCATTCCTCAGACTACTTAACTTCTACAGCGTTTTTCTGAGACAGAAAGTGACCGTTGCTGAGCCGCTACACCGACTCCTCGCCAAGAACGCAAAATGGACATGGGGACGTTCCGAGGCAGCAGCTTTCGCCGCAGTCAAGCGCCTGCTCACTACCGACTCGCTGCTCGTTCAATACAGCTAGACGCTACCACTGGTCTTGACCTGCGACGCATCACCTTTCGGCGTCGGCGCAGTTCTCAGCCACAGGATGCCGAACGGAAACAAAGCGCCCATAGCATTCTACTCAAGGACTCTTTCATCAGCCGAAAGGAACTACAGCCAAATGGACAGAGAAGCGTTAGCCGCTGTGGCAGGAGTCAAACGTTTCCATGAGTACCTCTACGGCCGCGATTTCGAGCTCATCAGACCACAAACCACTACTTGGTCTTTTGGCGGGAAACCGCCCCACACCAGTCTCACTTTCCCCGCGCATGACCAGGTGGACTGTTTTCCTGGCTACGTACTCCTACAAACTGATATATCGACCGGGTTCCACACTAGGGCACGCAGACGCACTCAGCCGTTGCCCACTTCCAGAACTTTTAACAGACCCCACTCCCGAGGTACCGGTTTTATTAATCGATTGATTGGACTCTGGACCTGTTTCTTCCTTGGACGTTGCTAGGTTTTCTGCTAAGGACAATGTAATCAGACAAGTACAAACTTGGGTATGGAGAGGGTGGCCAAAGGGAAATGTGGGACCCGAATTCAAACTGTTTTGGTCAAAGCACGATGAATTGTCAGTTTTACAAGGTTGTTTATTATGGGGGGATCGAGTTGTTGTTCCATACGCACTGCGGAGAAATGTATTAGAAGCGTTACATGTTGGGCATCCGGGGATCGTAAGGATGAAAGCGTTAGCTAGGAGTTACGTTTGGTGGCCAAACATGGACAAAGAGATAGAGGAATGGGTAGCCACTTGTGATCCATGCCAAGAGTCTAGACCAGCACCCCCTGAAGCGCCCGCCACAGAATGGGACAAACCAAAAGCACCTTGGTCGCGAATACACATCGATTTCGCAGGGCCAGTCCAGAGACAAACATTCTTAATAGTTGTGGATGCATACTCCAAATGGTTGGAAGTAGTCCTAATGACTTCAATCACGGCAGAGGCAGTCATTAAGGTACTACGGCGACTTTTCGCCACTCATGGTCTGCCCGACCTCCTGGTCTCCGATAACGGGCCCCAATTCACGGCCATGCAATTCGAAACATATCTAGCAAGTCAGGGAATTCAGCATGCCCTTGTTGCGCCATTCCATCCGGCCTCGAACGGACAGGCGGAGAGAATGGTGCGATCTGCAAAAGAGGCCCTCGCTAGGATGGGCCCAGGTGATTGGCAAACACGCATTGATCATTACCTTCTAATCCAACATATTACCCCCAGCGCCACGACAGGTAGGAGCCCCGCTGAACTCCTCATGGGCCGCCGTCTACGGTCTCACCTGGACCGACTTCACCCAAATTACTCTGCCACATCGCCCCCAGACTCTACAAGCAAAATTCGGAACTTTAGCATAGGGGATTCAGTATACGCCCACAACTATGCAGGGGGGACGCTGTGGATGCCGGCAAGGGTAATTGGTATCACGGGTCCACGATCATACTTGCTGGAACTAGATGATGGTAGAAATTGGAAAAGGCATATAGACCAACTCCGGGGTCGCCTAACACACTCAGACCTTCGATCAGCTAACGAGGACTATATTCCGTTGGAAAGTCAGCAACCCGAGAGCCCAAACACAGAGGATCACAACACCCCGGAGCCCGGAGTGGAACCAGAGATCAACGACGGAGCGGAACAGCATCCAAGCAATGAAAGCCTTCCAACCCCCGACTTCGCGGAATGGAACTAGACAAACAAGCTGATCTCACACCCACTCCAGCTCAACCTGAACTCAGACGATCCACCCGTGTAAGACAGAAACCGACGTACTTAAAGGACTTTATTACAAACAGGAACACTCCGTCTAAGAAGGGAGGGGTGTTAGATATTAGCATATATCGCTGTAAGTCTCCACTCAGGTCCGCCGCTAGGGCGGGAACTAGGGATCATTCTGATTGGTCGAGAGGCGTACCCAATCCCTATAAAAGGGGAAACCTCAGACCACACACTAAGCTGGATCACTACTACTATTAATAAAGAGCTGTTAAGTCACTACTTGTCCGGAGTCTGTTCTCTCGTTGCCCGAATCTAACAATTATTTTATTATTTTATTTTATTATTTTAATTTATTTTAATAATTTAATTATTCTATTCTATTCTATTCTACTCCTACTCCTACTCTATTCTTCACATCATCACGCCCATACTGACTCAGCCACAAAACCCTGGTTACTCAATTCGCAGAAATGTTAATTCCTGAACTTCTCCTACGGGCTGAGCGAGCACAGGGCAAATAGGGCAGCGTTTCTCAACCTTGGCCACTGGAAGATGTTAGGACTTCAACTCCCAGAATTCCGCAGCCAGGCTTGAAGCCGAAGTCCATACCCCTTCCAGCTGCCAAGGTTGAGAAACGCCGCCCTTAGAGGTAACGTGCGGTTGCCTAATTCGTATCTCAGCCTGCAGCGCAAATACAGCCCTAAGGAGACACTTCCGCCTTGGGAAGCCGCTTCGTTGCTAGGTTAACCGAGTGACATAACTGTACACGTCATCACGCCTTGCCCGCTATTTCGCCAGTCTACGACGGAAGAGCTCAGATCACCTGACCGGAAGTGTCTTTCTGCCTGGCAACCCGGAACTTTCAGAAAGCCAGTTGGAGGCGAAATGGGTTGCGATGGAGGAACCATCCCGAAACGGCACGAGCTGGTGAAGGGCCCTCGTAAGGTGGAGAAGGTGAGGCCGGGTTTAGAATGGGGAGCTCCGGCTGATGGTGTATTCCGTTCTGGGCAAGAGAAATGGTGGCCCAGATAGATCCACTACTTCAGTTTTTGGGTCCTTTTTGCAAGTACAGGTAGACATGTAGCAGTTCATTTGGTGACCGTTCAAAATTACAACGCAGTGAAAAATGTGACTTGTGACCGTTTTTCACCGTTTGCAACTTGCGCCGTGATCATGTGATCAAAGTTCAGGTGCTTGACTACTAACTCATATTTATGACCGTTGCTGTGTCCAGGGGTCATGTGATCACCTTTGCTGACCCCACAAGGAAAGTCAATGGGAAGGCTTAGATAATAACCGGGTTACTAACTTATCAACTGCAGTGATTCATTTAGTAACTGTGGCAAGAAAGGTAATAAAATGGGGCACAATTATCACTTTTCTCACTTAACAGAAATGTTGAGCTCAATTGTGGTCATAAGCTGAGGACTACCTGTATAGCAGACAGGAGTTTCATCGAATTTCATAATGTTAACCCGTTTATGGGAAAAGTAATTCCAGAAGTAGAGAGGCAACTAGGAATTGGTTTGATTAAAACAGCAAGTGTTTTTTTGTAATGGGGTTGCATGGGTGGGATTTGCTGTCCCCAGGCCTGTTGGGAGAGCATATTTCATCATCTTCAGATTATTGTACTGTGTTTGTTTTTATATGATTGGTTACACACACAGACACACACACCATTCCCAAGTTGCTTGCTTTCCTCCACATAGTTTGAAACATTCGAGGAGGTTGGCCACAAGATCAGAAAAAAGCCATGTCAAAGTAGGTGTTGAAATGGCATCAGGTTTTTCAACAATTCAAAATGTGGGATTATAACTTGCTCTTCAGCATTAGAAATATCCAGATGGGCATATACTTGCCATTGTGTTTACAGATAGACTCAGTTTTGATTCCAGTGGTGAATAAGCATGGTGAAATAAACACATAATGTTGTGGGCACCTGCTTACTTCTGTGATTACTTCATTTTTGTGAAGGTGATTGAAGCCCCTTTCTGATAGAGGGGTTTGCTGGTTGTTGCTTGGTTTGTGCCATTTTTTTGTTTTGTTTTTATTTCAGTATTATTGCTCTCTGTTTTTATCTGGCTGCAGCCCATGGTTTCAAGGAATAAGGAGGTGTAAACATTTGATAATAAAATAAAAACAAATCATTTTACACCTATAAAGTAGAAATGTAGCAACCTGAAAGTAAGTGGTGTGATGTGACACTATAACTAAAAAAGCATAGTCTTGGACTGCCTAAGAAAATATTATATCTACATAGATCATGGCACACTGTAATATTTACTTGTGTTATGTAGACTACAATACAGGAGAACTTATGTAGCTTAGTTGACCAACTATAGGATATCTATGCAAATCAAAATGGGTCAAAAAATTGCATGCAAAGTAAGTACAAAGATTTTGCATTTAATTATTTCTTTTTCTAAAATTGTATATAATTTGTTATATTCCCCAGGTTGACAAAAATGCAGAATTAGTAGCCCAATGGTACTATTGCACTCTAAGTCAAGAAAAATTAAGCAGACCTATAGTAGCTTGTGAACTTGGCAGGTAAGATTACATTTTAAATTCTTTTTCAAAGTGTCACATGGTTTGAATAAGTTTGAATTAGAAAGTTAGCCTACTTTTCACAATGTATTTTCTATTATAGGCTTTATAACAAAGATGCAGTCATTGAATTTTTGCTGGATAAATCTTCTGATAAAGTCCTTGTGGAGGCTGCATCCCATATCAAGAGTATTAAGGTATGATAACAAGTTTAAAATACATGCTAATGATTATAGTACACAAGTTAAATGGAGAGTCAGAAAATTTATCTTTATTTTCTTGACATAAACTTCTTTGATATTAATGAAACTTTGAAGCACCTTATTTGCACTTTATGAAGTGTTTTTCCAGTGAGACTGGTCAATCAGGGCAACCTGGTCTACCTAAATATGGGACGGAGCATACTGCTTCCGCTTTCAGCCCCAATCCAGGAGCCTTCGCAGGCAGTTGCTTCTGCAAAAAAACTATTTTATGTTACATTTAAATTTACTGGCAAATGTATTTATTTGTCGGTAAATTTAAATTTGCAGAATATTCTTTTTTTAAAAAAATTGGGAATATGTGAAATGCATTTTCTTCCAAAACCAAACACCAACATGTTTCTTTTTTGCTTCTGTGACATAAATATATGCTGTTAGGCTGCTTCTTTTTACCTATACTGCCTCCTTTTTGATTCTTATGCCTAAACATTCTCACAATTCTTTCTATAAGAAGGAAGATTTTCTCCTTCCCTCATGCTTTTAAACTTATAAAGGTCCATTGGTGTTGTTTAACCTAATTCAGGAAAAAAAGCTTTTATCACCAGAAACTGCCTGCTTGCATCTACCCCCTATGACCAAATATATTTCTTTCTAGAATATTTGTATTTTTCATACACTACTGTTGTCTTCCAATTTAGATTATACTTCCTTTATCATAGTGTCAAATCAAGTTACGTAAAGTATGGTTCATTTCTTGCAGAATGCCATAGAACTGAATCTCTCAGACAATCCAGCTTGGACTGGTGACAAGGGTAATACAAAAGGGGATAAATACGCTGACATCCAAAGTGCACGTTTTATTTGCCCTGTGGTTGGATTGGAAATGAATGGAAGGCATCGGTAAGTGTTTCCAATTTAATTAGGTTATAAATAACATGCTTTGCTGTCTTTTTTAAAGTGTGGCCCTTTTCATAAAAAGCTTGCTTGTTCTGTTCCATAATCTTTTCAAACGATGAAAATAGGAAGATGTAGAATATTATTGAATGTTAACATTATAAAAACTGTTCAGTAGAAGTACATTGTACAGTGTAAAAAATTATAATTACGTGTGACTCCAAATGTTTGAAGTAGTAACAAATAGTTCAGTGAAAATAATATCCCTATGAAAAAAAATATTCCATGTCAGATATCACTAAGAAAAATAAAGAATAAAACTGTTAATACGACATTACTTATGTACAAATCTTTGGTAAGATTTGTTTGAATGATGCATGAATTCAGCACTAAAAGGTAGAGACAAACAAACAATCAAACTCAGAGAGCCACCAAGGACTCTCTACACCATGGGGTGATTCGAGAGGGACATAATTGCCTCCCTCCATCTCTGTTCCAGTCCAGAAAACATCCACCATTATATTTTCAAGCAATAATTGAACATTCTAATTCTGTCAGCTACAGATTCCTCTAATGTACACAACAAAAAACACTTTCCGTGATTGCACTAAGTAGCAATTTGTTGGCTTGCTTGCAGTCTTCATAAAATATGGGAGAGGCAAGATACTGCAATTGTTGCCCAGGTTGATGGATTCCATTGCAGGCACAGGATTCAGGCCCATACACAGATATTGCCTACTCCTACTTACTGCTGCTGCTTAGCAACATCCACTCACTCTTTATTTGGAACACCAAGGCCAGTGTATCTTGATTGTTGCCATCACCAAGCAGTAAGTAACAGCTGCTCTCATCACTGCCAGTAAAACATTGCTTCACCATTGCCCCAGATCCTAGCGGCTGATCCAGGCAAATATGCTACCATTCAACAACATTTGATACCGCCAAATAACGGACCTCACACTATATGAGACAGTCATATCTGTCTCAAACAAACCAAGGTTTGTGGTTCTGGGTCCATTTTAAATGTTATCAGAAGCACCTGGAAGCCTCCTCCTCACAGTGCTATTCCTTAATTACTCTGTTAGACTCCAGCTCGATAAGCAGATTGCAGTCATGGCTAGGAAGTCCTTTGTACAGCTCCTTCTTGTGTGCCACTCCTGGATCGGCAGACTCTGTTTACATTCACTCACACTTTAGTCACCTCCAGATTGGAGTACATACATTACATGGGGTTGCCCTTGGAGACTAACTCAAGGCTTCAGCTAGTACAAAATGTAGCAGCATGGACAGTTATGTGCACTCCTAAAACAGAACACGTTACACCTTTGCTCCATGAGCTACATTGGTTGCCAGTTTGCTTTCAGGTCAAGTCAAGTCAAGTAGGTTTTATTGTCATTTCAACAATATACCGTACAGTACACAGTGAGACGAAACAACGTTTCCTAGGACCAAGGTGCTACATCAGACAACATAGATAAAAAGAAAAAGAGCAGAACACAGAACTACATATAGCTCTAAATCTAAGAACTTAAAGAGTGTTGAGGAGTCTGATGGCTTGTGGAAAGAAACTTACACAGTCTGTTCGTGAGGACCCGAATGCTTCTGTACCTTTTTCCAGATGGCAGGAGAGTAAAGAGTGTGTATGAGGGGGGGTGGGGGTGGTCAGCCACAATATTTTTGGGTTTACGAATGCAACGTGTAGTGTATATGTCCATGACAGAGGGAAGAACAATCCCGATGATCTTCTCTGCCATCCTCACTATTCACTGTAGGGTCTTGTGATCCAAAACGGTGCAATTCCCAAACCAGGTGGTGATGCAGCTGCTCAAGGTGCTGTCGATGGTCCCTCTGTAGAAGGTTGTGAGGATGTGTGGTGGAAGCTGTGCCTTCCTCCGTTTCCTAAGAAAGTAAAGACGCTGCTGGGCCTTCCTTGTTATGGATCCGGTGTTGAGGGACCAAGTGAGATTCTCCGCCAGGTGAACACCAAGGAATTTGGTGCTCTCTACGATCTCCACGGAGGAGCCATTGATCTTCAGCAGGAAGCGTTCGTGTTGTGTCCTCCTGAAGTCAACAACCATCTCTTTTGTTTTGTCTACATTCAGAGACAGGTTGTTGGCTTTACACCAGTTTGTTAACTTCTCCACCTCCTCTCTGTATGCTGTCTCGTCGTTCTTGCTGATAAGACCCACCACCTTTGTGTCATCAATGAACTTTATGATGTGATTAGAACTGTGCATTGCTACACAGTCGTGCGTCAGCAGGGTGAACATCAGGGGACTGAGCACACAGCCCTGAGGGGCTCCAGTGCTCAGTATGATGGTGTTAGAAGTGTTGTTCACGATCCGGACTGTCTGAGGTCTTCCAGTCAAAAAGTCCAGGATCCAGTTACAGAGGAAGGTGTTCAGGCCCAACAGGGTCAGTTTCCCCATCAGATGTTGGGGAATGATAGTGTTGAATGCTGAACTAAAGTCTATGAACAGCATTCGTACGTATGAGTCTTTGTTTTCTAGGTGAGTGAGGGCTAGATGGAGTGTAGTGGAGATGGCGTCGTCGGTGGAGCGGTTCGAGTGGTATGCAAACTGCAGTGGATCCTATGTTACGGGCAGCAGGGTCTTTATATGCCTCATGAAGAGTCTCTCGAAGCACTTCATGATGATGGGAGTAAGTGCAAGGGGACGGTAGTCATTGAGGCAGGACACTGATGATTTCTTCGGCACGGGGATGATGGTCGTTGTCTTGAAGCACTTTGGGACAACAGAGGTACTCAGAGAGATGTTGAAGATGTTGGTGAAAACATTTACCAGTTGGTCTGCACACCCTCTGAGCACTTTGCCAGGAATGTTGTCTGGTCCCGCAGCTTTCCGTGGGTTGACTCTGCTTAGAGCTTTCCTCACGTCAGTAGTGGAGAGACAAAGTATCTGGTCGTTGGAAGGAGGTGTGGTCTTCCTTGCTGTCACGTTGTTCTGTGCTTTGAAATGGGCAGAAAAGCTGTTTAACACATCTGGAAGTGAACCATTGCTCTCACAGGCAGGTGGTGATGTTCTGTAATTAGTTATGGCTTGGATGCCTGCCATATATGCTGTGTGTCGCCGCTGTTCGTGAAGTGTTGGTGGATACTATGGGCATGCGCACACTTTGCTTCTCTGATGGCCCGGGACAGATTGGCTCTCGCTGTTCTTAGGGCTGCTTTATCACCTGCCCTGAATGCAGAATCTCGGGTTTGAGTAGAGCACGCACCTCTCCAGTTATCCACGGCTTCTGGTTGGGGTGTGAGATAATTTTCTTGGAGACTGTAACATCATCAATGCACTTGCTGATATAGCCGGTCACTGACGATGTGTATTCCTCCAAGTCAATGGAGTCACTGTTGGTTGCAGACTCCCTGAACATGTCCCAGTCAGTGCATTCAAAGCAGTCCTGAAGAGCAGAGATGGCTCCTGCTGGCCAGGTCCTCACCTGCTTCCAAACTGGTCTTGAACGTCTGGTGAGTGGTCTGTATGCTGGAATTAGCATAACAGAGATGAGGCCTGAGTAACCAAGGTGGGGGCGGGGGTTCGGACTATATGCACCCGGGATGTTTGTATAAACAACATCCAGCGTGTTTTCCCCTCTGGTTGCAAAGTCCACATTTTGATGAAATTTAGGGAGCACAGTCCTGAGATTTGCATGATTGAAATCTCCGGCAACAATAAACAATCCATCAGGCTGTGTGTTCTGCAGTTCGTTGATGGTCCGGTGAAGTATACAGAGCGCTTCCTTAGCATTAGTGCTAAGTGGAATATACATACCGAGTATAATAGCAGTGGTGAATTCCCGGGGTAAATAAAAAGGTCTACATCTTACAACCATAAACTCCACAAGCGATGAGCCGTAGGTGGAAACGAGGACAGAGTTTTTGCACCATTCTGTGTTGATGTATACACACAGTTCGCCGCCACGAATCTTACCGCACAGAGCTGCATTTCTGTTGGCACAAAACGCAGTTAACCTGTCCAACTGAATAGCAGCATCCGGAACTCTTATCACTCAGCCATGTCTCCGTGAAAACAAAGATGCAGCAGTGTCTATATTCACGCCGTGTAGCTTGCTGGAGTCTGAAGTTGTTTTTGGTCGACAGCTATGCAATGCCAGCGGGCGACACCGAGGAGTAGGGCCTTCTCTGTGATGGGCCCAACCCTCTGGAATGACCTCCCCCCCGACATTAGAACCACTTCTGACCTCCGCTCCTTCCGGCAAAAACTGAAGACCCACCTGTTCCGACTGGCAGGCCTGGCATAATTCAACTGTCCCTCCTGGCAAATGTATTATATCTGGTTATTTTAGGGTTTTTTTAATTTACTGTATTTGTTTTTAGGGGTTTGAATTTATTTTATATCTGCTTTGTACAGTTCTTTTAACTACATTTTAACCTCCTCCATGTCAATTGTCAACTGTACATATTTAATTTAATTTTATTGTATCCTGTTATATTTTGTATGAACTGTACACCGCCCCGAGTCCCTTGCGGGAGAGGGGGCAGTCTAGAAGCATTAAATATTATTATTATTATTATTATTATTATTATTATTATTATTATTATTATTATTATTATTATTTGATTAATAAATAAATAAAATTCTGGAGGCTCTGCACGTTCAAGCTTTCATCACTACCGCTGACAAAGTCCTTCATAGCTTAATAGCCCAACAGGTCAAATGGCACCAGAAGATCTTCCTATCCTTCTCAGCCATCACCTTCATCTGTTGACATATTTATGCAACTGAACTGTAGTGTTATGTATACGCTGGGTTGACAAAATCACAAATGAGGAGGTGATAAGCCACCTGGGAAAGCAAAGGGAAATCATAAAAGCCATTAAGAAATGAAAGTTAGAATACTTAAGACATGTGATGCAACACCCAGAAAAATACGGCATCCTTCACTTAATACTCCAGGCAAAGATTGAAGGCAAAGGAGGTCCAGGCAGAAGAAGAACATCATGGCTTCAAAACCTAAGGGACTGGTTTGGACAAAACTCAGCATCACTTTTTCATGCAGCTATTGACAAAAATAGGATTGCCAACATGATCGCCAATGTCCGATGATGGATATGGCACAAGAAGAAGAACTGTGGTAGCCATTATTTAGCCTCAACACTGTCACTCAAAATATCTTGCACATCTTCTTAACATCACAAGAGATTTAGATGTTCATGTATGAGACAGTTCACATGTGTGGCCTTGGGGCTGAGATTACTATGGTTCATCACACAGTCAGCCAAATGTTTAGACCTGACTTGACATTTTTATCCATCTGTTGAGGCCTCCCCAAAGACCTGGGATAGACAGAAGTGGATGTTTGATGGTGTTAACAGATCCCTTTGTAGGATGTAAGCTGTTCTGAATAAGACTCCCTTTTGCAATTGATGGATGGTGAATTTGTCAATGCTAGTGGTGTTCAAGTGGTGCTTCAGTTATTTTGAGCCTGCGCCCAAAGGGCCTAGCGTGATTGGTACTATCTTTGCTTTTTTGTTCTTTGTCTTATTAAATTTATTTGCCACCTATGTCATCATGGGACTATTCTAGGCAGCTTACAACAATAACAAGCAAGGACATAAAAAGGAAGGTTAAGGAAAGTGAAAGTGAAATAATAGAACAATAAAATAAGAAAAAGACAACAAAGAAAATGTATCAATATTTAATATTGATATTGATATTGACTAATAAAAAAGATGGGTGAATGGGGAACGAGGTGTAAGTGGAATTTGTTGTCTGTCTAGCACTACCTCCAGAGTAGAACTCCCCCATTGGGACTTCAGGCCAACCAGGCAGATTGTTGAAATCTGACAAGACTTCATGAATGCTAAAAAGTCCAATTATATTACAGTATTTGCTCCATTGTGATGGCTTCTGGCATCTGAATTTTTTCCCATTCCTGCTGTACAAGATTCCTTGGCTAAGAAACCTTTGATGACATTGAAGTAGTAAATCCATATTCTTAAGCAAATGAGGGAAAAGTTCTTTTAAAAAAACACACCCGTATACAAACAGAACTCAGCTGAATATTTAGTCCTAAAATGTTTTTGTGTATTAAATCCAATGATACTTGTTTCCTAGCCAATGTGATTAAAATTGCAGCTTAAATTAGATGGAGTTAAAACATTTGTTTGTGTTCTTATTTTAGCACGCGATTTTTTAAAAATAGTTCTGAGCAGGTTAGAATTATTTACGCTGTCAGGGTTCCAAATAGCATCCAAAAGTAAATCAGAGTCTGAGGCAAAAGTTTCCTCAAAGTTCCAATATACTAAGAGAACCATGTTGGTAAACCTGGGAAAACCCGAATCTGAAAGCTTCCAGGTTTTCCCACCCAGTTGAAAGTTCAAGATCCCAACACTCACAAGTCGATCACATGGTCCAATCTTCCACTGCCACGAAGACAGAATCCACCCATCCAGTTCCAGCCAGGTGCAGAGACAAAGGATGTTGTTATGGCTACTTATCACCCCCATTTCCCCACAATAGAAAATGAATAGAAAATGAATAGTAGAATATGTAGCAGGCCCAAAGTCCAAAAGAAAAGGCCTGACAAATACTGTGGTTTGAGGGTGGGAAACGCAGCACATAGGCCAGCGATGGCGAACCTTTTTTGGCTCGCATGCCATAAGTGGGGGGAGCACAGGGGGGTCATGTGCGGGCGTGCCACAACCATAATTCAATGCGCGACCCCCCCAGTGTGCATGCATCCACTACAGGTGTGACCTCCCATTTTTACATGCTTTTTTTGCCCTCCCCAGGCTCCAGAGGCTTTATAGGAGCCTGGGGAGGGCGAAAACAGCCTCCCCCGCCCCAAGGACGCCCTCCAGAGGCATCAGGGAAGCCTCCAGATGGTCCCTGAAGCCTTCAGAGCGCTCAAAACGATCCTCCGAGGGCAAAAGATGGCTTTAAAAAAGGGTGAACTCAGCTGGCCAGCGCACGCATGCATGCTGGCCAGCTGACAGGGCAGCGCCTCGTGTGCCCTGACAAATGGCTCAGCGTGCCACCTGTGGCACGCGTGCCATAGGTTCGCCATCACTGACATAGGCCAGTCTGAAACCCACATATAGGCATATTTACTCAGGCAGATTTATTAGTATGTCACAGCAATAAAGACTATATTTTCAATAACCTGTATCAGGGGTTTTAAGTTTTTATTGGGTTATTTTTTTAATTAAGAATTTATATTTTAAAAATAGAATCCTGGAACTGCTAGTGAAGGAGCAAAAGTCTATTAAAACTAGAAAATTGGCTGCAGCTGAGTGAACTCTCTTCTTCTATTCATCTTTTGTCTTTAGTCTCTTATGAACTCCCTGGAGCATAGTTTTTTTTTAAAGCCCTCTGTAATGTAACCTCAAATGGCTCCATGGTAAATGCAGATAATTTATTATCAATAGTATAAATTATGAAATTGATTATGTACAGTCCCTAATAATACAATTGCGTGTTAAATGAAAAAGGATAATATAGATATAAAACCAAAACTCCAAATAAGTCAGAAAATATACACTGAAGGTGATCTTACATTTTTTTTCTCCTTCCTGCTTCCTCCTCCTTTCTGTTCTCACAAACCTAAGAAACAGACAGATTCCCAATTTGTTCTGAATGCACTTTTTCAGAAATAAACATACACAGCAGTAAGTACCATTCTCACTGGTTTTACTGTTAGGTATTGGAAAATGCTGTCGTGCTTGGCTCTCCCTTATTTCATTCAGATCCTTATTAACCTCTTTTCCCTTCACTGTAAGCCAAACATAACATATGATTATGCAGTCATTAATATTTACAGTTTACAGCAGCCTTGAAACTTGTTGTACAATTAGCTCTCAATGTATTCAGTACAACTTTCCCCCCCCCAAAATAAGACAGGGTCTTATTCTCCCCCCCCCCCAAAAAAAAATAAGTGCTTGGCCTTATTTTTTGGGAGGTCTTATTATTTTTGACGTGCAGGAGGCGGCAAGCGTGGTCACCTCATGGCTGCTGCTGTGTTGCAATATTTTTGCGAAGGATTTATTTCAATGCATGCGCTCAAAAGCCCAATTGGGCTTATTATCCAGGGAGGTCTTATTTTCAGGGAAACAGGATATATATTCATTAATTACCAAAATTCTTACTTTTACATTGTTAGAGAAATCAAACTTATTGATGAATGTTTGTGAACCTCATCCAAGAATGACTTACAGGCTTAGGTCTGAAATGTCTGGATCTACCTACAACCCAATATTTTAACAATTGGCAAAGAAAATGTTAAATCTAAGAAACACCCATGATGTTTATTAGTTTACTAAAATGTAGTAGCAAATATTGTAGTCTTGCAATGTTTTTTTTTTCTTAAAATGTTCATATCACCACATATTAATCTTTGTTAAGAACACAGGCGATCTGGGAAATACAGAATGATTAATTGGCAGTTTTTCCAAAAACATAAAATATTTTTTTTCTGAAGACAAATTGAAAGAAGAAGTTTTCAAATTGATTATGCAACAAAAGCCATATATTTCAAAAGCCATTAGTTGATTAAGGTAGTTGAAAATATTTTTTTAAAATAGTGTTGCGTATTTGATTTCCCAGAAACAATATCTGGTAAGAAAATTAGCATTATTATGTCTGCACCATGTTAAAATCTCAGATGGAGCATGGGAGTAATATTCCCTTGTTTTGTCTTTTTAGTAAGCTCTGGAAATTTTTTTGTTGCAACAGGATACCACTTCTCTACTCCATCTGCAAATTGTTGTTAGTCAGGGATTTGCTTAGAAAATCTGGCCTTGCAAAGAGATTTAATTCCTAACAAGGAGTGTGCAGCATTGCAACTAGGATACCTTTGAAACAAATAGTGTATTGATTAAAAATTAGCCTGTATAACATTACCTACAGCGGGATCCTATATATGTTTTCACAGAAATAAATATACATGAATTCTGTAGGTCTTGTTACTAGTTTAAAATATACAGGAAGTCTTTGACTTACAACAGTTCATTTAATGACCATTCAAAAGTACAACAGGCCTAAAAAAATGACTTTGACCATTTTCCGCACGTACAACTATTGCGGCATCCCCATGGTCACATGAACAAAAGTCAGACGCTTAACAACTGACTCATATTTATGACAGTTGCAGTGCCTGGGGTCATGTGAGCCCTTTTTGCGACCTTCTGCAAAGGTCAATGGGGAAGCCAGATTGACTTTAACAATCATGTTATTGACTTAACAGCTGCAGCGATTCACTTAACAAGCAAGATTGCAAAATGGGGCAAAACTCACTTAACAAATGTCTCACTTAGCAGCAGAAATTTTGGGCTCAATTGTGGTTGTAAGTCAAGGACTACCTGTATAGGATTGCTGTTCTAATCAGAGTTGCTTTAACTGGACTAAGTGCTATGTGTTTAATTTACTTAATCTCTCTTCCTTTGGTTTTCTCAGCTTTTGCTTCCTACGCAACTGTGGGTGTGTGTTTTCTGAACGTGCTCTCAAAGAAATTAAAACGGAAACTTGTCACAAGGTACGTTACCTCCTTGCCCTGACTCCAATAGTTCCCTGTGTTTCTCTCTCTCACTCACACACACACGCACACACCATTCTAGGATAACCTTGTCCTGTGTTCCTTTATCTTAAACTCTGTGGATTTTAACAAAGCTTTCATATTAGCTAACTAGATTGCATTTGTGAGTTAAGGAAATATTTATCCTCACTGCTTCATTTTGATTTTGGGTGCAGTTAGCTATTGAGAAAAAAAAACACCATCGGTTGTTCATTCAATGGGAATCTTTGTCTTTTGTCTTGGCAGTCCAGTAAAAAATCATTCAAGCACAAAGCTTTTCACTTTTGGCCAAATTGACATCTGTCTCTAGAGCTAGGATTTTGTTTTATGCGGCCCTACTCTTTAAGGAACTCTGATGATAAAATGACTCTGTTCTTCATTCCGAAGGTCTCAGTAGTCCCCCAAATCTAGATACTTTCTTTTTGGTATTATGAACGGTTGCTATAGATCTAGTGTCACTTTGAGTTCACAGGTCTTTGAAGTTTTAATTCCTTTGTGTTTCAGGAAATGCCCAGCTAGGCAGGCAGGAAGATTCAAATGGGAGATTAGGCTTGAATCTTTGTGCAACTACAAGAGATCCAGGACTAACCCATTCACGTCCCCAGCTCCATAGAGTCTTATCTGTCTATTCCCAAGAGAAAGCAAGCAGTCTGGAGATATTTCTGTGTAATAGGCAGAATATAATGAAGTATTAGCTTGAACTCTGCATGTGTGGGTCTGGTTGCTTGCACCTGACAAGCAAGTCTATGCTGTAAGCCCCTTTTGTATTCCACAATGAACCCACTGAATAACCTTGCAATATGGACAGTCTTGACTTTTCCTGGTTCACAGTTATTCATAGTAACATAACTTCTGTGATTGTCCTCATTTAAAATGAACAGAGTATTGAACACTGCAGTTTCTAAATTTGTTTCCTTTTTACTACTGCAATAAATGCAGAGTTTTTGACATGGTGTTGCTTCTTGAGTTTGAAATACAAACGTCAGTAGACAATGATTTATTGGTTTTGCTAATTGTACTGAATTTCTTTAGAGATGGTTCCTTTAGCCATAGTGGTTCTCATCATTATTTCTCGTGATCCTTCACAAAACAAGCTTAAACATCCTTGCAGTTGAATCTCTTCGCTGAGGCGACTTGTTTGTTAGGTGACTGAGAGAAAGAAATCAGAGTGACAGACATTGTTGAATTAATTACTGTATTATCATCTTAAAATATTTCTTGGAAAGAGAGGTTATGAGTGTTCTTTTTATCATTAAATGCATTTATAATGATTTTTTTTGCATGTTGCAGAAGTTTGACTTTCTTTTCAAATTCTGATCAATGCCTACATTTTAAAAGAAAATTAGATCTGAAAGAGAGTGGCTTGACAGACATCACTATCCAGACTCAAAGTTTGTGAAAGAATTGCTAAAAATAAATATATATACACTATATGTGAATAAAATTACTGAGCTGTGCAGTTTCTTTAGTTCCCTTTTATGCAGTGTTGTCAGTCTAGACACCAGTGCACGGGTGTCAAACTCATGGCATCATGTTGCTGTCACGTGACATATCACAATGTTTTTTCCCTTTGTGGAGCTGGGGTGGGTGTGGCCTTCGTGTGACGCATCCGGCCCCTGGGTTGCCAGTTTGACACCCCTGCTCTAGTGCTTCCCTGCTTCCCTTCATCAAGTAATTTATTGAGGTTTTTCTCCCTCAATATTCTGTTTTCCTGAGATGAGGTAGACAACTAAATTAGAAAGGCCTGGGTCTCTCTCTCTTGAGATTTGTTCTAATACATGAGAGGGCCGCTTTCTTCATAGCAAGGACAAGCTTTGGCAGGCATGTTGATGAACATGCCTTCTAGAGCAGGGTGTCAAACTGGATTTCTTCAAGAGTCGGATCAGCATTGCAGTTCTCTGCGGGCCAGCCGGGGAAGGGGGAGATGGGACGGATGCCTCCTGCAGTATCCTGCTGGATAAAATCGGGTGCGGCGGGTCACGCACGGCCCATTTGCACCCTGTTTTGGTTGCCAGAGGCACTGTGGGCCGATTTCCAAGCTGGCCCTGCGGGTCAGATTTAAGCATCCCGTGGGCCGGATTTGGCCCATGGGCCTTGAGTTTGAGAACATCCCTGTTCTAGAGCTTTTGGACAATTATTTTCCCTGGGAAAAATAAGGGAGACAGTAATGGATGCATGGCTAGATGCAATATTTAATAGGAACAACAGACCCTGCAGCAAAAAAGTATAGAACTCCTGTAACCTCAACACTTTGTGTGACATACCAAAGTATCAAATTTGTACTTCAAAAGTGAGCAATTGCAGATTTGGTGTTGTTTTGTTGGGGGATTTTAGGGATCAAATGCTCATATGAAGCATTTCCCTAGCTTTTGGCACTCATTTTCCACCGTAACTGAAAAAAAGAAGACTGAAAACGTCAATCTTACACATTCTGCGGAAGAAACTCTTGGGGCCATCAAAGGGATGCTGCCAAGCTAGGCATAGCCCTAGACTATATTTTTGTATCCTGACTGTAGCATTTGGATAAACATTAGTATTGTACTGTAGATTGATGATTGCAGATGCAGAATACCAATAAAGGAGAATATTTGTACCTCAGGGTTGACATGAGGGGTCCTTGAGCTTGCTTGTAAAAGTTTCATTACCCTAACTAGGTAACCTCATCAGTGCTAGTAAGGAGTGCTGTTTTATATTCTGGTGACTTGCCTGGGCCGGCTGCCATAGGGTCCACAATCATAGAGCGCACTCCTAGAGTGGCCGTTGCCGGAAGCCGAGTTCCGGATTTTGGAAGCCGGAGAAGAAGTTATGCTCGAAGCGCGGCAGTGGCGGCAAAAGCAGCGGCAGCGCCCTGACCCTGCAGGGAGAGCTGGGCCAGGGCATGGTGAGGCTGGGAGACATGCAAGCTGGGGACGGAACAGGCGTTCACGCAACCACCCTCTCCAGCCGGGCAGAGCTCCATGCACTGATCTAGGAAGTATTCCGAATGTGCCAAGCCACGGGAGCTGGGGGGCGGGCAGAGCACCACGTGGCTTGGCAACTTAGGGATACCCTCTAGGTCAGTGAATGGCGCTCTGCCCAGCTGGAGAGGGGGTTTGCCGGGCGGCTGCTCATGAGTGTGGTCACCTCATGGCTGCTTCACCCCTGAGGCTTTGCCCGGCTCTTCGGGAGCTCGCTTGCAAGGGAGCAGCCGCCCGGCAACTGCCCCCTCTAGCCAGGCAGAACGCCACTCTCCAACCTAGTGGTATCCCAAAGGCGGCAAGCAACGTGAGCGCCTTTCTCCCCCCTGACTCCCGTGGCTTGGCACCTTTGGGATACCACTAGGTCGGTGAGCGGTGCTCTGCCTAGCTGGAGGGGGGGTTGTCCAGGGGGGCTATTTTCAGGGGGGGACTTATATTTTTGCCCATGCGAAAAATGTGGCAAGGCCTTAGTTTCAGGACAGGTTGTATTTTCGGGAAAACACGGTAATCAAAGAGAGAAGCAACCTAGAAGTAAGGAGAAATTTCCTGGCGGTTAGAACAATTAATCAATGGGACAACTTGCCTCCAGAAGTTGTGAATGCTCCAACACTGAAAATTTTTAAGAAGATATTGGATAACATTTGTCTGAAGTGGTGTAGTGTTTCCTGCCTAGGGAGTGGGTTGGACTAGACCTCCAAGGTCTCTTCCAACTCTGTTGTTCTGTTCTGTTAATTTCTTGATTGGGGTATTTGCTTACTTGATTGTTGCTCTGATGTTGACCCTGGAGTTAATCTATGCTGATCTGGGTGCTGATTACTGGTGAAGTCTTTTTCTCTTTTGAGCTTTGGTTGGGCTATTTACTATAGCTTTTTGCCAGTATATTGTACATATGGAGTAAAGGCAATTATGTTTTTCTCTCTCTCTTCTTTCCCCAATGTTCCCCTGACCATTAAGGTAACAAGATAATTTCCCCAAATTATCTTGTTGCCCTAAAAAGAAGCTCCCTTGAACCATTGAAGGAACCTTCTCTTTAATCACTTACCTTGGATGTATGCAAGGGGGTATGTGCAGAAGGGATGGTCTGCTCAACCTCATTGCTATCCCATTTTGAAGAGAAAAAGCTTAACAAATTACTTTGATTGCATCTCCAGTGGGGTAGAAAAAAAAGATCAAATATAGTGTGCATGGTTGCTGTTTTAGATTAGAGTTGCTGGGCAGGGACCAAATTTGAAACATCTGGATTTTGGTACAACTCTTTAGTACGTAGCATTTCTGAATTTTTACAGCTTGTGTTACGTTTGATTACTTAATCAGCCGATTGTGGACCCCAGTCAAAACTGCATTTCAGAGAAGAGTGTTGTGCTAGATAAACCTTATTGGGGAAGTAGATGTTTTAAATTAAAAAGTTGATATGTATTTTATAGCCCTAGCAAGGCTCTCAAAGCAACTTACGAAAGGATCTTGCATAAGAATTCATGAAATCTAATATCGAAATAGCAATCAAGGACCCTGGAGTTGCAAACAGTCTGTAGTTCAATCCTGATGGGGCTCAAGTTGACTCAGACTTCCATCCTTCCGAGGTTGGTAAAATGATTGTTGGACCCAGATTTTTTGGGATGGGGGGCAATATACTGACCAGTAAACTGTATGTAAACTGCCCAGAGAGTGCTGTAAAGCGATATGGGGCAGTCTAAGTGCTAATTTCTATTGGTATCAACCATCCATTCATTGTCATATCATTCAGGCATAAGATCCGTCTCCTCCCCCCTTTTGTCTTTCTTCTTTTCATTAAAGTTTAATATATTAATGTGTAGAATAAAACACATGGTACATAATTCAGAAATAAAGGAGTAGATAATATTTTCAAAAGCTTCGTATTTTAGAATATTTTAGAATTTTTAAAATATTGTTTTGGTTTATCTTTGCAAGAAAGAGAAATGCCAAGAAGTCTGTAATAAAATAGGTATATAGCTATTAATATGTAAAATACAAGTGGTCCTTGATTTACAACAGTAATGAAGCTGTCCCATAACAGTCATAAGTAGTGATGGTTGTAAAACGGGCTGCTCTTTAGACTGACTAGATTTTATTACCATTTTTGTGGTGCTCATTAAGCGAGTACTATGGTCTTTAAGCAAACACCATGGTCATTAAGAGTATTAATTGTTTTTCTATGGGCTACTTTTGCTGAAAACCGAAAGGAAAGGCCAGTTTTCTTGCAAAATTCTAAAATGTGGCATGGGATGCTGCAAATAGCCATAAATGTAAGCCAGTTGTTTGGCACCCAGCGTGTGATCAAATGGCCACAGGAGGGGGGGGGGGAGTCATGGCCACCAGAACTTTGGAATCAGGCTATAAGTATCCCAGAGAGGTCCATCATAATTTCAATCAGTTACTAAGTGACTGGTTGTAAGTCAAGGACTATGTGTAAAAGGTTACCATGAGACTCCAAAGCAGCACTAATAGTATTAATGAATTAATTAGCAGCCCTTATTAGTATTAATAAATTGCCTCCATCACCACTGCTGCTCTGCCAGATGTCCAATAACTCTGGATTTCATTTTCCCCCATAATCTCATTCTTCATCTTTCCAGGCCTCTCCCTTCAGCTTCTTTCTGCTTGGCAGCAGGGTCTGTTGAGAATTAAGGAAATTTGCTATGGTCCTACAACATTTTGGCAACTTGGCAGCTTCTCTTCTTCAAAACAAAAACTGTATATATAGGAATTCCCCCCCCCCCTTCCGTACCAGTTCATCTAGGGTAGGGGTGTCAACTCACAGCTTTTCGCATTGTTGCTAAGTGACATATCGTGACTTTTTCCCCCTTCACTAAAACATGGGTGGATGTGGCCAGCATGTGACAGACACATCCAGCCCATGGGCCAAGAGATTGATACCCTTGATCTAGGGTTTAGGCGTCACTCTGAAAATTAGTTATGTCCTCAATGTCGCGTTCCGGCGTTCACGTTGCATACAAACAGTGATTCAGGTTGTTTGGTGAAAAACTTTTATCTCTATCTAATAAACTACGTGATAACCAGCACTAAATGACAATGATACAAAGGTAATCAAATCCAAGTCAGTTCTAACCAAGTTAACACCATCACCCATATATATACATACATACATACATACATACATACATACATACATACATACATACATACACACACACACATACCATTACCCCACCCAGCTCCACCCACAACTCCACCCAGATGACACCCACCCACCATCACCAATCACCATGACCCACACCTCCAGCCACAACCCCACTCAGTGTCATCATAGCCTCTTTCCCTGTTAGCAGCATCCGAGCAAAAGAGTTACATCAGAGGAGGCAGTTGCACCCCGGGTAGAAGAGCCACATACAGCTACAGGCTCAATCGACATCAGAGAGGCAACATCAATGTGGCAGCATTGCATAGTGGGCATGGTGATGGACAGGGCCCCCCTGGATGGCAGCCTGAGGGCTGACACTCAATAGGCAGAGGAACGATTAGCTAATTCATCTTTCTGGATTCTGTTAAACAGAATGCATTCTAAGTTAAGTTGGAAGTGTTGTCTTATTTTAGCTATATCTGTGTTTTCACCAAGTGTGGGGAAAATGTCCAAACATTTCTGAATTCCAACACACATGCCGTCTCCTGTTGTAAACTTCCTAGTGTTTGTTTACATTTTCATGTATGCTCTCAGTTTATGAAATCTTGCAGTAATGTTTGGTACCTGGAAGGTAGCAAGATCATTTTTTCCCAGAAACATCCTTACAGAGTGGGAGTTTGGATGATTCCTTTCAAATGATAATTTTCACATAAAAATCTATTTTAAAACAAACGGAAGGAATAGGCAGTAAAAGCAGCCTAAAAAGCACCATTGATATTCCCATTTTATAATGTTTAAGGCTTAAATGAGAATTATGCGCACCAGCTTGACCCCATTGAGAAAAAAAATCGTAGATATTAAAAAATTTATGTAGTCTTATGGTCAGACAAGGACATATAAAAATCTCTTAAAGCAGATGTTAAATTGTTTAGCAATTTAGTCATTAAGATATAGCAATAGCACTTAGACTTATATACCACTTCATAGTGCTTTACAGCCCTCTCTAAGCGGTTTACAGAGTCAGCATATTGCCCCCGACAATCTGGGTCCTCATTTTACTGACCTCAAAACAGGGGTGGGATTTTAAAAAATTTAACTACCAGTTCTGTGGGCGTGACTTGGTGGGATTGGTGGGTGTGGCAGGGGAAGGATATTGTAAAATCTCCATTTCCTCCTCACTCCAGAGGAAGGTTACTGCAAAATCCCCATTGCTTCCTGAGCAGCTGGGACTTGAGAGGCAGAGAACAGATGGGGAAGGGGCTAGTCAGAGGTGGTATTTACCGATTCTCCAGAAGTGGTCAGAACCTGCTGAATACCACCTCTGCCTCAGAAGGATGGGTGCTGGCCAGCCAGTTGTGCTAGCGTTGACAAATATCAGTTGATTCGTTCCTAACTCCCCAAAGTAAGCTTTTCCCTTAATTGAGATACTGCCTGATTAACACAGCAGCGTGCAAATAAATATTGGTTCATTGGAAGGCACTGTGACTCAATCATTCCCCCCCCCCCCTGTAATGTAGGCTTGCCTAGTGGATGTGAGGGAGGGAGGATGAGATAAGGTAAAGCAAACAGAAGTTTCCCAATCTCTCTGTTTCTTTGAATCCAGCATCACAAAGTCAAAAGTTGATAAGCAGAAGCGAAGAAGCTAAAGAAAAAGTGTCACAGAGATAACAGTGACCAAGATTTGTACATCCTGCAGTGTGCTGGGATGCGATCAATCGAGCCTGGAGAAATATACATTTCTGAAGCCATGCTGTACAGGACACTCACTATGTGCTTTAATATATACCTTCACATTGTCAGGCATTTGTACGCCTTTGAGCCAAAGTATTTTCAAGGGCCATGCTATCTAAAGCCACCTTATGCAGGAAGGCGTACGTTTTATCTAAAGAAAGTCAGCAATACCTAATTGGCAGTAGATTTATTGTTCTTCATTCTTTTAAAATGAAAAAAAAATCAAATGAACAAACATGCTCTACTTTCAGACTTAAAACCAGCCTACTGTTAATGGTTCCTAATATAATTATGGGCTTCAGATAGAAATTCCGAGATGGGCTCATTTAATTTAATTAATTTAATTTATTTTCTCTTGCCAGTAGATAATTAAAAAAAACAACAGTTGTGTAGTTCAATACAGTTGTCCCAAAACCCATTTTCAAAAACTTGCTTAACTGAAAGCCAAATTCTGATTTACACATCACAATAAACCACATTTATGATTTATTGTGGGACGTGGTGGCTCAGTGGCTAAGACGCTGAGCTTGTCGATCAGAAGGTCGGCAGTTCAGCAGTTCGAATCCCTAGTGCCACGTAACAGAGTGAGCTCCTGTTACTTGTCCCAGCTTCTGCCAACCTAGCAGTTTGAAAGCACATAAAAATGCAGGTAGAAAAATGAGAACCACCTTTCGTGAGAAGGTATCAGCGTTCCATGCGCCTTTGGCATTTAGTCATGCTGGCCACATGACCACGGAGACATCTTGGGACAGTGCTGGCTCTTCGGGTTTGAAACAGAGATGAGCGCCGTCCCCCAGAGTCAGGAACGACTAGCATATATGTGCGAGGGGAACCTTTACCTTTATCTTATGATTTATTGAATTATTTTGAATAAATAACAATAGTGGGTTTCTTATTACCCAATGGTTTACACCATGCAGGACAGACAGACATTTGCAATTAAACACAACCCAAGTTGAGTATCCTCAATTTTTTGGAATTTCATGGAATTTTTTTGAACTTGACTTGCCTTGGGCAGGGAGGGATTTGGACTAGAAGACCTCCAAGATCCCTTCTAGGCCTATGATTCTATGATTTGATCCTTTATTTAGGTGAAGGGAATGTTTCCTGTTTGGCCTGGCAAAGAACAGGCTTTCTTTGGTTCAGAGGAATGCAGACAAAGATGTCAAATACACACATTAATAAATCAAAATACCTGTAATTTCATGAGGTTTTTTTTTTTGCTGTGTTAAGATGAAAACAAACCACTAGTTATCTACAAAAGTAAGACTGCTGACATATTTGTGAGACAAATGTGTCCTGTAGGAGTTGGTTGCTATGTTTCTGGTAGTTAATGTTTGTTTTTTATTAGCAATTAGCAGTGTTCCCCAAGTGTGCTATCTCTTTGAAATCTTCAAAGATATTTACTCTGCCCAATCTGAACTTGTTAAGAAAAAAAAAAACCTCACCCACACTTTAGATATACTTCATTTCTTGGGTATGGTATATAATGCAAGTAGTCCTCGACTTACAGCAGTTCATTTAGTGACCGTTCAACTTAACTTTATTGGATTTCTAGACCGCCCCTCTCTCAAAAGAGACTCGGGGCAGTGTACAGTCATATTAAAATAGTTAAACAGTAAATACATGTTATAAATATACAATAAATAAATTAAACATAGGACTGGAGGAGGTAATAGAAGTTCCCTGTACAATTTAGTTAAGTTAGATTAAAATTTAAAAAGAATTTTAAAAAGTTAAAACATTAACCTTAAAAGCTATCCCAAATAAAATATCCGCCAGGAGGTAAGAGTAGAATTATAAGTGGGCCAGGCCGGCTAGTCAGAACAGGTGAGTCAGTGACGTGCAGTCAGGTCAGGCACAGCCTCACCACTCAAACATGAAAAAAAAAAGTAAAAGGAAAAAGCTGAGCTAGTTGCTGCCTCACCGTGGATGACTCTGCTTAACCTCACTGGTGCTCTCCCTCCCCAAGTGTAGTGACTTCCTCCCCAGGCCCCCATTCATTTGTCTCTCACACACACACAGCTGGATAAAACTATATAAAAATCTAGCCCAGCTTCACTGATTACAAGTTTGAAAAGCTAACGTGGCTCCACCTGCAATCAAACTACACTTGGGGAGGGAGAGCACAAGCGAGCACTGAGGAGACCACAGGAGGAGGCAGGAAGCCAGGCAAAGAGCCATGCTGTAGTACACACACTTCCCCCCAGCCTCTTTCTTTTGGAAGGCTTTTGGAAGGCTCCCCTCCGGCTTCTCTGCCTCTCCTCTCACCCCAGCCTGCCAGCAGGAGGTGGTGGGTGGGCTTTATTGTGTTCCAGGCATTTCCCACCCAGACAGCAGGCTGCATTTGCAATGGTGGAGGTATTTGGGAAAGGCAGCAGGGGAATGGGGGGGGGGGGGATGGCAGAGGAGCTGCTTTCAAGCCACTGGAAAAGATATCTAATCCAACTTTTGTGTGTGTGTGGGTTTGTTTGAGAGTGAGTGAGAGAGGGAAGGGGTAGGAGAGATAGTCCAATCCAACTTCTGTGTTTGTGTGTGTGTGTGTGTGTGTGTTTGAGAGAGGGGGAGGAAGGGAGAGAGGGAGGAAGGAGGGGAAGGAGAAGAAAAAGAAAAAGAAATAAGGAGCAAAGGAGAAAAACAAATGCTGTCGCTTTAAATTGGAACTGAGCATGCCTGGCTGTGGAATTCTGGGAAGTCCACAAGTCTAAAAATATTTGAAACTCAGCACTGTGTCAGTGCCTCACCAGTCATAAACCTCACCGCACGTCACTGAGGTGAGTCTTAAGTTTTTGTCGGAAGGAGCGGAAGTCGGTAGTAATTCTAATATCGGGGGGGAGGTCATTCCAGAGGGTTGGGCCCATCACAGAGAAGGCTCTACTCCTAGGCGCCGCCCTTTGGCATTGCTTGGTGGACGGCACCCGGAGGAGTCCCTCCCTGTGTGAGCGAATTGGTTGCAGGGATGTATGTGGTAGAATGCGATCCCGCAGGTAACTAGGCCCTGTGCCATGGAGCGCTTTGAAGATGGTAATCAACACCTTGAAACGCACCCGAAAAACCACAGGCAGCCAGTGCAGCTCGCGCAGGAAAGGTGTTATGTGGGAGTACCTAGTACTCCCCATGATGGCCCGCGCAGCCGCATTCTGAACTAGCTGTAGTCTTCGGGTACATCTCAAGGGGAGCCCCATGTAGAGAGCATTGCAGTAGTCCAGACGAGACGTCACCAGCGCATGAGTGACTGTGCGTAAGGCATCCCGGTCCAATAGGGGGCGCAATTGGTGCACCAGGCGAACCTGGTGGAGCGCCCCCCTTGCCACGGCTGCCACATGGTCATCCATCGACAGCCGGGCATCTAGGAGGACGCCCAAATTGTGCGCCCGTTCCACAGGGGGCAGTTGTTCACCCCCTATGGCCAGTGATGGAATCAACTGGTTGAACCGAGGCGCCGGTAACCACAGCCACTCAGTCTTGGAGGGGTTAAGCTTGAGTCTGTTGTCCCCCATCCAGACCCGGACGGCTTCCAAACACCGGGACATCATTTCGACAGCCTCGTTGGGGTGGTTTGGGGTGGAAATGTACAGCTGAGTGTCATCAGCGTACAGATGGTATCCAACCCCCAAACCACGGATGATCTCACCCAGCGGCTTCACATATGTGTTGAACAGAAGGGGCGAGAGGACCGACCCCTGCGGCACCCCACAAGTGAGTGACCTCAGGGTCGAACTCTGCCCCCCTGCCAACACACATTGCGTCCGGTCGGAGAGGTAGGAGCCGAACCACCGCAAAACGGTGCCCCCTACTCCCATCCCCTCCAGCCGGCGTAATAGGATACCATGGTCGATGGTATCAAAAGCCGCTGATAGATCTAATAGGACCAGGATAGAGGAACAACCCTTATCCCTCCAGAGATCATCGACCAACGCGACCAAGGCCGTCTCCGTGCTGTGACCGGGTCAGAAACCGGACTGGCGCCGGTCTAGATAATCGGTTTCTTCCAGGTGTCGCGGAAACTGCTGTGCCACCACATTCTCTACAACCTTCGCTAAAAAGGGAAGGTTGGAGACAGGACGATAATTAGCTAGTTCCGTCGGATCCAGGGAAGGCCTCTTGAGTAAGAGCCTCACCACCGCCTCTTTCAAGGCGGCCGGTAGGGACCCCTCACCCAATGAGGCATTCACTAGGCCCAGGAGCCAGCCTCGTGTCACTTCCCAGGATGCCAGTACCAGCCAGGAGGGGCACGGGTCCAATAAACATGTAGTGGGTCGCAGCCGTCCACGCAACCTGTCCAAATCCTCGGGGGCAACAGAATCAAACTCCTCCCAGAATGGTCTCTCAAGACTCGCTGTTGACGACTCCCCTGGTCCACTGAAGGGGGTCCATCCACTCCGGATCTGAGCGATTTTATCTTGCAGATATTCTCCAAACTCCTCTGCTCTGCCCTGTAAAGGCGCTTCCCGCGGCCTCTGTGATAAGAGGGAGCGGGTTACCCGAAACAGGGCAGCAGGGCGGTTATCGGCGGACGCAATAAGAGCGGCGCAATGTCTACGTTTGGCCGCTCTTAATGCCACAAGGTAAGTCCGTGAATAGGCTCTTACCTGTGTTCGATCAGATTCGGAGCGCGAGGACCTCCACCTGCTCTCTAGGCGTCTCCTATGGCGTTTCATCACCCTCAGGTCCTCGGTGAACCAAGGAGCCAGGGTGGTTCGTTGCCGTAGGAGAGGCCGCAAAGGCGCAACCCGGTCCAAGGCCCCGGCAGCCGCCCTATTCCAGGCGGTCACTAGGTCCTCCGACCGAGAGTGGGTCAAGTCTACAGGAAGTGGCCCAAGCTCCGTCTGGAATCTATCCGGTTCCATCAGGCGCCTGGGGCGGTACCAGCTTGGACAGTCTGGTTCCGCCTCCCCGCGGTGGGGGGTAGCGCCAGGGAAGTCGAGCCGGAGAGATGAGTGATCTGACCATGACAGGGGGGTAATAACTACATCCCCTATTCCCAGATCACTCGTCCACTGTTCAGATACAAAAACAAGGTCCAGCGTGTGACCACCCTCGTGTGTGGGGCCATGAATTAATTGGGTCAGGTCCATGGCTGTCATGGAAGCCATGAACTCCCGAGCCACCTCGGATGCTTCCCCCGTCGACGGCAGGTTGAAATCCCCCATAACCATAAGTTTGGGGATCTCAACTGCCGTTTCTGAGATCAGCTCGAGGAGCTCGGGCAGGGCTGCTGATGCATAGCAAGGAGCCAAGTATACAATCAGCAGACCCCACTGCCTCCCTGGGCCCCATTTCACACCAAGGGACTCACACCCGGATATCTGAGGTACAGTGAACTCTCTTGGCTCCAGATCCTCCCATATAACTACCGCCACCCCACCCCCCTTACCCAGGGCCCGGGGCTGATGGAATGCACGGAAACCCGGTGGGCACATCTCCACGAGGGGTAAACCACCCTCGTGGCCCAACCAGGTCTCCGTTATCCCTGCAAGGTCCAGCTCCCCCTCTGAGATCAACTCATTAATGAGGGGGGCCTTGTTGATCACGGACCTTGCATTGCAAAGCATCAGCCTCAGGCCCTGGCTCTGTAGTTCCTGGCCACCTAGGCTGCGGGGGTTGGTACAGACAACCGGGCGTGTCCAACAGCCACGGTCTCCCAACCGACGTTGCGGTTTTCTTCTGTCCTCGCACCCACCCCTCCCTACGACCATTGTAATAGGGCAACCCTCTGTTGAAGTGTCATTCTCCCTCCCCCCCTACTACACTCACTTCCCTCCTGGACTCACCTGTTCGCCTGGCACTGGTCCCTCTCCTGGCCTGATTAACCCACCCCCCCACCCTGGAGCCCCCTAAAAAGGATAAAAAACATTTCATTAAAAACCCCCTAAGTTTGCGCTTCCTCCACCTCTCTGGGTTCACAAACCCGTCATCAAGGTGGGCCCCGGAGGGGGCAAAGGGCCATGCCTGCGAGAGGGGGGACTCCCGCAGCAGGAGCAAGTCCGACCTCGAGTACGTAATGGTAAAAAGCTATGACAAAGTCAGGGTGCTGTTGATGTTAAAATCAGTCAGTAAGCCAGGATCTAATGGGAGGAAAGCAATGTCCACGATCACAACTAGGTGGGAAGATCTTATGTTGGCCAGGTGATCGGTTGGAAGATGGATAATAAATAAATAGATGGAGGCCTGGGTGCGGTCCATTGTGGGCGGAAGAGGGCAGATAGTTTGTAGTAGCTAGTTGTTATAAAATAGCAGATGGCGAGGGTGAGAGGGTGAGAGGTAATAGGAGTAGTCCGGCAGGTGAAACGCCATAAGTCATAAATAGCAGGATGTCAACAGGATACCAGATGTTAAACGGGAAGATTATAGTCATCAGGGGCACCTGGGCACAAGCCATGGCAGGTAGTTTGCAAAAGGACAATAGATCTTAGTCTGCCAGGTGGGGGGGGCAATAAATCTTAGTCTGCCAGGTGGGAGGGCTCCTGCCTGTCTCCAGGACAAGACCTGCTCTGCCCCTAGTGCCACTAGTGCCACAGGTCTTCCCCTTTCTGCCTGGCTCCAGCACACAGCACAGCTTCCAGCAGCTAGTCATGGCCAAAGCTATAACGGCACTGAAAAATGTGACTTAGGATCGTTTTTTCTTACGACCATTGTGGCATCCCCGTAGTCACGTGATCAAAATTCAGATGCTTGGCATCCGACTCATATTTACAACCGTCGCAGTGTCCTGGGGTCATGTGTTCACCTTTTGCGACTTTCTGACAAACCAAGTCAAGAGGGAAGTCAAGATTCACTTAACAACCATGTTACTAATGTAGCAACTACAGCGATTCACGTAAGTGTGACAAGAAAGGTCGTAAAGCAGGGAAAAATTCACTTAACAAATGTCTCACTTACCAAAAACTTTAGGTCTGATTGTGGTTATAATGGAGGGCTACCACTGCATCACCAATCTCTTTAGTCTCAAGGTTAATTTTACTTAGTTAGATGTTAACTTTACTTACTGACACTAGTTCAAAGCTGCGTTGAAAAACTCCGATATTAGAAGATCATTAAGTACTCTTGATTTATTTATCACTTCTATCTACACCGATGGAGGTGTGGACTAAAGATCCTCGGGCTCACTCAATTTAGGGCTGTTCTGACACATTCATATTAAATTGTTCCACTCAGCTTGTATTGTTTGCCTTGGATCTCCATTGTATTTTTTTTTATCATCATCTCTGTTGAATTTGAATCATATCATTGTTCCATATGCCACCACCTCCCATTCCCCAGCCTAACCATACAAATGTTGCTTAATTGATACCAACTGAGGCTTCAAGCAGGAGTTTTCCAGCCTGACGATATGGGGAATGAATCAGTCTTGGTTGTTTCATGGCTGTTACCCCGCAAAAAAAGAAAAAGAAAAAAAAATGCAGTATTAATCTTGTGGTTGTGTACGTTTTTGTAATAGAATAACAGAGTTGGAAGGACCTTGAAGGTCTTCTAATCCAACCCCCTGCTCAAACAGGAGACGATATACCATTCCAGACAAATGGCTATCCAGTATCATCTTATATCTTAGGGGAAGCAATATAGAAATGTCTTTAATAAATAAATACAAATAACCAAGCTGTCCATTCATAAATATATACAAATAATATCTCCCCATAATTAATATGAGTTTGTTCCTTACTTACTCTTCATATGGCCCATGTATTGCCTCTGTTCATTCTACGTTATATATAAAACATTTTACCAAAAAGTATTTGAGATGCCATTCTATACAGCCCTTCCAACAGAGCAAACAAGAATCTTTGTCACACTGTAAATGAGGGAGTGTTGACAAGTGAAAAATTTCAGGCATGGTGACTGTGACATGCCACTTTTAATGGTAGAATGACAGATTAATATTTCAGGCGGCAAAGATTCATTCCTGTAATGATAATAAGATCCTATGCAGTACAGAAGTTTTCCCCCCCTAAAATAGATTTTCACCTCTGGACTCCTGTGCAGAATAGTGTGTGCACTTTTCAAATATTGCAAAGTGTTCATTCTGAATTTTACTTCTTCATATGAACTGGGTGCTTGTTTAGCAAAGGCAAAATTGCAGTCTGTCCAACTGAGCTTACGAAGGGCAAGGAGCCTTAAATCAACTCAGTTTTGCTTTGCAGGTAGAAGTTCTATGCCAAATTTCTTGTGCAGGGAATACAAACAAAAATGTTATAATATTCTATTTATGTCAGCGACATGTTCTGAAAATATGAGTAGTCTCTATTTGATCAAAAACAAATGCCTCTGTAGCAGGAATAGTCAGCCCAGTGCTCTATGTACATTTTGGTGGTAAATTTCCATTAAACCTCAGTCCAATGTGGTCAATGTGCCCATTGTAACACCGAACTGTCTATTAGTAGATACCGTGTTTTCTTTTGACCCCCCAAATAATCACTTGGCCTTATTTTCGGGGGAAGTCTTATTATTTTTGAAGTGCAGGAAGCGGCGAGCGTGGTCACCTCATGGCTACTGCTGTGTTGCAATATTTTCGGGAGGCTTATTTTTGGGGGAGGGCTTATTTTAGCGCATGCGCTCAAAAGCCCAATTGGGCTTATTATCAAGGGAGGTCTTATTTTCAGGGAAACAGGCTAATAGTAATATTGATATACTACATATCAATAATTAATTGATGCAAATTATTTTCTGTCAAAGGAATAATATAAATTTGATAAGTAAATTGAATAAAACAAGCTAGCAGTTGTTCTGTCACAATTTCTTTTAACCGCAATTGACTTACTTTGATTTGAGAAAATTATAGAAAACTGTATTATTGTAGGCAATATATCCTCAGGATTAATTGTATCCTCTGCCCATTCCTTTCCTAAGGATAAATACAGTTGTTGAACTCTAATTTATGCAATCAATTTACTTTGATTGGGGAAAATAGTAGAAACCTGTGTTATTATATGTGAAATATCCTGAGGGTTAATTGGATCATCTACCATTCCTCTCCCTTAGTACATTAAGGATAAATATAGTTGCTGAACCTAGGCAGTGAGAGGAGAATTGGTAATCAGGGTTTATCTTGGAAATGCATTGTTAGCTTGAAAGTAACTAAACAACATCTCTAATTTAATTGTTGCACTTTACCCAGAGAAGTTGTTAGGCATACTGAAAAGTACTAATGATTTTTAAAATGCACTTTGCCATTACAAATCGCTAATTTAAAAACATGACCATTTGCTTCAGAGGAGGAAAATAAACAACGCCCCTCATCCTGATCAAGATTTCTCTATCCCTCTAATGTTTCTGTTTGTTTTATTTCCTTTGTTCTAAATTCGTGGTCTTGAAAGCTAAACATTATCTATTCTTTTTCATGATCCCTCTCAAAAAAAGCCTGCATCATGTGTATTTTCTTGAAAACTACAGGGATGTCAAAAACATTGCTGATCTTTTATGGAATATTGCTATCAAAATGACTCCAAAATTACTGAAGAAGAGTTGTCCCTTGCAATATCAGCTTGCAGCCAGTTTGCGTAACAGAAACCCAGTGGATAAATCATTGCCATCCATTGTTTTTCATGAAGAAAATCCTTCCAAATTACGTCTACAGTTCCAGGGTGGGAGGAAGTAGATGATTTATGCTTGAAAAACAATAACTACTTTCCTTTTAAAGTTTATTTGGACAAGTTTCTCACATAAATAATGGAACAAATGACCAATGGTAAGTTTAGAGATTATTTAAAATAAGCACAGCTGCTGAAGAAAATACTCATAGCTGTGGGAAAATCTTTAATAATTAATAGCCTTTTGACTGAGCCAGAGATAACTGAAATGGAAGGTTTCACCAACTTCTTGCTGCTGATGAACTGTTTTACTGTACGTTAGGCAAGGCATTTCCATATCTTTCTTGTAATGAGATATTTTCACCGTGAATGAACCCCATTGAAAAGATATATTGCTGTGTCCAGTTATAAAAATAGGAAAAGCTTCATTCCCGATACATGGTGTGGCAAGTATAAAGAATAAAGAACAATTCTTCAATGCTTGGCAAGAAGGAACGTCTATTGAATTGCAAAATGATATCCTTCCTTTAACATAAATAAAGGAAAGAAGAATTTGAATCAGTTGAATACCTCTCTATCCAGTTCAGCCTGAGTGTAAAAAAACAGGCCGCATTTTCCCTTCTTCATCTGGTTGATAATGCTTTAATAGCTATATTGCTTTGATTAAGAATCAGCCTAAATCTGGGATGGGCAACATGAAGAGGCACTCTGACTCAGTGGCTTAATGATGAGGGAAATGGCCTCAGCTCCGACGGTTCGAGCCGTAGCTCTGTAGTGAATGAGCTCCCATCACTCACCTCAGCTTCAGCCCACCTTACAGTTTGAAAACATGTTGTATGTGAGCAGATAAAATAGGTACCACTTCAATGGAGAGATGAACTGATGCTTTGTGCAGGCAACCAGATTCTTGATGGCTCTGAACTTTTCTGGTTATGGTGCCCACTTGCGAGGCAGCTCTGGGAAGGGAGGGGGCCTTGGGCGATGCCTCAGGAAGGACCACTGGTCTTTCAGTCTTCTGTGGCACAGCTTGGGAAGGGTGCAAGCGTTTCCTATAACAGGGCTGGTACCTTGGCAAGCCAAACTACTGCCCTGCAATAGCATTGTGGTCTCCTGGCTACTGTAACAGCACCATACACTAATCATCATCAACAACAACATCAGTTGTTTATTTTCTGTTACTTCAAGAATAAATGTAAAGTGCTTATTAAAATCAGTGGCCAATATAAATAAACATATTGTGTTTACTCATACAGAGAGAATGAATGAGAGTTGAATGAGAAAATAAATGTTATTTATTTGTTTGTTTATTTAGTTAGTTGATTTTTATCCCATGGTATTACTTTATAAGCAACCCAAAGCAATGTGTGTACCTAGTACTCCTTCCTACTTGTATTTACTCTTCTTCAGAAGTACAAGGAGGTTCCATAGTGCTTTTTTTGTTTTTGCTACAAGATTAGCCCTGTGAGATAGTTTGGAGTAAGAAAGTGACTGTCCAGTGAGCACATGTAGCAGAAGAAAACCAAAACCTGAGTCCTGCTAATCATAATCCAAACACTATTTCATCGTGCTGGCTTATTCTCTTTTTTCCCTTGGGAAAGGAGGAGAAAAAGGCTGAGAAGAAGCAGAAATATAAGAAAGACATGACTGTAAGGAGTAAATGAGAACTTCAGAGAGAGGGAAATCTAAAGTTTAAAGGCAGTGTATGAAATAGAATAGATAGGGGGAATGCAGGGGTAAAAAGTTATAGAGTTGTGGTGATGCAGTGGTTAGAATGCAGTATTGCCGGCTCTATTCTGCCCACTGCCAGAAGTTCGATCGTGACCGACTCAAGGTTGACTCAGCCTTCCACCCTTAAGAGGTCGGTAAAACGAGGACCCAGATTGTTGGGGGCAATACGCTGACTCTGTAAACCACTTAGCTGTTAAGCACTGTGAAGCAGTTTATAAGTCTAAGTGCTATTGGTATTGCTATGGAGAATAGTGAATGGTGTTGGTTTATACTATCTGTTAGATTTTCTTTTCTCTCTCTTTTTAATTCCCTTTGCAAAACACTCCTTAGTCTTTCTTTCTGTGTTTTTTATAACATTACATATTTTGGAAAGGAATAGTGAGATGACAGCAGGGACGTGCGGTCAGGGGAGGCAAGGGAGGCAGAGCCTCACCTCTCTTCATGAAATAATAGTATATAATACTATATATATATATATATATATATATATATATATATATATATATATATATATATATATATATATATATATATATATATATATATATATATATATATATATATATATATATATATATATATATATATATATATAAATATTATAATATTATATACATCCGCCCGTCCGCGCCCGGGAGCTGCAGAGTCCAGCAGAGGCAGGAAGGTTCTCGTCGTTCCCCAGTCGCTTTCGAGGACTGCGGAGCGCGAGCCGGCGGAGCACGCTCAGGAAGGCGGCGAATGGGATCACGTGTGCTGGAGGCTGCCTCAGCTTCCAGCACACGTGATCCCATTCCCCGCCTTCCTGATGACGTCACCAGCCTCACCAGCCATAAACCTCACCGCACGTCACTGGATGACAGTGTATATGGATCAAATCCATCTGCAGCCATTACAATCTTTGTGAAACTTTTGCATTTTCCCTCCCTTTAAGAGCTCAGTGGAGAGGACCCAACCCAACTTTTCTAGAATTAAAATAAAGCCTCATTTCAGAAATTGCAATAGATATATATATAGAGGAGGTGGCGGAAGACTTTCAGGTATCCTAGCTGCACACTTTCAATTAGTTAGAGCTTTATGACTCCAATCCCACAAGTTTTATTGTGCTTGGAAATGAACAAAAATCCAGTTGGCTCAAGTACAGTAAATACAGAGTTTTTAAAGTGCAAATCAACTTGTTCTCTCGACTATCCCATTTAGTGCCCCTAATTTCCGAAGTCTTCGTAGGGACAAGAGTCCATTTTTATTTGCGCAACCAAATCACATTAGAGCAGTTACCGGTATATCTACCTTCTGTGTTCTTGGGAAAAGATAAATATTCATTGTTAAGATACAAACCAGATCAGTGGCACTTTATTTAACAAAACCTTCATATATTGAAATGGTTGAATCTTTGTTAGACAAATTAGAGACAGATAACATTAAGGTTGAGCTCATCTGCTTAAGAAATCTGCAAAGAATTTTCCTTTACAAATGTAGCGGAAATGCCATACCTTTATTGAGAATAAATTATTTTTTTGAGTGAAATTTTTTTTGTAAAAATTCAAGTTAAATTCAAGTTAAATTTCTAAAATTTCTGACACAGAAGCAAATGTAAACCATGATACGGAGTGTTTTTTTTTATATTAAACCTTCTGCAATCACCACTTGGAACAAAACAGTGATGTGTTGGTATATGGAACATGTTGGTAGATTGTTTGTTGCTGGTTAAGCTCGTAGCTATTACACTTTGGAATATGGGTAGTCCTCAACCACAATTGACCCTGGAATTTTGATCATAATTTATTGCACCCATTAAGAAGATTACCGGATAACTGACTCAACTTGGTGACTGCAGGGCAGGGCAGGGCAGCAAAAACGGCTAGGCTTTTTCCCAGGCCTTAGAGAGGGTTTGCGGGTGCGAGTGGTTGCTCTGAACCACTGAAGTCTCATGGGCAGTGTGGCTGCTTTGTGCTGCGCTATTGGAACTTTCTCGACATTTAAGGGTGGAGCGGGGAGTGGAGATAAGCAGATGGGAGGAGTTGCAGCACCTCTGCGGCCAATCATAAGTGCTGGCAACCGGCCAAGGAAGCAAACTTTGGTCATGTGTCCATGGGGGGGGGGTTGCAATGGCCATAACATTGGGCATAGGTCCTAAGTGCCCTCATTCAATACCATGGTAAGTTTGAACAGTTGCTGAACATATGGTCCTAAGACAAGGACTACCTCTATATTTTCAAACTTTATATTTCAGTCACCTATAGAGGAACTCAAATGGTAAATTAATAATATACAGCATATTTTCATTAATACTGTTCTGTGTATAAACTTTCAGTTCAGGACATACAGATTCAAGTGAAATCTTGATTGTTGATGTATAAAGATTTAGTTCAGTGCCCCATATATTTTTATTTTTGTCTACCTAATTTATCTTACTTCATTTTCTCTTCTCTCTGAATTAAGATTTATGGAATCCTGAATTTTATTTATATTTTTATTTATTTATTAACTTATTTATAGGTTTTTACTTGGTTTTATATAAAGCTTTATTTAGGTCGGACTGGATGGAAGAACAATATTATCAAATGACAGGAATTTTTGATTAATTTTATGACTTTTTATTCAGCAATTTATTAGTTAAATTTTACATAAAATTGCATGTAGAAAAATGATGTCAAAGAAGGACAAACAATGTATTAATTATATTCAGGTATGGATTTAGATATGCTTCTTAGACCAAGTGGGACAAGTTAATCACGATTCGTTTAGGTTCTTTTAACTTCAGAGGGCATGGTCTCCAACCTTGGCAGCTTTACGACTTGTAGACTTCAACTCCCAGAATTCCTCAGCCAGCTGGTTGAGGAATTCTGGGAGTTGGAAGTTCACAAATCATAAAGTTGTCAAGGTTGGAGATCCCTGGTCTAGACTTAAGTCAAGAGGCTATTTTTAAGCAGTCCATTTAAAAGAGCAAGCATTCTATTAGAAAGAGGTTTATGTGAAAGAGAATTCAGGTATTTCTTAGTCCTTTTTTTGTTGACCACAACTCAGTTGTTAAGCCAAGCAGCAGTCATTAAGTAAATTGCCATTGTGCTTATCATTTAATGCAGTTTTTCTTCGCTTTGCAAACTTGCCAAAGTTGTAAATGCAAGAATTGTTCATAAAATTATTTTTTACGTCATCTTCATAACTGCCAGCAGTTGCTAAACAAGGACTGAAAACTATATTGTCTAAGTATGTAAGACCAATATACACCAATTATATGTTTCGGAGCAATTGTATAGGAAGAAAAAACTACAACAGGCCCAGAGAAGTTAATGTTTGTAAAGAGACTAGAGCTGTGCATATTGAATCTTCACGTTCAGAATTTTTCTTTCTGTTCTCAGGTCCAAGATGCTAAATACTTATGATGTGGTATCCATTTTTGGAACATACATGTTGAAATGTAGCATGTCTTTGGTTCTGTTTTGCCCTCCATAGAGATTACGGTTAGTCCAAATGTGCAGATGTTCCTTCTATTCTTCCAAGTGCCAGTGTGCTTCCAAAGGAACATCAGCTTCCTGGAGCAACTTCGTTCTGTAATGCCTTTCTAGACAGTCCATGACAAGTGGGTATGTGGCTGGCTCAAATTTATTGGCAAATAAATGAGGAGAATTAATAATCCACTCCAAGTCTCCAAGTCCATAGATACAGATATCCCTGACATAATGTCCTACAAAAGAGAAATTGCACTGTAAATTGATAATCCCAGGCTGGATACCATTCAGCAAATGAAATAAGGTTCCCCTCACACATATGTGCTAGTCATTCCCAACTCTAGGGGGCAGTGCTCATCTCCATTTCAAAGCTGAAGAGCCAGCGCTGTCCCAAGACGTCTCCGTGGTCATGGGGCCGACATGACTAAATGCCGAAAGCGCACGGAATGCTGTTATCTTCCCACCTAAGGTGGTTTCTATTTTTTTTTCTTGCATTTTTACATGTTTTTAAACTGCTAGGTTGGCAGAAGCTGGGACAGGTAACGATGAATGAAGTGAAATACGTTGTAGAAATTATAGAACAGAATTGGGGGAAGGAGAAAGGAAAGGAATGGCCCTTTAACATAATAACCTAAAAAAGATTACCATATTTTTCGGAGTATAAGATGCACCTTTTTCCCTCAAAAAAGAGGCTGAAAATCTGGACACGTCTTATACCCTGAATATAGCATTTTTTGCCTCCCGAAACCCTGCCCTCTTAACCAAAATGGTCGTGCATAGCCTATAGGAGGCTTCCAGAGTGCTCCTGGAGGCTGGGGAGGGCAGAAATGAGCGAAAAACAGGCTGTTTTTTGCTCAATTTCCTCCCCCCCCCAAACCCCAGGAGCACTCTGGAAGCCTCTTAAAGGCTATGCATGCCCTCTTTTTTTTTGACAAAAACGGGCCCGTTTTGACAAAAAATGGGTCGTTTTTTGCTCATTTTGCGCCCCCCCCCCGAGCACTCTTCAAACCTCCTAAAGGCTATTCATGTCCTTTTTTTGAAAAAAAAAGACAGGCCCATTTTCACGAAAAACGGACCATTTTAGGGAGGTCTGCAGAGTGCAAAAACTTTTTTTAAAATTTGCCTCTTCAAAATCTTGGTATGTCTTATACTCCGCTGCGTCTTATACTCCGGAAAATACAGTAGTTACTTTTTACCTTAATTTTGCTTATGACCACAGATACGTCCATATGTGACATGGACACCCATGCATCTGTGTGTGAAATGGGGGGAATAAGAAGGAAACATCTATATTTTTGTTTCCTTTGAAAGAAGTTGGGAAGAATAAAGCTGCTTTTTTTTTTAAAAAGCCACAAAATTTTACTAGTTGGGTAAAACTCAGCCAATTATATGTATTGGATATGTCTTTAGGTGCAAATTCTTTGTGCCCCACATGGTAATTAAATTCACAATTGGGATTATTCTATATTGCAGCTTGTTGAGTCACCTAGTGTCATCTAATACAGTAATTTTCTTATCCTTGCTTCAGTGGGATTTTGTGGATTTTATCTGTCCATTCCTGTCAGATCGACCAGAATGTCATGCATAGTTGAGCACCTGACAGGTGATCACTTCTCAGCGGTTTCTGAACTAGGATTGTGTCATGTTCAGTAATTACCTTTGCAGCCATTGTGGGCTTCTCCTTCTTGATTTTTCCACTTGATTGCTCGTATATTTCCTTGCCAAGTTGTGTTTAGTGTAGCACCAGGAGCATCTGTACAACCAATTGAAAAGCTTTGTTATACACGTTTTGCATTTTGAAAAACAGATTTATGCATGGATTATTCTTCTAGTATTGCTGTTCCCAGGGTAACAAATGTGAGTTCCCGTAGCATATAATATCTGCTTTTACTTATTTTTAAGTATGTGACCATACTGCCTCTAGGAATCATTATTTGTGAATCTTGTAAGTGGCAGCTTAAAACCATAAATAAATGACATTAATTCTAGTTCATCTCAGGGAAGCAAAAAAGACCACTTATGAAGATGCGATTTTTAAGCAGACTAAGGGCCAGGAAAGTTTTTGCGGTAATAAAGGTGTTAGTATTTAAGAGACCATGAAGCTTTTGTTGTGGGTAATAAAGGATGTGATTACAGTTGCAACACAATTACAGTTGCAACACAAAACGGAAGCTTTTGTGCAAATATGAGCGTGCTATTTTTAAAATGAAGTGTAGGATTTGAAGCCTCTAAAATTTTTTGGGTGAAGTCCCCAGAACCCCATCAAAAGTTACTACAAAATTGCATTTTTGTTATGCTTTAGCACAAAATAAATATCAAATTTAAATTGCTCTGGTCTCCTCTACATTTTGGAGTCCAATCTTTGGCATATCAGTCAAAGCTAGTACAGCCTTTGATTTGGAATAAAAGTACATTTCTATTTTAAAATAAGAACAAGGATGCAAATTCTCATTACAGATTCAATCCACAAGGATTTGATGATATCTGCCCTTGGGGAAACTGCTTCAGGGCAGAACTAATGCCTTACATTATAAAAAACTAATTACTTTCTAAGGGGTGTTCTTTGGAAGAAAAAAACAAAGAAACTCTAGTAGATGCAAGGACTACCTGTATATTTTCACACTTTTTTAATCAGTCTCCTATAGAGGAACTCAAATTGTAAATTATTAATATACAGCATATTTTCATTGATACTGTTCTTTGTATGAACTTTCAATTTAGGACATACAGACTGAGCTCAGTGCCACGTATACTTTTATTTTTGTCTTCCTAATTTATTTTACTTCATTTTCTTTTCTGGCTGAATTAAGATACATGGGATCCTGAATTATATTTTATGTATGCATGCATATACCATGTTTCCCCGAAAGTAAGACAGTCTTATTTTCTTTTGACACCTGAAATAAGCCCTTGGACTTATTTTTGGGGAGGTGTTATTATTTTTGAGGTGCAGGAGGTGGCGAGCGTGGTTACCTCATGGCTGCTGCTATGTTGTAATATTTTCGGGGAGGGCTTATTTTTACGCATGCGCTCAAAAGCCCAATTGGGCTTATTATCCGGGGAGGTCTTATTTTGGGGAAAACAGTGTGCGTGCGTGCGTGAGAGAGAGAGAGAGAGATCTAGCTCTGTGATTTCTTCACTCAGGGTAGTAAGCAAATCTTTGAGAATTTGAGAGACTGCAGATATGGGAGGATCTCCAACCCACTTTCCCAAACTCGGGCTACAGAATCACACCTGAAACAGGTTCTCCCATTCTAAAACAAATTGTACCGCTTACTTTATGCTTCTGAGTTGCAACTGGTCAGAACCTGTCCAGTCCCAGTCTTCAACTTTTAGATATGTCAACATGATATTTGGGTAACAGATCACATGTTTTTCTCAAACCACTAAATGTGGGTGAAACTCATTGTTGGCGGGAATGTAATATTTGCCAAGAAAGGTCTGGAACATATAATGGCATAGTTGATAGCTAGTATATCAATAACCAAATGGGTTGTATTTCACTTTCAAAGACTGGAAAACCTTCCTAGGACTAGGAGTCAGGCAGTAAGGTGGAGCCCAGATGATTATGAACTTTATTACCTTTTTATCTCTTCTGTCGTTACAGGATTTCTTCTCGTGCTTTAATGTCATTTTAGTTACCCTTTTGTTTGTTGTGAGCCATGTAGAATAGCTTCGGTGAGATGGGTAGCCATACAAATTGAATTAAATGGATAAGTAAATAAGGAAAGCAAGCTGTTGGTGTCTTCTGATTTTTTTTTTAAATTACATAATTTAAACCATTGGGATTGAAACCATGTGAAATCTCTCTTTTTTTTATTTTGATTTGTTTTATTCCCCCATCTCTCCCTTAATTCACAGGTTAAGGAAAAACCCTCCAATTCATGGTGTGTTGTGAATTTGTTATTTTCTAAATCCGAAAGACAGGCTGAAAATAGATTTTGGGATTTGGTTAATGCTTTCCAATAGCTTCTCCTTAGCTTACATCTATCAATATATTACTAAAACCACTCATTCCTGTAACATTTAAGTGGGCAAAACAATGCATCATAAAGCAACAATTTTGAATTAAAGTACCTCAAGTGGGCTAAGTTACAGAATAGGTCCAAAATCTGGGATTCATAATCCCAAGGAATTAAAATTTTGGCAAATTTTATTTTAAAAAATTACGACATTGAAAAGTATTAAAATGTATATGACATAATAAATACAAAAATGCCATAAAACATTTTTTTCTGCTGATTAACTATGCTATATAGCAATAGCACTTAGACTTATATACCGCTTTACAGCCCTCTCTAAGTGGTTTACAGAGGCAGCCTATTGCCCCCAACAATCTGGGTCCCCATTTTACCCACATTGGAAGGATTTAAGGCTGAGTCAACCTTGAGCCTGGTAAAATTTGAGCTGCCAAATTGCAGGCAGCCGGCAGTCAGCACAAGTAGCCTGCAGTATTACACCCTAACCCCTGCGCAACTGCAGCTCTTATAGTTCAATATGGTCTATTTTCACAGCAATTGCATGTCTGAATGTATCCCAATTTTCCAATGAAGGCAGTGCATTAGCAGTTCTGTCATTGTTGAAGGCATTGAGAATCTGATCAAGAAATATTTCTGAAAGGGGGAGCCAAGGGATCATGGGTTGTCTGATATGCAGTCTTTGTGAACAATGTACGGAGACAATTAAGTGCAAGATAATTCTATAATTCTGCTTACCTGGTATATGATTCAGGGTGACCCAGTAATGCTCGTCTGGACTGTAGGTGTCTTTTGACCATTCAAGCAAATCTTTTGCACGTTCATCGGTCAGTGTGAACTCTACAAATTTTCTTGTGAGTACATAGTACGCAGTCCCAAAATATATAGTCAAATTATGGGGTGGTTCACTTTTCACATTGTAAGTTGGATAGACGTAGGATTTTCCTGAACGTACAAATTCTTGGTAACTGAAATTAGTTCTGTGTTTCATATGAGGTGGTTGAACAATTCCTGGGGTTATATTTTTACCATTCCATTTGCTTTTAATATAGCGTATAAGTTCCTTGTTTGTTTTGATGGGATAATCCTGACCACAGAGATTAATAACATAATTCCATTGATTGTTTAAATGGATCAAATCCTTCATGCAGTTGATATCTGCTTGCAGCCTGGAGAATCCTGCATAGACAACTTTTTCTCTCTTTGAAGCAATAAAAACATTTTCGAAGCAGTCGACCAAGCTTTGGACCGCTTGCTTAAAATCCTTTGATGATTTCTCATCAATATGTATGCAGTAAACGTTCTGAGGCATGTAAATGGCTCTGAGTAGTTTTATAAACATGTTCAGTTCCTTGTGAATGGTGACGATGTACGCCAAGGAAAAGTTCCTTTCTTCTTCCGACAGTGGCCTTGTAATGAAGTGGAGTTTCTTCTGCAGCGTAGAACAGTTGCACGGTGTTTGTATGCAGGTGGACATGTCTTTTTCCCCTAATGCCTCCTGGCACACTTGCCCAATTTGAAAAGCAACTCTTTTCCTATCAAAAAGGGCCGAGCAAAGTTCATCTGGATAAAAGCCACACTCTTTTGAGATGATTTTTTCCTTGTCTGCCTTGAAGATTGCATTCCGTAGATAGGAAACACCAAAGATGAAAACACAAACCACGATGCAGACTAGAAACCCTGATTTGGCTGTCTCAAGTAGGTTCATCTTTGGCTTTGCAGATGTTTTCTGAAGCTCCAAATGTTCTCTGGAGTTTTCTTCTTGCCACAGTTCCCTGAAACTGTTCTACCTAGGAAAGGTTGGAAAAAAACAACAGCAGCATTTTAATCATTTAATTGAAATGAAATTCAGTCGATGCTTCATTCAATTTGAAAGGGAAAAAAATACTTCACTGCTGTTAAAGTTTCATATTACAAATGCAGGTGTTCTTGAATACTGGCTTATCTATGCTTTAGCAATTAATCTGCTTTTACCTCTTGTGGTTTTGATTATGGAATCTTTCTCTCTTTCACTGACATGAATAGAGATAAACTGTTCTTTCATACAACTAGCTGATAATTTTTTGGATTAGATAGAAACCTTGTTATGGATTTCAAAAATATATTTGAAGCATAACCAGAATTGGATCTAGTGTGGTTTTTTTTACTGTTGATTTTATGGGGGGGGGGGGGGACATCAGAAAAGACTGAAGTGTTTAATCATCGTTATAATGAAGTCTAAACCATGAGTTGTTTTGTTTTTCCTTGAATTGCCCGAATTAGCATTGTTTTCAAATGCATCGTATAAAATAGAAAGGAAATGGTCTTGAATGCAGTTCATATTTATTCTGCTTGGAAGAAATTGTGACCTTAGCAACACTGCATTGCCTTGCACTGCTGTTTAAAGTGGCTTTCAGAGCAGTTTTACAGGGGGAAAAATACGGTTGCATATTTTTACCTTTCCGAATATGTTTTTCCACAAGTGTGGCTTTGTTGAAATATTAGATGTGCCTCAGTATAGCAGTATGTTTCTTTAGAGCTCAGAAATAAAGTCTTCATCCTTGAATTCTTAGATGCTAAGTATATGCAACCCTAGGGGGAAAAAAGATGCAGGAAAAGGGACAGCTTGTTGAAACACTGAGATTCAAACCAACAATTATCTTGTATTGATTTTTCCTGCTACAACAAACACTCAACCACCCTGTTGAGCAGAGATTATACTCGCATATGATGTCTAAATCATTGCATACATGTCCTTATCTTCTCAACACAAACCTCTCATAATCTACCTCTTTTAATGATTTTGTTGCATGCATTGATGTGCCCACCCCATGCACCCATAAATCTCAAAGCTTCATTTTAGTTGAAATCACGTTTTTCAACCTTCCATGTCAAGAACAATATGCTCCCATTTGACATGTACAGTTATACAAATGATAATAATAATAATAATACAATAATATAGAGAATGTGGTTCATTGTCCTTACTGCTAAGACCAGGGCTTTCAAGTCAGAAAATTCTCCTGTTCCCGGGTTTGCAGTGCTGACCGCGGTGTGTGGAGGGCTAGATGAAGAGTGCATTCATTTTGCTGGTTAGCCTGATCCCTTTTTTTGTTCAGCCTCAGCGTCCTTCGGCGTTGCTGCTTCTGCAGGTCGAAGAAAAAACATGAGGAAAATCAGTTCCCCATAGAATTGTGCTTGCCTGGAGGCTCATAGGAGTTAGGCTTAGTATGTAAACATCTACACAGCATCTTCTTAATAGGACAAGCTGTAAGTATCCATTGAATCCGCAAGCGTTCTGCTCCCTCACCAGCCTTTCCGTGATGTGAAAAAAAAGGGAGGTGGGGGGAGGACGGAAGGTGAATGCAAATGTTTTTGAGGAAAGCGGAATCACACTCTTGAAATGCCGCCTGCTGCAAAATGACTAACACAGCCAGGAACAGATTAATATAATGGACATTGCTTACACTGTAATGAGGGTTAGGAGCTGAAAAGGGGGTCTGGGGGTGGGGAGAAGAATAGTCACAATACTGGCTCCAGTCAGAAATTGCTGTGTGACAGCGAATAATTAAAAAAAGATATCCCTGTCGATGTTGTTGCCTGGGAATTTTGAAAGAGTAAAGGGAAACAGTTTGAATTGTTGAGAGGCACCAATAATTATTTGTAGCTCATGGTTGACATGAGGGGTCTTTGGTGCTCTCTGAGCTTGCTTGTTTTCTTACAGACCTTTCATTACCTTAGGTAGGTAGCATCATCAGGGCTACGAAGGAATGCTGTTTGCTGTCAGTTTATATTCTGGTTACTTGCCTATGTGGGTGGGTTGGTGGGGGAGGTCTTAAGAGATTGTTCAGTTGAACTGTTTACTACTGATGGTTCTTTGACAGTTTCTTGTTTGCTTGACAGTTGGTCTGATATTAATCTGGGTTAATCTACGCTGATCTGGGTGCTGATTACTGGTAGAGAGGTGCTGGAGTCTTTTTGTTCCTTTTGGGGCTGGTCAATAGTCTCTTTTGCATTGTCTGTAGATGTTGCTAATGTCTATGTGTCTGTTGATGGCTGATTTGTCAGAGTGCCAGGCTTCCCTTAAGATGTATCACAGCTCTCCAGCAAATATCCTGCAAGCTACCAGGAACCTCTTGAGTTTCATCATTAAAGGAGTCTTTGGAACTCAAAAGTGTGAATTCATAGTCTTATCTCCCCCTCCCCCCCTGCATGCCTTCTAAATTATCTGTGACTAGCAACCTTTCATCAGCTTGATAGCTTAAAGGGGACAGGATTTTTTTTAAATGAAAAGCTAAAAATGGAAAATAAAGCAGGAAATTTAGAGAGAGACAATAATAAATGCATTTAAGGAGACACTTTGGTGGGGCACAGATCACATCCCTGGACCTTTGCCAGTCAGTAATACTGGACAGTGTTCAACATTTCAGAAGTGGAAATGGGAACACCTTTATTAGTATTCTACTAGTAATAGCCACAAAAATAAATTGCAGAAGGTTTTCTTAGATCTTAAGGCACTGTTACATTAAGGCAGAGTCACCTCTTGTTGCCATGGGTGTGCAAACAAATCTGATAATTTAAATGAAATAAATATTGTATTCTTGAAGTTTTATGTGTTGGCCATAAAACCAGTTAAGTACGAGGATCCATCATGAGAGGCTCCAAATAACACGCAGGACACGAGAAATCCAAGCCAACTTGTTTGTTGCTGCATCAATTAAGATGTACGCTCACTGCTTGTCACCTTAGCCTTTTATACAATATTCAAACACAGAAGAAGGAAAATGATTGGTCCAAACGTGATACCTACATAGACCACCTTGTCTATCTCATAATATAAGAGTGGGGTTCAATTATAATAAACTGTAAAAGCACTGGAGCTCTGTTTTTAGGGCCCTTTCGTCATAACAATAATTTAGTAGTTTAACGGCCCAACCAATGTCTGTGGAGATTCTCAATCATCCAGTTCTTAATTGTCTGAAAGGTGCTTCCCCCATCCCCACAAAAAGGGCACCTGAACTGTTTGTTTTTTTCTTTGAGGAAGAATAAGAAAACATTTTGCTTCTCATCCAAGAAGCTTCAGTGGCTCTGATGTTGGAGGGATGGAAGGACAGGTACTGACAGTTGAGACTGGGTGATGGGGCAGGAGGGATGGAAGGATTGTACTTCTCCGCAGTCATCTGGTGGTTAGCACTCTCTCTGAGAGCCACTGAGCCCTCCTGCGGCTTTATCCGTACCCTCAGGGTCACCTGAATCAGAGTGCAGTTGGTTATGGAATCTTCTTGAAATTGCTACAAGGACTGTGTTGTAGACTGAAGATAAATGGGGTCTTATTCCTTCCCCTCCATTGAGGGAGGGTAGTTCAGTTCTAACATACATGGATTCTTTTGCCTCTCTCTCAGACCAATGGTCCTGTCTATCCACAATGTGGACTTTGCTGCTTTCAAAAGGGTGGCCTGCGTCTTTTAAAGACAGATGATCGCTGAACCTTGTCCGATGAGTGTGATCTCCTATGTCGCCATGTATTTTTGTGAAGTAGTTGTTTCTGCACATGTCTCACTGCATCGTATTGCATATATCAACATTGCTCGGTTTTCGTCTGGGGGTTGTATCCTTGGAGTAGACAAGCTTCTGCCTCAGTGTATTCTTGGGTTTAAAGTGTACCTGTATCTTGTGTTGGTCAAAAATCCCCCCGAGCTTTTCAGATATTCCTGCAACGCATGGAATGACAACGCTGCTACGTTTGTTGTTCTCTTCTTTGTCTGTAATGGAGGAGCACTTGCTGAGTCTTTTTTTTGGGGGGGGGGGGGGATTTGATGAAGGCCCAACTAGTTTTGTCTGATTCTAATCGTTAATCCTGGGATTTCTCTGCTTACTATTTAGTTTCATAATCTCTTTTCTGCTCAACAACTACTACTAATACGCCACTATGGGAGGGGGGAGGGGGATGTTTTAAAAACAAAAACATTAATTCCTTTGCAGAAAGATGTGCTAGAAGACATAATTGTGTTTGAATAGTTAGAATCTTCGAGCTGTGTTGGACCTAAATAGTCATCATTCACCGCCAACATGGCCATGACTGGGATGATGGTTGAGTTTAAAGCCCATCCTTTAGGAAGGATGTCAACTAAAGCATCCTTCAAAAAATGCCAAAATGAGATATGTTTCCTGCATCAATTCATATGGATAAATTGATATTTAGATAATGGATAAAGAATTGAGCATTGCATTTTAAAAGCTTCATCCATACAAATTGCCTGCCATAATTTTGCACTAAAGTGGCACAGCCCAACATCTGGCAGTATTGAAGGGGGTGGGATTTCTCAGGGAATCAAACTTTTATTTAATCCAACAAAGTGCTAATTTCCTTCTTTCTTAACTATCAGAACTTTCAGTGATTGCATTAATGACGTGGTGCCCAGTGGTTAGAGTGCAGTACTGCAGGCTACTTCTGCTGACTGCCAGCTGCCAGCATTGGCAGAGATTTGAACTCAATTCTCACCAGGCTCAAGGTTGACTCAGCCTTCCATTCTTCCGAGGTCGGTAAAATGAGGACCCAGATTGTTGGGGGCAATAGGCTGACTCTGTAAACCGCTTAGAGAGGGCTGTAAAGCACTATGAAGCGGTATATAAGCCTAAGTGCTATTGCTATTGCTACTAAGGAGAAAAAGTCCCATCTTACCCATGAAAATCACACTCTCTCAGCCCAACCCACCTTTCAGAGTTGTTGTTGTGTGGAAAAGATACGTTTGCTGCCTTGAGTGATTTGTAAAAATAATAAAGGCGGGTTACAATAAATATTTTTTTAAAGAAAACCTGAAAGGTGAGTGGTGAAGCATGGATTTATGCAGAAAATCACAGACTGCATCCACAGCTGCTTAGGATTTCAGATAAACAATACTGCTACATAATTTTTTTCAGGACGACTTTGGAAAGCTTTTGCTAATCAGGACAAACAGTACTGGATTAAATTAAAAACAAATCTGAAAGTGAAATACAGAGGAAGTCCATGTATTGATAATAACTTAATTGGGGGGGGGGGAGAGAAATATCATAACTCTGAATATAATTATAGTTTCTTAATATGGTACATAATCAGTTTTGGACTGAGTATTATTACCATTATACATGCTAATAATCTAATCTGTAGATTGAGATTTATTTTTGTTTACACATATTTTAGAACATACAGACGGATGCCCCAGTTCAGGGTCAGTGAGGTTCTTTGTGTATTCTCTAAATAATATGGGACAATTATCATTTAGCGTAAAGTCTAAATTGGGATTAACAGTGAACAATTTTCCATGTAGAATTTGGTTGAGAAACCAGTGTTACAAGCAACAATGCTTTCACTGTGCTATAATTAGTGAGCTGAATTAGTGAATTCTGGAGCAAATGAAAGTGCTTACATTTTTTAAAAAAGGAATCATTGCCGTAAAGAAAATGGTTTGATATAAAAGATATATAAGAATTGTCAAGTTCTTCAACAGAAGTGATGACCACCAATATAGTATACTTTTGCTTATTATTTAAATCTCCCTCTCTCATAAAAATTAAAATTGAAATTAGGCACCAAGACCTTGAGGAAGGTTAACCATTTAGCTGTCGGGAAGGGTCCACACACATTTAATCACTCCCAATATAAATGATCATAAAATTTAAAACGTTTAATCTATCAGTTTAGAGGAGTTCCTTATTTAAAAGAGTTTAAAAAGAGAGGAATTTACAAACCAGCAGTACTTTTCAAAGATGTAGATTGTAGACAGTAAAAATCCTTGTAATTTGGTTAAACATATTTCTTCTATTTAATTTAGTTTTTCTAACTAAAAAAAACTTTCTAATTTTGAAAGCACTTATACTCAGTGAAATGTTTTGCACTACAATTAAGTAGAGAATGATTGAACCTGAATATATACCGGTTTTGAATGCAATTCTCAGCCGTAAGTTCCTCTGAGTTCAGTGGAGCTTATTGCCAAAGTAAATGACCGTACCGCAAAATTTCTAGTAATGTTACAGCTGGTTCAAATTTTAAAAGAATTCATTCTTAAAAATTCAGAAATCACACACTCACCCAGTATTGCAAAGACAAATGGTTTGGAGCCAAACTTAAGAAATGGGTAGAAATGTTCTTAAGATCCATTGCCCTTCAGGCAAGTTCAGCCTTTAAGCTTGTCCATTTTGTAAGTGGTTTCAGTCACATGAAAGAAGTTAATTGTTAACACGTAATGTGAGTATTTTGTGATGGATTTCCTTAACCACTTGTGTCCCTTGTTTGGGCATCCAGCAAAAATAACAATTCAAATAATAATATTAAAACCTGATATCTTTTTTTCTGGACTTTTTTTTCTCGGCTCTCATTCTGATGACCTTTTAAGGAAGCAAACCAACTTTGGGAAAACAAGATGTGTAGATAGTACTGGGCTGTTGATTATAAATAGGCTTGCTTTTAGGCTTTGGGCAGCGAATAGGAGACATAGCGGGGGGGGGGATAATCTTGCATTATTCTTCTTTCTTTTTTAACTTTTTAGCTGCTAAAAGATTCGCATAAGAGAATAATTATGAACATTTCCTGATTTGCCCATGTTATACCCTTATTTTGCAAGCTGCTCTGCCTCCTAGCAGATTTCCAAGTGCAATTTAAGGTAGTGGTTGTTACCTATTATAGGGGTCCCCAATCCATGCCAGGAACGGGGTCGTGCAAACAAGCGAAGCCTCATCCGCGAGATGCAGGCAGCAGATGAAACCACGCCCCCTCTGGTCCACAGAAAAATCTCTCTCCACGGAACCAGTCCCTGGTGCCCAAAACGTTGGGGGCCACTGATCTATAATCCCTTCATGGCATGGGGTCAGATACTTGAAGAACTGCCTCTCTCCAGTGGTTTCTACTCATCTTATTAGATCTAGCAAAAGGAGACGACTTTAGGTCTCATCAATTAAAGAATGTCATCTCGCAGGAACCAGGACACTTATATTTCTGCTCCCTGGATCATTTTTATGTTTCCTTAAAAACCGTCCTCAATCACTTGTTCAGTAACCGTTCAAGCTTACAATGGCACTGAGTGAGTTCTAACCAGTCCTTGGAATTCTGGCTGTCGCAGCATTCCAACAGTCAGTCGATCGCAATCCAGGCGCTCAGCTTCCAGCGAGCCAGAAATCATGATTCCATGCCAGCTTCCCAGAAGCAAAGTCAAGCGGGGAGCTGGCAAGGAAGTCAGATGTTGCTGCCATGTCAGGCCCTCATTTATCAATGACAGCTGAGAGTGCCGGAATTGCTATCACTGAGTGGCCAAGTTAGGTGATATACAGGTGGTCCTCGAGTTACGACCACAATTGAGCCCAGAAGTTTTTAAAAAAAATTTTTTTATTTGTTTTTGAACAAGGACAAACATAAAAAAAAAAAACCATCTTCCATTACAAATTGTAGAAAGTGTGTCAGTTGGTTACAGTATTTCCATGCATCTCTTCCATAGTCACCACCTGCTTTTCATATCAAATCTCATATTTTAAATTCACCTATATTCATGTATATCACGATTATTATATCTCAACCTTAATTTGACTATAATTGTTTTTACATCCTTTTATATATAATATTCAAAATATAGAATAGGATTATATGATAACATTCCATTAAATCATCCTAAGATCATCCAATCACAATACATCTTAATAATACATTCCAGATAAAACTTTTAAACCTCCTCTCATAATCTCCATGTGTTAAGCCCGAAAGTTTATGTTGCTCAGTGAAACATTTGTTAAGTGAGTTTGTCCCATTTTACCACTTTCCTTGACCCATTTGTTAAGTGAATCACTGCGGTTGTTAAGTTAGTAACATTAGTTGTTAAGTGAATCTGGTTTCCCCATTGAACTTTGCGTGTCAGAAGGTCTTCATGTGATTCCAGGACACTGCAACCGTCATCAATGTGAATCAGCTGTCAAGCATCAGAATGTAAATCACATGACCAGGGGATGCTGCAATGGTCATAAGTGTGAAAAATGATCATGAGTCACTTTTTTCAGTGACGTTGTAACTGAATGGTCACTAAGTGAACTATTTTAAGTCGAGGAAGTTTTCATCTGTGTCACTTAGCAATGGCAATTCTGGTCCCAATTTGGTTGTAACCAAGCACTTATCTGTAATTATAGTTCATATCCGCGACGTGTGGGTAACGTTTTATTAATCCACTGGAGAAAAATATAAGAAAGCTGATAGTTAGGGGACACTTTTCTGGGGGGAGGGCGGGGGGGCAAAATGAGTTGAAAAGAATGCAAAAGTTTAGTACGAGGAATTGTTCACAGTTTACTAACTTCTTTATATCTATTCTAACATGACATCCCCTCCATGTCATTTTTGAAAGCAGAATTAAATGAAGAGGACTGAGTCTGGTAAAGTTGTTAAGCCATGCCTCTGTTGCTAGACAGACCCAGCTTTCGACTCAGTCCCTCCATGAGGGCAGCTGCATCATCACTTTCTCTGGTCTTAAAAGAGTGTTGGATGTGGATTGAAAAGCTTTGGAGTTTAAATTAAGGCGTTTGTGAGTAAAAAATAGGGAGTGCTAGAGCCAGCGACCCCAGTATCAAAGCCCCTTGTGGGACTGTGAATTTGGAAGGGTCTGAGCCTCTAAACCCAGTCAGAGTACATAGGCTGTCGCTAGGGCTAGAGCGACTGAAACTGCGATAAATGCTTCCAGTGGCTTGAAACAGCACGCTGGCTGTCAGCTTCGGCTTCCGTCTCTAGGCGCCTATCTTCGAAGCTAGAATACAGTATTTGGCTCCCTGCTGAGAACACGGTCCTGTCAAACAGTTGAGTGGCGAACGCGGCAGTCCAGTGACTACTCTAATTGCCAAACGCTGCCGCAGAGAGAACCAGAGAGAGTTTCTGTGAGAAGAAAACATCAAAATAAGAAAAACTAAAAGTGTAACAGTTGGAACCCCTAGCGTGGCTGAGCAGCAGGGTGAATTTGACTTTATTGTGTAATGCACGCTCCGTGACAGTTAGAAAAGGCATGAATCGCCATTTTGAACGCTGTCAGTTGACAACATGGCAGCCATGCTTAGTACAGAAAACTCCATATTGGCTCCTGAGTTGCCTGGGGAGGCTCAAATATCTAATACACTGGATGCTGCCTCCATCCTAGGAGAAGAGACGTCTCAGGTAAGTACCAACACTCTTTCTCCCTAGTGGTGGAGGCAGCATCCAGGCTGGGACATACCAAAGCTGTCGCCGTCCCAGGGAGGGTTTAAGACTGTTTCGTTGGATTTTCCGCCCTCACCACTGATTGTAACACCCTGCGGCCAAAGGCTGCATCTGCTGCTGCAAAAGAGTCCATTTTGTAGTTCTTGATAAAGGCTGATAGCGTGGCCCAGGTAGCTGCCCTGCATATTTCCTGTAGGGAGGCCTGAGCCGCCCATGCCACTGAAGTAGACATGCTCCTTGTAGAATGTGCGGTAATCTTATCCGGCACATGTGAAGATTGGGATTGGTACGCCAATGAAATGCATGACCTCAACCACCTGTCTAAGGTAGGTGATGTAACTTTGCTACCTAAGCAAGCCGGCTGGAATGACACAAAGAGAGAGTCAGATTTCCGAACTGCAGCCATGCGTTTCAAATAAATTTTGAGAGCCCTCCTTACGTCCAAGGTGTGCCACTTATGTTCCAATGGGTGAACAGGATGGGGACAGAAATTTGGTAGGATAATTTCCTGCGTTTGGTGAAGCAGGAACACACCTTGGGAACGAAGGAAAGGTCCAGATGTATGACCACCTGATCTTGATGGAAAATGCATAAGTCCTCTCTGGCCAGCCTGGATCCTGCCTCCACCCTAGGAGAAGAGGCGTCTCAGGTAAGTACCAACGCCCTTTCTCACATGACATCCCCTCCATGTCATTTTTGAATGCAGAATTAAATGAAGATGACTCCAGATACGAGTAACTTCCTTACTGGCTTGATTTTTCAGAATGGCATTTTAAAGGAGCCGGAAGAAGTGCTTTTCCAAAGCCTTTGTACCTTTGATTAGCAGCTGCACTTAGAGTTATATACTGTTTCATGGTCCTTTACAGCCCTTTCTAAGCAGTTTACAGAGTCAGCCTATTTCCCTCAACAATCTGGGTCCTTATTTTACCCATCTCGGAAGGGTGGAAGGCTGAGTCAACCTTGAGCCGGTCAGGATCAAACTGCTGGCAGTCGGCAGTGAGTTGTTCTGCAATACTGCATTCTAACCACTGGGCCATCACGGCTGTTAATTGTTAAACAACCAGTTATAAGTCAAGAACTACTTGCATTGGAGCAAACTACAGATAAGCTTCCTTTTAGGGACAAACTGGCAGCATTCGCGATGGACTTATCTACAGCTTGCAAACATGCTGAACCTTTGTTGATAAGGAGGCACATAAACTTTTCAAAGCTGATGAATTAACTTCAGCCGAAATGAAACCTATTTTGCTTGGCAAAATAATTTGCCATAGCATTAAACAATGCTTCATTTTTCAATATAAACATAACAACAATTGCGTAATTCGTATGTCAGCAATAACAGCACTGAATGGTAGACATAAAACTTAAGAGCAATTATGCACTGCTAAGTGCTGGCTTACCAGGGATAATAAGTAATGAAACTTTTACAAATTTCAATTGTAATTATACTATACAGTATGCTTATGTATTGTATTAAGTACAGCATGTTAGCTATGAATAGCGTGAATAATATTCTTAGATTTGAAAGAGAACTACCACAATTGATCATTAGCTTCACCCATTTTTTACACTGTTTCTGTTCTCTTTCTGCCATGGCCTTGTTTATTTTTAGAAAGTTTCACCTACTGTGAGATTACAAAACCTGGTGTATTTCAGAACAGGGTAATAGAAAAGTGAGTCATCCCCCCCCCCCCAATTATACAAAGCACAAATGAGCTATTGGCCAACTCTTACCTAAAACCATTTGTTTTAGTTTCATTTCTTTTCTTTTTTTTAAGAATTTTTTAAATTTTAATTGAACAAAAACACAAAAAAAGAATCAACCTTCAATACATCTTGTAGAAAGCGTGTCGGTTGGTTACAAATAACTTTCGTGCATTTCTTCCATAGTCATTACTTGTAGTTCATAATAGATTATACACTTGAAATCAAAAATCTTTATATATCTTACCATCAATATATCACAGTTCTCATTTGACTACAATTATTTGAACGTGCTTCTGCCTGAACTTATTCGTACTTAAAAACACAACCACATAATGGCACTTGTTAGCTATTTCAAAAATCCTCCAATAACATTACACTTTTGTGACATATTCTGAGTAAAACTCAACTAATAAAGTTTCTAAGCTTTTTTTTCTTTCGCTGTTTAGAATATTATATCCAAGTTGCTATTACCAATACCAGAGCATGTATATATTATTAAACAATATCCATTATTGTTGTTATTATAATTAGCTAAAAGTTATTTATATTTATATCCCAACTCCTCTCGTCAAACCCAAAGAAAACCATTACACCTTTATGACAAAACCTAAATAGAAGTTTGTTGGTAAAATTTATAGGTCTTTTTCCCAGGTCACAATTTGCAATCTATATCCAGATTTCTTTTACTAGTTTAACAGTACATAGTATATATCATTGTTGTATCCATTATCATTCCATTACTGTTAATTATAGTTATTTAATTGTTGACGAATAAACATTTAATAACAATCTAAAACAATCTAAAAATTATTAAATTCCTACTTATTGCTCAACCAAGATTAACTAATTTTTTATTATCAACTTTCATTGTCAACCTGTATCTTTCCAATAACAAAACAGTCTTATCTCTCTTGCCAATTGTGGTGTCAGTCTTCTTTTTATCTCCTTTATAAGGTTTTTATAGATTTCTCTCTACACTTTGTTGCTTGAAGGATCTCTCAGGTAATCTCGTTGCTCTCCAATTATTTTTAAAGTTAGCTTATTTTTGGTTATCAATTGTGTTTCTGAAAGAGTTTCTCTTCTTAAATCCATCATCATTACCCTTTTTTCTTCTTCTGTATCTTGAAATCTGGGGTAGAGCTCCAATTCGTCGAAATCCCTCTTCCATGTCCCCTTCATTCCACTTTCACCCACATTTGCTCCATTAATAATTTCATCTGTTGTCTTGTCTTTATCTTCTATATCTTCATTCTCCCCTTTAGTTTTTGGGGCTGGAACCCCTTCATCTTTTGATGTGAAGAATACAAGTTTTTCCAACTTCTTCTCAGTTCTCCCATATCCTTCCAATAAATTTTGAATTCCAGCCAAAATATTTTGAAATTTTAAAGTATCCTCCTCTGAATATTGATCCATGTTTCCAAAAAAGAAAAAGAAAAAAAAACCTAATAGCCACTGCCACTCTAGCCTTCCAAGCCTCTTTTATTTTTTAATTTTAGGTTGATTTAAGCACAAGGTGGTTTTTTTTTTTTTTTTGTGCTCTTCAAAAGAGAATTCTTACAGGCACTTGCAAAAACAATTCACGCCTTTGGCTCTTTATCAGTTTGTATAAACACAAATCCTTCAACTACAAAGTCAGTGAAAACAAAGAGAAAGAAAATAAGAGATACATTGTTTCAAAAACTCCAGCTTCCGACTTCCGAGTGGCAATGTTGCTACTTTGCACTTTCACTATCTCAGGCTTAAATGAAATAAAGTTCTTTAATAAAATTTAATGACAAGTAATAGGAAGAATTGTTAAAAACAAAAAGGAAGGTTTTAGTCCAGAAATAAAAAAAATAAAGTAACAAAGAGCAGAAGAAGAAAAAAAGGTTGATCCATTCACTTTAAGAGAAGAAATGAAAAGCGTTACGAGCACTTCAATCCACAAAATATGGTTACAAAGAAAAAAAGTTTTCCAATGCAATCCAGTATTAATTAATTTTGCAGCTTAATTCTTGCTTGAGGATCTAATTTGGCTTTTTTTTTAAAAAAAAAAGTTTCTTTGGCCAGTCTTTCCCATAATAGAAAAAAAAATCTCACCAGATGGACTCACTTTCTCTTTTCACTTCCTTCCAGAGCCGTCCCGACTTCATCAGCCTGGGGCTTGAAGAACTTCCCTTGGGTCAGTCAGGGACTTTGCGATGTCCCTGATACCAGCAAGGCTTTGTCTTCCTGGTCACCGTCTCTATGGGATGGTTTAGGTCCAGATGGACCTTCCAGCGGCAGGTCTCGGAGTATCGAGATCGCACATTGCGTCATCACGACATGGCTCCTCCTTCAATTAGTTTCATTTCTTGTAGGCAGAGTAATAAAAGACTTGATTTGTGTAACATTATTACAACCTATTTTAGTTTCATTCCAAAACAACCACCAATCTCTGAAGCTCTAGTTCTGTCTTTAAAAAAACTGAAAAAGAAAAAAAAACCCTGACTCATAAAAGTTGCTTTTAATTTTTTTCCATTCCAGAAAAAATAAATTCAAATACTTGAGTAGAATTTCTGAAGTATGCTTCTGATACTATGCTCTTCCTGGATTCCCAAACTTTTTAAAAAGCAAATTCATTTTATTGACATTCTGGTGATTTGCACTGGCAGTTGTAATAGTATAATATTTAGGAATTGTAGGAACATTTCCATGGGTATCTACAAAGAGCAGAATCGTGCAAGTTGTGCTACTCTGTGGAAGTCAAAGTTGGACTTTGAAAAATTAGAACGGGAAGAGTATTGATGGACTTTTGTGTTGGAGAATGTGGACAGTCAAGAAAGCAAACAAATGCTGGGAAAGATGAGAGAGAGAAAACAAGACACAAAGGCAGAAAGGTGTGTGGGCTTAGTTACAGAGGTGGGGAATGTGCACCATTGGAAGATCTGAAAAGCCAGGTTAGGGACAGGTCATCATAAGAGAAAATCTGTGGTTACAATGAGTCAAACACAACTTGATGACATGTAATCAGGCAAACTGTTATTTCTATAGCATCAGTGAAACAGACTCTGATTTTCTTCCTGTTCTCTTTCTTTCTTTCTTTCTTTCTTTCTTTCTTTCTTTCTTTCTTTCTTTCTTTCTTTCTTTCTTTCTTTTGACTCTAATTGCGGGTGCTGGACTGCATCCAGATCAAGGTGTGTGGTTTCTTTTCTCTTTCTTTCTTTCTTTCTTTCTTTCTTTCTTTCTTTCTTTCTTTCTTTCTTTCTTTCTTTCTTTCTTCTCTAATTGCGGGTGCTGGACTTAACTTGCATCCAGATCAGGGTTTGTAGTTTAATTTCCTTCTTTCCTTCCTTCCTTCCTTCCTTCTTTCTTCCTTCCTTCCTTCCTTCCTTTCCTTTCTCTCCTTCCTTCCTTCCTTCCTTCCTTCCTTCCTTCCTTCCTTCCTTCCTTCCTTCCTTCCTTCCTTCCTTCCTTCCTTCCTTCCTTCCTTCCTTCCTTCCACCATTAGGAAAAGTGATACAAAAATGTTGTGGCTTCAGTTAGGAATTTATTTAGGTTCCTTTGAAGAAGCTTTAATAGGCTTGGTGTAATTTAGGGTGATGTCTGCATTTATCTAAAATGTTCTAAAAATCATGCATATTTCAAATAAAACATGTACATTTTTTAAATAATCAGAATCTGAAAAACAAGACTTGAAAATGTTAGGTTTTCAGAAGAGAGAAGCAGATTATATACGGTAATTAATGTGAAGCAGTTCAAAAAGATTTGAAGAAACCTGCCTGGCAGTAGCAATTCTCTAACCTTTAACTGTCATACAGTAGCTCAACTGTTTTTCAGTGAGTTTTCTTGTTACAAGCCATGGTATCACCATTTTCTTTAAAGAAGATTAGATATTATCGAAGTATTTTTTTCACTGGCTCCTATTGATAAGCTGCTTAAGTGAGAATGTACATTCAAGAACAAAGAATTGTTAAAGACAGGGTCTTATTGAGAGAATAACCTAGTTTTCCTTCCCAGCTCGGTAAAGTGCTACACTAATAGTATCTGTATAGCATGGAGCTTGAGAAAAATGACACTGGCATAGAGTAACAACCAATGTAAAATTGTGCAAGGTGTTTAAACAAATAAGAAAAAAGTTGAATAGCAATAGCACTTTGACTTATATACCGCTTCATGATGCTCTTCGACCCTCTCTAAGCAGTTTACAGAGTCAGCATGTTTGCTTCCTGTCTCATTTTGGCACACCATATCTTTACAGCTCAATCCTGAACACAACATTTTGAGTCTTACCTGTTCGGGCCAGTTGATTATCTAATCCTGGAATCCTTCAAAACGACCAGCCGGAGATACATTTGCAAAGCTTTCAAACGCACAGACCGAAGTGTGTCTCCTCTACTGTTCTCCCTAGCTAGCAACTGCTCTTTAAGATACAGTAACAGGGTTGGAAGGGACCTTGGAGGTCATCTGGTCCAACCGCCTGCTCACGCAGGAGACTGTACTAGGGATTCAAACTACCGAACTGCCGACTTTTCTGATCGACAAGCTCTCTGTCTTAGCCCCTGAGCTACCTACTCCCAGGAACCTGAAAATAGTAAACAAAAAGATATAGGTAGCTATTGGCAGCCTCTACCGAAAACTATGCAACTGTTACTATAAATGCCCAATGGTGAATGGCACAGCAGTTGGCAAGCTTAACCTGCTTCCCATTACAGTTGCTCTGCAGGCCTGTATAAATCACTCAGTCTCTGCATACTTTATGCTCAGCACCTTGTAATGTCACCAAGCAAAATCCCCAAGTGGAACAAATGGTATAACCAAAATATCCACCAGGTGCACTGAATCTGAACAAGTTTTCACGGGAGAAAACACGTTTCTTAAGAGCCATAAGCACCCACGTTTCCCCCAAGTTTTTGTCTATTCCGTGCAAATGGTATGTCCTGGCCATTCTATGACTCTACCGTTGGTATCTTTTCCCTCCTCGGGCCAGAAAAAATACATTTTGCGGATATCAAATAAATAAAAGGTCTTCTATTGGATTCTGCATGAGCTCTGCCCTCCCTCCCAACTCTGTTGCTCTGTGATAAAACAAACAAAGCAGCAAGCTTGCTCCAAAACGAATCAAACATCGAGATAATTTCATTAGGAAATCTCGCCGAGAAACATTTACCCCAAGAAGGTCCTTAACAATAAAAGGAAATAAGCTTACCACACTTTGAAGTTCTCTTGTGCTGCCTTTCTGTTACATCAGACCATATTACACTGGAAGAATACTCACTGCACAGACAATCAAAAGGGGATGTTGCAAAAGTAACTTCAGAAAGATGAGCACAAACCCCATAATGGGTTATTTGATCTCCCCCATCATTGTCTTTTCCTTGGCTCTCCACAGATGTACACTAGATCTCAATCTTTCAGCTACAGCAGGCATTCAAGTATTTTCAAAATGTTGGCCATGAATGAAACAGAAACCAGTTCCTAGAGAGAACAAAACAGGTGAAAATAGCAACGAATCTAGGAGCTATTGGTTTTTATTTTCTTAATGGGGTTGTCTTTTGTTAAAGCATTTGGGGTCTTACTTTTTTTTTTTTACATTCCAAATATAATTTAGATATTGAACCTAAGTGTCAGCTTCCACCTCACGCTTGCACTTCCCAATCATTCAGTATCAGCTACCACGAGCTCAAGGGAGGCTAGATAGGTGGGAGGAGGCTTCAGGGAAAATGAAAGTTAGCTGCATCTTTCCAAGAAAAGCTTCAAGGTCAAACAGCTGAGAACGAACACAGCTGCATACCAAATCTAGTGACTTTTCCAAAAACATTGTCTTTGAATTTGCTTGAACAATGGGGACAAGCAATGGGAAAACACCTAGAGGGAGGGGGGAAGTTATATTTGGGGATTTCCGTTCTGGCTTTGTCTTATTGTGTTTCATTTGACCTCTAATAAACAATACCCTTTCTGAATAAAGGAGCTGAAGATCTTTCTTAGAGGCTCAAGTTGAGGCAGATCTGATACTCAAGTGAGTTCTGTTTACTTGTTGACAGAAGCCATAGCTCTTCTTTGCATGAACCTCATTTCACTTTTTTAAATATCTCATCCATCCTTCTGTATTCTTACTACTGTTCATCCATCAAAACAAAGACCAGATATTTTTCCTAAAAGTTTTAAGATGTAACAATTCTAGATCTGATGAAGTTATGGTAATGGAAGCTGTCTGGTTGTTTGTTTGGCTATTCTTCCCAGATCTCTTTTTATGGGTTGGTTGGTGGGTGGAGGGATTGTTTTATACTTGTGGTTTCTTCTTTACAGATGAAGATAATACCAGAAACTCTTCACTGCTTTTGTCCTTCAGCGTATCTCCAGCACTCTGCTTATAAAGTAGAATAAAATATGAATTAAAATATAAGAATGAAGACATGGCATAAAAGGGACAATTAGAAGCTTGCTTAAAAGGATAGGAAAATGTCATCAGCCTCTAATCACAAGATGTTCTAGCCAACGTCCCTATGTCAAAAGTCCAAGCCACAAGTTCAAATAAAGTTTGTTAATGACACATAGTCCATACCTGTAACAAAAGGAGAAGTAAGACCCCTATCTACTTATAAGGCTTTCCCCCCAAAATAACCAAAAAGAAATGAGTTAACTATTTCCGTGTTGCACTGCTTTTCAGAATGTATAAGAACGCGTCCTTCGATAATGAAGGTTATTCAGAATTTGAAATGTTAGCCATGTGCTAGCTTTCTGAACCTGGCGGCCAAATAAACTTTTCCTGTAACCTGAGAAGTCTAAAGCCTGTCATTTTCTGCAACACTTACAGTATTCTGATATAAAAACTTTAAAACCACTGTAACAGTTTGCTCCACATAGACCACAACCACAATTGTATAGCAAGGCGGACATGCTAGAACAGGAAAAATGGAATTTAAGGCTACAGTAAATTAAGTAACGGAAGGCCACAAGCAACAGCTGTGAATATGCTGTTTAATTAATACTAATACACATTCTGGTAGAGAGAAATTCCCTGAGGAAGGGCTCCAGCCCAAGTCCGAAAGCTCAGAAAACTAAGCTCAGAAAACTTCTGGTCCTGGTGACCAACTCAGATTGGATCCTGCAACATTATCCTGAGACAGGTATACTTGCCTTCATCCGTTCATTGTATGAGTCAGCCTCCGGACCTGTTATCAGCTTTCTTGCTCTTCTCTGCATTCTTTCTAGGGTCTAGTATGCCTCATGTGATCTTGAAACTATCTCTCTGTTGATGCAGTAGCTGTTTTGGCAGCTGCAGCACACCCCTGGCTTATACTTAAGTGGTGGTCTACTAGGACACCTAGATCCCTCTCACAGTTGGTACTATTATAATAATAATAATAATAAATATTTATTTCTTAGCCGCACCCTCTCCCGAAGGACTCGGGGCGGCGTACAACAAAACATAGGAAATAAATATATCGACATACATATAACAAAACATATACCAAGACATATATACGACATATACAAGGAGGAGGTGAACTGATAGATAAAAACAAGTAAAAACACAATGTTTAAAAACCCCTAAATAAATTGAATGCAATTAAAATACCCCAAATAAAAAACCCGTCAGGAGCGATATAGTTGGATCAAAGTTGAGCCAGGCCAGCAACTTGAAAAAGGTGAGCCATTCCATAGCTGTGCATTTGGTTTTTCATGCCTAGGTGTAGGACCTTAACTTTTCTCATCACTGAATTACATTTTGTTGGACAGGGCTCAGAGTTCAAGTCAGTCAAGCTCCTTCTGAATGTTGAGTCTATCATATAAAGCAGGGCAGGAGTGGGTTCCTTCCGGCATTACTACCGGTTCAGCGTACATGCACATTTTTACATTACTCTGCGCACGTGCACATTTGCACCTAAAAAGGCCTGAGCATGCGCGCATTAAAAAAGGGGGGGAAATTATATTTTTTTCAGTGAAGATTGTTCTGCGCATATGCAGAACAGAAAATCAAGATGGCGCGGGGAGAGGATAGAACTGGTTCCGGCGCATGTCCAGCCGAGTTACTACTTACTCGGCCGGTCCAAACTGGTAGGAACCCACCTCTGAAGCAGGGGTGTCAAACTCAATTTTATTGATAGCTGCATCAAGGTTGTGTTTAATCTCAGGGGGCTGAGGTAGGCGTGGCCAGGGTGGGCATGGCCAGCTCGACTTCACTCATGTCGGGGGTGCCTATGGTGGCCGAAGAGCTCTGCCAGCGAAAATGAGCTCTCAAGCTCGGTTTTCAGCTCCCGCAACCCTCTACCAGTGAAAATGGAGTTTGGGAGGACCGCCCGCAGCCCTCCCGAACTCTGTTTTCCCTGGCAGAGGCATTGTGGGCTGGTCCTTTGCTCTTTCCAGGGCAGTCCTGTGGGCCAGATCTAAGTACCCCGTGAGCCGCATCCGGCCTCCGGGCCTTAAGTTTGACACCCTTGATATAAAGCTATTGACATTAAGCAAATCGCCATGACCATTAAATGAATCACATGGTCGTTAAGTGGATCCAGCTTTCCCCAGAGACTTTGTTTGATGAATTATGTTTGCTATGTTTATTTTATGTGTAGAATTTTAATAAAGTTTGAGGGGAGGGAAGATTATTGGCCCAACCCTGTAGGTATTTCCTTTTAACTATATTTAATGAATGAAAATGGATAAAGAATTATGTGGCTCCGTCTGATGAATTAATCACGGCAGAGAAAGCAGACACCTGAATTACAGATCTGTGGTACGAGGTACACATTTGAATCTAGTTTTGTTTTTTGGTTAATAAAATACTTGCAATATGAATAACATGTCTTTTACTTTCTGGTGCTTCTGTTTGGAACTGCACCGCATCGTAAACAGTGTCTCATTTTTTTTCCTTATCAAAGTGTGGAATCCCCTTTCAAGATGATGATGTGATTGTCCTTAATGGCAGCAAAGAGGACGTAGAGATGCTAAAGAAAAGAATGGAGGAACGAAGGCTGAAGAGTAAATTGGGGAAGGTAAGGTCTAAACACATTTTCTGAAGTTATATGCAGACACAGGGATAAAATAAGAACAGGGTTGGCATGGAAGTTCTTGGTTCTGGAGCAGTGGAGGTTACCTGGAACACTTCAGTTTTTACAATAACAAATGTCACTCAAATAATTTCTGCTCCCCAATAACATTGCTGTGTCCTGTGGAACTCATAACCGAACACCAGAGCGTAATATAAATGGCTTCTCAATAGCTATTGAATAAGCAATTTTACGTGCCGAAAACATTGGCTTCCGTTCAAGACACTTAACATGATTCATTGGATTTCAGCCAATACAGGTTCACAACCTGTTAGATCCTTGACTACATTTTCTCCAATGTTTGGTCCATAAAGAATGTAGCAGCTTTTGATTATCATAAAAAAAAAATCTGACCTCTATTTAGAGACAGAACCTTCAGTAAGCTGTATGTTGCCAGCATCTGAATTTCCCCAAAAATGTGCGATAAGATAAAATGGTATGTGAAATGTGGGGGCAGAGAGGAAAAAAAAATATGGATGGAGTTAAGTTATGTCTATAGCCGCTCCATTCTTTTCAGAAGATCCCCTAACCCAGGGGTGTCCAAACTTGGCAACTTTAAGACATGTGGACTTCAACTCCCAGAATTCCCCAGCCAGCTCTGCTGGCTGGGGAATTCTGGGAGTTGAAGTCCACAAGTCTTAAAGTTGCCAAGTTTGGACACCCCTGCCCTAACCCAACTCTGATTAGACTAGTTTTCCCCTATGAGTCCCTTTTTGGGAGAGGGGGCAGTTAGAAATCCAAGAAATAAAATAAATAAATAAATAAATGAGGTCATTCTGTTGTTTTCAGCCTATTCTATCACTGATCAAAAGAAGGACAAGTTTTACATTGATTTACAATATTAAATAAGGGACACGGTAGCTCAGGGGCTAAGACGCTGAGCTTGTCGATCCAGAAAGGTTGGTAGTTCGGCAGTTCAAATCCCTAGAGCCACGTAACAGAGTGAGCTCCCGTTACTTGTCCCAGCTTCTGCCAACCTAGCATTTCGAAAGCACGTAAAAAATGCAAGTGGAAAAAATAGGGACCACCTTTGGTGGGAAGGTAACAGCGTTCTGTGCACCTTCGGTGTTTAGTCATGCTGGCCACATGACCATGGAGATGTCTTCGAACAGCGCTGGCTCTTTGGTTTTGAAATGGAAATGAGCACCGCCCCCTAGAGTCGGGAACGACTAGCACATATGTGCAAGGGAAACCTTTACCTTTACAATATTAAATATGGAAGAACATTGAATTAATCTCTCGTTTTGTAACAATTTATTAAGTCTTGGATTATGCCGCCAAACATAACACCCTAGGCATATATGGATTATGCATATCTGTATGTAATATCCTGGTTTTGAAGCCTAAAAGTGTTGATGGAGGCATTGTTTAGCAATAGCAATAGCACCTTGACTTATATACCGCTTTATAGTGCTTTCCAGGCCTCTGTAAGCAATTTACAGAGTCAGCCTATTGCCCCCAACAATTTGGGTCCTCATTTTACCCACCTTGGAAAGATGGAAGGCTGAGTCAACTTTCAGCCTGTTGAGATTCAATGTGCCAAATTTCAGGTGGTTTATTCACTATAATACTGACTTACCCTCTACTACTGGTCTTTCCATGCATGCATCTTTAAAAGAAAACACTTCAGCACACTACCTATCTAAAGACCTGTATGTCGTTAGATAGGCACTATCTTTCATTTCCCTATTCATTTTTGAAGGCTGCATCAAGCAAAGGAAACCGAAAAATATGAATGTCATAATTTAAAGAAAAATACATCTTGAATTTTAGAAGAGCCTGGTGAGGCTAGTCTTAGATTTTGCAGTTGACCCACTCCAGCAAATAATTGTTTTGTGTTATTTCAAAATACTAATTTGTTTAAAATCTTGTAAAGGTTTCAAGGTTCTGTAAGGTGCTTAGTGGATCACACTGAGTTCAATCAATAATAACTTTTAAGGTCAATTATCAGGAGTGAGAAAAGGGTTTTAATCAAAAGCCATCTGTTCTTAATTTGTTTCTCTAAAATGAAAAGGTCATATGCCATCTAGTGGATGATAGATGATACAAACATACGGGTTATCCACATCTTAAAATTAAACTTGCTTGACATCTTTCTGTGTGTACTTTCGATGCCTTGCTATGGTACGTTTGGTTTTGTTGAGTAGTTTTCTTCTTTTTTGAAAACTCCGACAACCTAAACCTCCTATAAGAGGCAATTCTCTTTATTTCCAAACTCAAATATAGCAACTGCCCTTCCCCAAAGTTGGTGGAGACAATGGTCATGCATGGGTTAAGTCAGTAACCAATAGAACTGAGTCTACCAAAGTGATGTCATAGCTTCTGAGGAGCATGCTCCCGCTTTTTTAGACTCAGTTCGATTGGAATTGGCTGCGCTAATCGTTTTCTCCTTAACTAGTATTTAATAATTGACTATTCTAATTGAATTTAATTGACTTTTACTCAAAGAACAAAATTTCATCTAAATTGGATAGACAGGGAATAAGCTTCTCCTGGATCTTTGGAGGCAGGACTCTCAATAGCCCCAGGGCTGCTGGAGAGACATTGTCAGGGCTTTTTCAAGGCTTTTGCCTCTGAACTTGCCTCCGGGCTTCTGAGGCTCCCTGGCTAGCAGCGCAGTTTTGCAATAGCCGTTGAAGGCTCCACTCAGCGCTGCCTCCTCTGCTGCCTTCCCCTGGCTCTCCCTTGCCGCCAACGCCACTAACCACCACTGCCAGAAGCCGTCAGATGCTGCAGGGAGCCTCGAAAAGCCACCGCCGCTGGGAAGCCCCACTGCTGCCATCGCACCTCACCACTGTTCTTCCGCGCTGTCGCTAGATCACCCGCGGCTTCACCCTTGCCTCCGCAGCCTTGCCGCAAGACCTCCGACACCCACACGCACTTTGCGGCCTTGGCTACCTCGTGGCGCCAGCCCATAGGCTCTGTAGCCTCAGTGGCCATCTTGTTTGGGCGCAAAAATCATCTGGTGGCCATTTTAAGCTTCTTCAAGAGCCGTGAGTACAGGCCACGTATCCTGAGCCTCAACTGCCTCTGGTCTCCTTGGCCTCTGCTCCCACCACCGAACCCCCTTCATCTGGGGCCCACAGGCGCAGGCCTGCTCCGGAAGCTACCCCCACTGAGCCCCCTTCCAGGAACCCCAGGCCTAATCAGGGGGGCATAGGTAATCCATCCCCTCAGGAGGATGACAGGGCCTCTCAGGTCCCTACAAAGAAAGCCAGGGCCAAGACCAAGCACACTGAATCTCGCATATTCCAGGCCCAGAGGCCTGTTCACACCAGTCCCCCTCCTGACTTATCTTCGGATTCGGAGGATGACCTCTCCCCTGCGGCTTCCATTCTCCAGCCCGAGGATGCCAGAGGGACAGACGATTTAGCCAACAGTGGGGATGATTCGGATGGTGGCAGGAGCATTACCCGTGATGAGGATCCCCTCTACCAGGAAGACATTTCTCCCCCTCCCTGCCGCCACCGTTCTTACTCACTGGGCATGGCTGATATGATCTCTGAGGCCATCGAATGGGGCATAGTGGCTGGACTTAAACACAGGTCTTCTAACCGTTCTACTTCTCGCAGGCCTGCTTCTTCCTCTAATTCCAGGCGCAGGGATGGCGATCTCTCGGCTTCATCATCGCAAGAGCTACCCGGCACTTCCAGTCAACTGTCAGTTTTTGGGGAAGAGGAACGCCCTGCAAGAGATTCAGATCTCTCGGAAGACGAGTGTCTTCCTCCCGACCAACCTACCTTTGTTGATTTATTTAAACCTGCTGTCTTCGACCTCTCCTTTTTAAGGCCAAAAAAGATCGTGGGCATTCCTTCTCCCAAGGCGGCTCAGGGTACGGAGGCAGACAAGAATGACACCACTGATCCTCTCTTCATCCAACCTACAGTGGAAAAGGAGGTTATTCCATCGCCCACAGTCTTCATAGATGTTGTCCAGAATCAATGGGCGTCACCAGGTACAGGTCCCCTCCCCAGTACCTCGGACAAGCGCCTGTATAATGTCACTCCTGACCTCGCCAAGGTTTTGGAGGTACCTTCTATTGACTTACCTATAATTGGCTTTTCCTCTCCTAACGCAGCCTCAGCAGCTCCTGAGGAGGCTCTTCGCCCTGAAGACAAGAGGATAGAACAAACTCTGGTCAAGGAACACCAGGCCTCAGCTTGGGCCATTAGACCGGGTACCTCTGCTTCTTTCTTTAATCGCTCCGCTCTTTTATGGCTGAGACAACATCAAGCTCGCCTTCCAGCCTGAGATTCTAGGGCTCGCAGGGATATTAACAAAATTAAAGCGGCCCTAGAATACACAGCAGATGCCTCCTTGGATGCGGCCCGTTTTGCGTCCAAAGCTATTGCATCCTCCATCTCCACCCGCCTGCTTCTTTGGCTGAAGCAGTGGCAGGCAGAAACACGGGCCAACTGGAGGCTTGCCTCCTCTTTTATTCTTTCTCCCTTCTTTTTGGTCCTCCATTAGAGCCCCTACTGGTAGAGTCCAAGGATAAGCGGAAGGTTCTACAACCAGCCACAAAAAAGCAGGAGGGTTGGAACCAGTCTTTTTATCGCAGACAGCCCTTTCATGGCCAGGACGGGGGTGCCTCCAACTCCCTCCAACATCCCCAACGGCAGGCCCCACCCAGACAGGCCCTCTCCTTCTCCAACAGATCAGGCATAAACAACCAGAGATTCCAGCCCAGAAAGCCTTTCAGGGACAATTCCAACCGTTCCTTTAAGAGGCAGAAGTGACTGCCTGGAGGATCTCCCAATAGGGGGGCGTCTGGTGGCCTTCGCGGATTGTTGTGATGACATCATCAATGACGCGTGGGTCAGGTCCACAATCAGATTCGGCCTTCTCCTGGACTTGCACTCCAGCCCTCCGAACCACTTTGGCACGTGCCTGATCTCCAGGGACCCTCAAAGAAGGCTCCTAGTAGAGCAGGCCATTCATCATCTGCTCCAGATTTGGGCCATTCAACCTGTGCCTCCAGGCCAGGTGGGATGGGGTTTTTATTCTCGCCTTTTTATCGTGCCAAAGTCTTCGGGGGGCTGGAGAGCAATCCTAAATCTCAAATTTTTAAATCGATTCATCAGATACAGGAGATTGAAAGTATACTCTCTCCTATCAATTCTGGAGGGGTATGCGTAGACACGATCTCCTAACATCAGTGGATCTCACAGAGGCTTATCTCCACGTGCCCATTCACAGGCGACACAGACAGTTCTTCCACTCTGTCCATGTGGGCTGTCACTCCAAAATTGGGCCTCGGAAGGGACGGACGCTCTACGGTGCAGGTGGCCTCGTGGTCTCCTGTACGCCATCCCCTCCTTCCCCCTGATATAGAGGGTGATTCGGAAAATGATAGAGGAGGAGGCCAAGCTTATTCTAATCGCTCCCCATTGGCCGCGTCGACCATGGTACGCAGATCTGGTCAATCTTTCCGTGGAATGTCAGTGGCTTCTCCCAATGATACCGTCCCTCCCTCCTCAGGGCTCCATTCACCATCCCGACCTGCGCTGGCTCCGTCTAACCGCTTGGAGGCTGAGTGGGCGGTTTTGAGGGCGGCTAACCTTTCTGAGACGGTAATCCAAGCTATTCAGGCTTCCCGCCGCTCAGCCACTAATAGAATCTACGAATCTACGTGGCAGACCTTCGTTGCTTGGTGCCTGTCTCGAGGGGAGGACCCTCTGAAAACTTTGATTCCCTAACTATTGGAGTTCTTGCAACAGGGACTTGATAAGGGATTACGGCGGCAGGTGTCGGCTCTTAACTCGGTTCTCTCATTTCACCGAGACGAACCCCTCTCCTTGCACCCTCACATCCGCAGGTTCCTTAAGGGGGCTTCTAATCTCTGTCTTCCTGTCATACACCAATTTCCCTCATGGGATCTGACCAAAGTCCTTGACTTTCTCACTGACCTGCCCTTCGAACCTCTCAGGTCGGCCTCCTTGCATCACCTCACGCTTAAAACTTTCTTTCTGGTGGTCATAACATCTGCGCGGAGTGTTTCAGAACTGGTGGCTCTTTCCATCCATGCTGACTTGTGTGTGTTCCACCCAGACCGTGTGGTCCTTCGCATCGACCCCACCTTTGTCCCAAAAGTGAATTCGGCATTTCATCGCTCTCTGGATCTCACTCTTCCAAATTTCTGTTCTACTCCACCTCACAGTCTGGAGCGCAAATGGCACAAACTAGACGTCATGCTCTTAAGATCTACATCACCAAGACAGTAGTCTTCAGACGCAGCGAAGCCCTCTTCATATCTTTCCACCCTACCAACAAAGGGCTGAAAGCTTCTCCATCTATGATTGGCCAATGGATCAGGTCTGCCATTGCACAGACTTACATCACGCATCACCTCACACCTCCATCCAACATTACGGCTCATTCCATGCCCAGTGCGGCTACGTCAGCGGCATGGGCGCGGCAGGCCTCAGTGGAAGAGATCTGCAAGGCGGCTACCTGATCTACTCCTAATTCATTTGTACGACATTATAAGGTGGATCGGTATGCGTCGGTAGATGCGGCCTTCGGACGGCGGGTCCTTCAGCAAGTTCTTCCTTCTTCCAGCTCCTAGGCCAGTCTCATTCCCTCCCGGGGGCACACCATCTTTGGTACATCCCATGCATGACCGCTGTCTCCACCAACTTTGGAGAATGGGGCGTTGGTTCTTACCTGATATGCCCCTTCTCTGAGCAGGTGGAGACAGCAGTCATCCCCACCCATTTGGGTCCTGGCCTACTTCGCAAGGGAGATCTGGGAGCATATTGTGAAGGCACAGGATGGAAAGCGATTGTTCAGCGCACAGCAGTCTACTTATCTCCTTCGTCAAGAAAAGCGGGAGCATGCTCCTCAGAGGCAATGACATCACTTTTGTAGACTCAGTTCTATTGGTTACTGACTGAGTTAACCCATGCATGACCGCTGTCTTTACCTGCCCAGAGAAGGGGCGTATCAGGTAAGAACCAACGCCCCATTCTTTGGCCGAGAAAATGAAGTCAACTGCATACCTTTCATGCTGGCTTTGCTCATTAGACCTACAGTGGGGCAAAAAAGTATTTAGTCAACCACCAATTGTGCAAGTTCTCCCACTTAAAAAGATGAGAGAGGCCTGTAATTGGCATCATAGGTAGACCTCAACTGTGAGAGACAAAATGTAAAAAAAAAGACCAAACAATCACATTGGCTGATTTGGAAATAATTTATTTGCAAATTATGGTGGAAAATAAGTATTTGGTCACCTACAAACAAGCAAGATTTCTGGCTCTCACAGACCTGTACCTTCTTCTTTAGGAGACTCCTCTGTCCTGCACTCATTACCTGTATCAATGGCACCTGTTCGAACTTGTCATCAGTATAAAAGACACCTGTCCACAACCTCAAACAGTCACACTCCAAACTCCACTATGGTGAAGACCAAAGAGCTGTCAAAGGACACCAGAAACAAAATTGTAGACCTGCACCAGGCTGGGAAGACTGAACCTGCAATAGGCAAGCAGCTTGGTGTGAACAAATCAATTGTGGGAGCAATAATTAGAAAATGGAAGACATACAAGACCACTGATAATCTCCCTCGATCTGGGGCTCCACGCAAGATCTCACCCCGTGGGCTCAAAATGATCCCAAGAACGGTGAGCAAAAATCCCAGGATCACACGGGGGGACCTAGTGAATGACCTGCAGAGAGCTGGGACCAACGTAACAAAGGCTACCATCAGTAACACACTACGCCGCCAGGGACTCAGATCCTGCAGTGCCAGACGTGTCCCCCTGCTTAAGTCAGTCCATGTCCGGGCCCATCTGAAGTTTGCTAGAGAGCATTTGAATGATCCAGAAGAGGATTGGGAGAATGTCATATGGTCAGATGAAACCAAAATAGAACTGTTTGGTAGAAATACAACTCGTCGTGTTTGGAAGAGAGAGAATGCTGAGTTGCATCCAAAGAACACCATACCTACTGTGAAGCACGGGGGTGGCAACATCATGCTTTGGGGCTGTTTTTCTGCAAAGGGACTAGGACGACTGATCCGTGTACAGGACAGAATGAATGGGGCCATGTATTGTGAGATTTTGAGTGCAAACCTCCTTCCATCAGCAAGGGCATTGAAGATGAAACGTGGCTGGGTCTTTTAACATGACAATGATTCCAAACATACTGCCCGGGCAATGAAGGAGTGGCTTCGTAAGAAGGTCCTGGAGTGGCCTAGCCAGTCTCCAGATCTCAACCCCATAGAAAACCTTTGGAGGGAGTTGAAAGTCCGTGTTGCCCAGCGACAGCCCCAAAACATCACTGCTTTAGAGGAGATCTGCATGGAGGAATGGGCCAACATACCAGCAACAGTGTGTGCCAACCTTGTGAAGACTTACAGAAAACGTTTGACCTCTGTCATTGCCAACAAAGGATATATAACGAAATATTGAGATGAACTTTTGATACTGACCAAATACTTATTTTCCAGCATAATTTGCAAATAAATTATTTCCAAATCAGCCAATGTGATTGTTTGGTCTTTTTTTTTTACATTTTGTCTCTCACAGTTGAGGTCTACCTATGATGCCAATTACAGGCCTCTCTCATCTTTTTAAGTGGGAGAACTTGCACAATTGGTGGTTGACTAAATACTTTTTTGCCCCACTGTATGAATGTCTTATTGCAGGAGTGTCAAACTCAATTTCATTGAGGGCCACGTCAGGGTTATGTTTGACCTTGGGAAGCCAGGGTGGGCGTGGCCATCTGAACGTCAGTCATGTTGGTGGCCCAAGCGCTCTGCCAGTGAAAACAGGCTCTCAAGTTCCGTTTCTGGTTGCGACGGCCTCCTGCAATCCTCTGCCAGTGAAAATAGAACTCGCATGCTGAGAGTTGAGTTCCGTTTTCTCTGGCAGAGGCGCTACGAGCTGCTCCTTTGCTGTTTTTAGGGAAACCTGCCTACTGAAATGCCTGCCAGAAGTTCATATTGATGATACATCTGGATTCAGGATACAAATTTTCTCTTAGTTCAAGCATGTTTGCTTCATAATTTTTTTCCCAATGCCCAATACTTATATACTTGCCTTTCAATATTATAAAATAAAAATGGACTTAGAAATATATAGCCTTGCCTTCAGCTGAGTAGATTGTGTAGTTTTCTAAGTCGAAAGCAAGGATGACTGTATGAATGAATGTGTAAAGCGCCTCCAAGTCAAGTATATTCCTAGTTATCATATGTATCTTTGGATTTTGCTGGTCTTTGAGCTTCTTAAATCGTTTCTGGTTTGTTTCTTTTGTTTCAGAAATCCAAGAAATCTAAGGCAGCAGAGACCATTGTCAAATCAGAAGCCGCTGAAGGTGAATTGTTTATGTTGGGTTCAATTATTAATGCGGAAAAGAGATTAAAGATCTTATAAATCAAAATAAATAAAACCTATGTTTTTATTCTGTTATTTGCAAGGATTGTGAGCTCTTTTGTTGCATGGATTAGAAACTATATATTGAGTGAGTCTGCAGAAACTTCATATTAAATTAACTGGCTTTTTGGCTTTTCAGAGTACATTGAATCATAAATTAACCAGAAGGTGTATCACACGTGGCTATGCCTAAGAAGTTCACTGCAAAGATTAACAAGTTGCACAAATATCTTTAGTAGTCTTTAAATAGTCTTTAGCTTTCCCATCTTTTCTGATTTATTAGTGCTAGGTGCAATATACTTGTTAAAACATGTTAGTTGAACCTCTAGTGATGAGATTGGAAAAAAAGTAGGTGTAACGTTTGTGCCATTAGAACTTAACACAAATGTCCTCATTCTGCAAAAAGAGGTAGGCAAACATTGGCTGTCGTCCTACTTTTTTCCTTCCTTTTCTTTCAAAATTCAGCCAGTTATTCCTTCTCAAGAAAGAATAGCCTGATAGAGACTTGTCTTCCTGTGTCAGTCACAAAGTAATCTAATAGAAAAAAGAGTTTTAGTAATAAAAATAATCCATGTTGCATCATTTAACCTTTTTTACTATTGTACAGATTCACAGAGTCCATCTCAAGTAAATACTGCAAAGGATTCTACACAGACTGGAGAAAAGAGAAGCATTACTTTCTGCAAGAGTACAGGTTGGTGTAACATCTCCAAACCTAATTTATAAATGCTCCATTCAATAGATACTACAGGTGAAGCTGTTGCAACCAAGTGTCTTCTTCACTTCCATAAACTGAAAGATCAGAGTTTACAGAATTAAGTTCCTTTCTTACTGAGGGTACTTTCCCTATTGCTGTTAATCATGGTTAAGTGTTGAGTTTTAAACCTACAGAAGCTAATTAGGCTTCCATCTTAAGTAAAAATTGAAAGTTAAATATTTAACTGTGCTGAGCAGCTTGCTCGAACTTGGTTCTTGGCAGATTTAATTGAGCTGCTATGTTGTCTTTAAGTTAGCGATACCTGAAAGATTCCCTGTTATGCCTCAGAGAACCAAACTTTTGGGATGTAAATATTTCTGTATTTACAAAATGCAGAATTCAAAAGTTGCCTTTTGAAAAGTACCATATTTTTTGGAGTATAAAACGCATTGGAGTATAAGACATACCAAGGTTTTGAAGAGGCCATTTTTTTAAAAGTAGGTAGGAAGATAGAGCGAGGGAGAGGGAGAGAAAGAGAGAGAAATACAATAGGTGGGTAGGGAGAGGGAGAAAGTAGTTAGGTAGGTGTTCTGACCCCCCTTCCTCCGTTGCCCACACAGCACACACACTCCGGAACAGTACAAGGGAACAAGGTTTATTACACCAACAGACAAGAGGCTTTGTGGCAGCAAGCCACCAAGACAGAACTCACAAAGACAGCACACACAAAAGCAGCAATCCAGCTTGCCAGGATCCCAGACTAGAGTTGCTGTCCAAAGTCCTTTGTTGATTGCTACGCCGAGCCTCTCCAGAGTCAACCCTTTTATAACCTAAAAAGGGCGTCTCCCAAACAGCACCTGAGAGCTCTTTACTGCCTATAATTACGCCCACGCTCCATGCGTTTGTGGGCGCGCCGGAAACGGGCATCTCGAAACGCCCTACTAAGTCCTGAGTCACTATCCTCTCCGCTGCTCCAAGGCAGGGCATCGGGAGTCCTCCTCCTCTCGCTCTCACCGCTGCTCCATGCCTCTGGCGCCACCTGGTGGCCGACCAGACTCTCGGATTCCTGCTCAGCCTCCGAATCCTGTCCAGGATCGCACCTCTCCTCTGGAGCTAACTCGTATGGAGTCTCACTCTCGGAGTCTGGTGACAGCGGCACCGGCTGGGCCACAACACTATCCCTCACCGCAGGGCCCTTTCCCCGGGCCTGACGCTCGGGATGCGGTCGAGAGGGAAATTGTCCATGATAGGCCCGCACCAAAGCTGGAGCATGCACAGCCGTCGCATCGGTCCAGGACCCCCCGTCCGAGTCCTCGTCCGCCCAGTCGACCAAATACTGGAACCGACCCTTGAGCCATCTCAAGTCACGGATCCGGGTCACTCTGTGCGATGGCCGTGCGTGCACCTCAGGCGACGACGGCAGGGGTGAAGAGGGACGTCGGAGAGGACAATCCGACCGCTCAGGGATCAGGAGCGAGTGATGGAACACCGGGTGTACTCGCATCGAGCGCGGGAGGGTCAGGCGATAGGCCACCGGATTGATAACGGCCTCCACAGGGAACGGCCCCAGATACCGGTGGTCCAAATTCCTCGTAGGCCGGTGGGACGGAAGATGCCGCGTGGACAACCACACGCGATCACCCACGGCCAATTCCGGCACCGCACGGCGAAACCTGTCCGCCACCCGCTTGTAATCCTCCTTCGCCTGATTCAAGTAGCGGCGCACCATCTGGTGAACCGCCTGAAGCTCAGAGAGGAAATCCTGCGCTGCGGGGACCGGAGAGTCCACGGGGGTGAGAGGGAAAAAACGAGGGTGGTACCCGACGTTCGCCATGAAAAGCGTCGTCCGTGTGGAGGAGTGCTGCGAGTTGTTGAACGCAAACTCCGCCACGGCGAGGTACTCCGCCCAATTGTTCTGCTGCTGGTTCACGAAGCAGCGCAGATATTGTTCCAGAATCCCAATCACCTTCTCCGTCCCTCCATCGGTTTCGGGATGGTGCGCCGAGGACAGACAAACTTGAACGTCAAGAGCGGCCATCAGCCCTTTCCAGAACTGGGCCGTGAATTGTGTACCACAATCGGAGACGACCCGGTCAGGTAGGCCGTGCAGCCGGAACACGTGCTGGATGAACATGCGGGCGGTGGCGCGGGCTGTCGGCAATCTCCGGCAGGGGATGAAATGCGCCATCTTGGTGAGCATGTCCACCACCACTAGGACCGTAGTGAAACCGGACGACGGAGGCGGTTCCGTCAAGAAGTCCATGGACACGGCTCCCCAGGGTCTGTTCGGGGTCGGCAATGGCTGTAGCAAGCCTGGAGGAGCTCCCGTCGCTGATTTGGCCTGTCGACACTGCACACATGACGTGACGTACGTCTGCACATCGTGTCGCAGGCGAGGCCACCAAAACGTACGGGAAACCAGGTGCAAAGTTTTGAACAGGCCAAAGTGTCCCGCTGCCGGAGTGTCATGACATTGGGAGAGAACCAATCCACGGAGCGGTCCTGCAGGCACGTAGAGCCGATCCCGATACCTCAAAAGGTCCTCGTCAAAGGTCCACGGGGATGTCGGCCCTACCTCTGCCCGCCGTTGTTCCACCCACTCGTCGTTTCGCTGCGCATTCCGTATCAACGACCGTAAATCCACGGGTTCCTGGATTGCAGCGAAAGACTCGACGGGTAGGACCGTCCGGGGGGGCAGTGAGTCAGCAGGGTCTGAGTACTCCGGCTTTCTAGACAGGGCATCCGCCCTCTGGTTCAAGGCACTGGAGATATACGTGACCTTGAAGTGGAACCGGGCAAAAAACAGAGACCACCGGATCTGGCGCTGATTGAGCTTCCGCGCTGTTGTCAAAAACTCCAGATTCCGATGGTCTGTCCGGACTTCGACCTGATGCCTGGCCCCCTCCAGGTGATGTCGCCAGGCTTCAAACGCCGCCTTGATAGCCAGCAACTCCTTCTCCCAGATGGTATAATTGCGCTCGGAAGGATTGAGTTTCCGAGAGTAATAGGCACAAGGGAAAAGGGTGCCATCAGGGGAGTGAGCCTGCAATAACACCGCCCCCACCGCGATGTCGGACGCATCCGCCTCGACTACAAAGGGGCGATGGGGATCAGGGTGTTTCAAGATTGGCTCCTTTGTAAAAGCGCGCTTCAAGGCCATGAACGCTTGTTCCGTGGACCCCCAGTGAAACGGCACTTTCTTTTGCAGGAGCCGAGTGAGGGGCGCGGTCAAGAAAGCAAAGCCGGGGATGAAGGACCGGTAGTAGTTGGCAAACCCGAGGAGTCTCTGAACGTCTTTCATCCGTCGAGGAGATTGCCAACTTCGTAATGCCTCCACCTTGCCTGGCTCCATCGCAATTCCTTCAGGGGATATACGGTGCCCCAGGAACTCGATGGTGGTCTGCCAGAACTGACACTTCTCCAGCTTGGCAAACAAGCGATGCTTTCGAAGGCGCTGCAAGACCTGACGCAAATGCTGTTGATGATCCTTCCGAGACGTAGAGTAGATCAAGATGTCGTCCAGGTAGATGACGACAAACTGATCCAAAAGGTCCCGAAAGATATCGTTCATAAAATGTTGGAAGACAGCTGGGGCATTGGTCAACCCGAACGGCATGACCGTATACTCAAAATGTCCGTATCGGGTGCCAAAAGCTGTCTTCCATTCGTCCCCCGCCCTGACTCGAACCAGATTGTAAGCTCCACGTAAGTCCAGTTTTGTAAACACCACGGCCTCCCGGAGTCGCTCCAACAACTCGGGAATCAGAGGCAACGGGTAGCGATTACGGATCGTGATGGCGTTCAAGCGCCGGTAATCGCAACAAAGTCTTAGATCCCCGGTCTTCTTTTTGACGAACAAAACCGGGGCAGACAAGGGCGAAGACGAAGGCCGGATAAAACCCCGGGCCAGGTTCTTGTCAAGGAAGTCCCGCAATGCGGCCAACTCCGGTTCAGACATGGAGTATAGGCGGCCCGTTGGGAGTTTCGCATCAGGTACCAGTTCAATGGGACAGTCGTAAGGCCGGTGCGGTGGCAGTTGATCCGCCTCCTGCTCGCTAAACACGTCCGCGAACTCCGCTAAATCCGGCGGCACTGTCACCTCGGCCGAACTGGGCACCTGAGCCGCGCAAACATGACGGGTATGGTCCACGCATTGCAAGGACGGGAACGAGATGCGGTTCTGCGACCAGTGGATCTGGGGATCGTGCGCCCGCAGCCAAGCCAAGCCCAACACCACGGGGAAATGCAGACCCGAAGCCACGTAAAATTGAATGGCCTCCTCATGCTCCCCGAGGATCAGGCACAAAGGCTGCGTGGCGTTCTTGATGGGCCCAGACAGAAGCACCCGGCCGTCAATGGTCTCCACTCGCATCGGAGGGTCTACCGGGCACAGAGGGACATGATATTTCGTGACAAACGCTGCATCCATAAAATTCGTGGTAGCCCCGGAATCGACCAAGGCATGGGCTGGTATTCCCTGCGGACTACCCGACAAGAGAATGTGCACTGCAAGAATCAGATGTCATGGAGGCCCCTCCACCTCTGTTCCGGCCTGTGCCCGACCCGAAGTCTCCCTCAGATCGGGCTTTCCCCGTTTCCCGAGACGGAGGTCCGTCGTTGAGGGGGGGCCGTAGACCGTGCAGCCCCTCTACCTCCCTTCTTGGGGCAACCCGTAGCCAGATGTCCCGGATCCCCACAGTAAAAACACAACCCCCCTGCACGCCGTCTCTCCATCTCCGTGCGTGACAAGTGGGGTCTGGCTGCACCCAACTCCATGGGCTCCTCTCGTGGGACAGGAGTCTCTCGTGGAACTGGCACTCTCAGCACCTCCCGGGACGCTCGCCGAGGCCTCCGCCTCTGCAGCCGGCCGTCAATCCAGAGGCATAGATGAACCAACGCGTCAAACGTTGGAGGCCTGTCCACTCTCACCAGCTCATCCTGCAGGTCCTCTGACAGGCCATCCTGAAAAGCATCCATAAGGGCTGGCTCATTCCACTCAGAGTCCTGACTGAGCAGCCGGAACTCGGTAATGTAGTCCAGTAAAGAACCACGCCCTTGGTGCAACTCTTTCAGGAGTCTGGTGGCTGTTTCTCCTTTGATGGGGTCCTCGAACGTCAGCCGAAGATGAGTGCAAAAACCCTGGAAGTCATCCAGCAGGGGGCTCAGCTGAGTCAGCAAAGGTGTAGCCCACCGTGCTGCTGTGCCTGAGAGCAAGCTTATCACAAAGCCCACCTTCGTCTGGTCGGTGGGAAAGTCCTCCGCTCTCAAGGCAATGAACAACCGGCATTGGCCCAGGAACGCCGGGAAAAGTTTCGGACTGCCATCAAACTTATCCGGCATGGCCACTGGGCATTTCCTTCGTTGCTGCTGGGGGGGTGGGGGGTTGGCAGGAGCAGACAGCTGTGCAACTTGCGCTGTTAGCAAGGCAAGTTGCTGTGCGAAGAGAGCATTCTCCGCCTGAAGTTGCTCCATCATAGCTGAATGGAGATACGTTTGGGGTAGCAATCAATCTGTTCTGACCCCCCTTCCTCCGTTGCCCACACAGCACACACACTCCGGAACAGTACAAGGGAACAAGGTTTATTACACCAACAGACAAGAGGCTTTGTGGCAGCAAGCCACCAAGACAGAACTCACAAAGACAGCACACACAAAAGCAGCAATCCAGCTTGCCAGGATCCCAGACTAGAGTTGCTGTCCAAAGTCCTTTGTTGATTGCTACGCCGAGCCTCTCCAGAGTCAACCCTTTTATAACCTAAAAAGGGCGTCTCCCAAACAGCACCTGAGAGCTCTTTACTGCCTATAATTACGCCCACGCTCCATGCGTTTGTGGGCGCGCCGGAAACGGGCATCTCGAAACGCCCTACTAAGTCCTGAGTCACTATCCTCTCCGCTGCTCCAAGGCAGGGCATCGGGAGTCCTCCTCTCGCTCTCACCGCTGCTCCATGCCTCTGGCGCCACCTGGTGGCCGACCAGACTCTCGGATTCCTGCTCAGCCTCCGAATCCTGTCCAGGATCGCACCTCTCCTCTGGAGCTGACTCGTATGGAGTCTCACTCTCGGAGTCTGGTGACAGCGGCACCGGCTGGGCCACAACAGGTAGGTAGGTAGATAAAGGGATAGAGAGAGAGAGAGAAATAGAGAGAGAGAGAAATACAGTAGGTAGGTAGGGAAAGTGTGTGTGTGTGTGTGTGTGTGTGTGTGTGTGTGTGTGTATGTGTGTAGATAGGCAGAGAGAGAGAGAGAAAGAAATAGAGTAGATAGGTAGGGAGAGAGAGAGTAGATAGGTTGGTAGGTAGAGGGATAGAGAGAGAAATAGAGAGAGAGAAATTCAGTAGATAGGGAGAGAGAGAGAGAGAGAGAATAGGTAGGTACGTAGGTAGATAGAGGGAGGGGAGAGAGAGAGAAATACAGTGGATAGAGAGCGAGCGAGTAGGTAGGTAAGTAGGTAGATAGAGGGGGAGACACACACACACACACACAGAGAGAGAGAGAGAAATACAGTAGGTAGGTAGGGAGAGAAAAGAGAGTTGGTAGGTAGGTAGATGTTTCCAGGTGTATTTATCCATGTGCCGGAGAAGGAAATCGCTGACAATCTGCAGCACCTAAGACTTTGTTATTGCTGGCACAGCACCTGATCAATGTAATTCTCATCAATCAGTTAAAGAGCTTTCCAAAAGGAAAAAAAAGGTTTTGCACTTTGCAAATCTCCCAAAAATGGCCCGTTTTTCGTGAAAACAGGCCTGTTTTTTTAAAAAAAGGCATCAATAGTTTTTTGCTCATTTCTGCCTTCCCCACTCCCCAGGAGCTCTCTGAAAGCCTCCATAAGGATATGCAAGGCCATTTTGGTGAAGGGGCGGGGCTTTGGGGAGGCTATATTTGATGTATAAGACGCACCAGATTTTCATCCTCTTTTTTTGAGGAAAAAAGGTGCGTCTTATACTCCGAAAAATACACAATGTTGTATCCACATTTAGATAATTATAGAGGTGGTGATTATTGCGTATCTTTATCAAACCATTTGGATGAAAAGTTATTCTGTCCTTAACATAATCATATTTAGATACAAAAGTTAAAAAAAAAAAAGAAAAACTAATATTTTCAGCTAACCTAAAATTTGGGGGGGGGGGTAACTATTTAGTAAGATATATATTGTTTACTTGTATGTGCATGCTACTTTATCAATGGAGAATTCATGCTCCCTATTTTCTTTGTCCTCTGTTCTATGTCAGTCAGCGAAAAAGCACCATCTTTCTCCGAAAAAAGCATGAAAGGTGCCTCTGAACCTCTGAAGAGGTCCTCTGCAGCCAGTGGGGAGAAATCAGAAGCGTACAAGTCTATTTTTACTTCCCACAGCTCGGCCAAACGCTCTAAGGAAGAGTCTTCCAATTGGATCACACACACCGCGTACTATTTCTGAAACAGAAAATTGTATGATTTTGAGCGCCCTCCTGCTTTTTGCCACCTCTTGTTTTTTTTTTATAGGAGAAGCTTTTGTTGTAGGAAATAGTGCTTTTTAAACAACAAAACAGCTTCAAAAAGAAGCCAACATAGTTTTAAAGAGGAGATATTAAAAACGGTAGCTCAACTTGACTTTAATTTTTAAAGGACACCTACTTTGAGTTAGTACTCATCATAACATGACTGCTTGATGTCCTTTTTGAAGTGGGGAGCTGTGCTTATTTCAGCTAGGTTCTGCTTAATCTGAATCCTTAGCCTGTATCTGAGTGCATAGGCACAGTTGGTATCTTGTACGTATTTCCTATCCATTTACCTTAGTAGGAAATTTCAAAATTGTGAGTAGAAAGAGAGAGGCCAGGATTACAACATCCTATTCAGTTTTTGTCTAGATTTGTAACAGATGCCACTTGAGACATTTCCCCATCCTGTTGTCCAAATGTGAGATTAATTTAATAGGTCTTAGTCCTGAAGCAGATTCAGGAATAACATATCCAAGAATGTTTCTGGAGGGATGGGTCACCATCACACTTTTGCAGTCTTTATTCTACCTTGTTCATCTTTCGTGATAGAGCTCTTATTGACATAAGAGTTCTTATATTGTTGATTATTAAATTATAACCGTAATTCTGCAGTTTCTAAAAAAAAAAGAGCTAACAGTGTTTTGTAACATTCTGACACCTTCCATGTATGTTGAAATAAAACAATAATTGAATAATTCATCTTGCAGTCTAGTATGTGATTCAGATTTATGAAATTCAGCACAACTTTTTTTTAGATTTTGAATCAAAAGAATTGCAAACAGAAAGAGAAAATACCATTGTGACTTCTGAACTCATTTGCAAAGTGCAGGATCCTAATTTATTAGAGGTTGGATCAGAAATAGGAGACAGAATATTCCCTCATTGAACACAATGTTCTTGATAAAAAATTAAGCAATCTTGAGTAGAGATGACACATTCTGATGAAGGTATTTAATGTTACATTCCTCTGAATAGAAATTTTCCTAAGAATTCCCCAAGGCCTTAATGAAAAAGCTCTACTTCCACATCCACCTGTCCAATACCTTTGACAAGTGAGAGTTGATACGGTATTTCATCACTGCTGCAATAGGGAGTATTCTCCAGAGCATTGGAATCTCTAGAGCAGGGGTGTCAAACTCACGTCATCACATGACGTATCACGAGGTTTTCCCCCTTTGCTGAAATGGGCATGGCCAACGTGTGACACATCTGGCCCGCAGGCTGTGAGTTTGAGAGCCCTGCTCTAGAGGATTGTCCCATACTCTCCCCTCCATCTGAGAAATTGGAGCACCCAACGTAATTCCATAAAAAGAAAACATACATCATTAATTTTTAAGGCCTTTATGAGGACAACCAAGAATGCACAAGTGAGTGTATAATTTCTTCTAGAGAACTTGAGAACTTCCTGATAATTAAAACAATCAATGGAACAAGTTGCCTCCAGAAGTTGTGAATACTCCAACACTGGATGTTTTTAAGATGTTCGATATCCATTTGTCTGAAGTAGTGTAGGGTTTCCTGCCTAAGCAGGGGGTTGGACTAAAAGACTTTCAAGGTCCCTTCCAACTCTGTTATTCTATTCTATTCTATTCTATTCTATTCTATTCTACTCCTTCACTGTATGCCATGGTATCATGATGAGATCTTCTGATCATGAAGGGATCTCCAGATTAAAAGACAGCAGTTGTCCACTTCTCATTTGCCAGCTCCTGGAAAAAGTCACATAGATATTTACATTTCTGCCTAATCAACATCTCCTTTTTAGGAGAGGTGCAAAGGACAACTGTTCAGCAGTGAAGGAAGTGTTGATTGACCGTTAGACAGTGCTAAGAGTTGTAATTGTACTATGAGGGGGGGGGGGTTGTCTTTGTGAATTCAGATATAGTTGGAGGAGAAATCTGCAGTTGAGAATTCAGTGGTCAAGCAGGATCAGAGAGAGACATCTATAGAATATCTCAACTAGTGGCAGAGAATACTTCATTTGGAAATGACAGGCCAGAGATCAGAAAGGAAAGTTTTACAAAGCTGTTGACATTCCTAAACATCACAAGAGTATTTTATTTTATTCTTTTCCAATAAAAGTAGCTGAGGGAATGTATCAAAGAACATTCAGGTGAGTCAGAAAGGAGAAATTCAAAATGAAATTCAAAAACAACAACAGCAAAACCTGTAAAAAAAAATGCCGGAATATTAAAAGTAACACAATGCATTTGAAAAGATTTTTTAATAATAAACTATTCTCATACAGAGGAAGACTGAGAAAGTGTGCATAAAATTCCAATACTTTTCCCCCACCTTGATCTTGGATTAGCACTGCTCAATTTTTTTGTCAGGACTGAAGAGCAGTTGAAATTTTGAGTTTTTTGAAAACTGATTCCGTTTAATTTGGCAGTACTTCTTCAGTGACTCCTCAATAGTGTTAAGTTTCCAGATGAATTAACTCATCACCTCTTTTTGCCAAAAAGGCAAAAGAGGACATGTCCTGTTTCCACAATGCCTTCTAGCGTGACATGGCCATGCTACAGGGGGTGATGAGACCTGAACTCCTATTTGAAGAGCACAAATACAGACAAAAACAATACTGCCACCTTGTGTTGGTTTCCGGAAAGAGCTATTGAAAATTTGTGCAAGATTAATGCAAATCGGAATTTTGAACTGCCTAGTGATGACTATATCGTTAAAAACTGGGGCGAAATGTTACAAGTTCTGGGATTCTTAAAAGCATGTGGAAATATATATGACATTTGAGATATTATCTCAAAGGTGCTTTTTTGAAAGACAACTGGGCTTTCTTGAGGTTTTTTCCTTGAAAACATTTCCCTTTCCATCCAAGAAAGTCCAGTTGCCTTTTGAAAAGCATATTTGGATGACAGAATCTTCATAGACATTTGAGATGTTAACTAATAATGACATTGCCTTAAGATGCTTTTTGTGTTTCTTCTCCTAATAGTAATGAAACTGTGAGTATAAAAATCAGAAAACTGTATTTACTATTTGGCCAACATTCCTATACACAACAACCAGCTTCAGTAGCTGCAATATTTTTTCCCATTTTATACTCATAATTAGTCATATTTTTCACACTTGGTTTGTCATATCATTTGCATAATATTTTTTCTTCTTCTAAGTTATTAACCCATAAAAAACAATTTTACGTCCTTGAGAATGTTCTCCCTGATCAAAACATTGTGAGGCTTTCTCATTCTGCCCTATTCTATTTATAAATGAGTGTTTGACCTTTTCCTCTTGTTCTTCTCTTCCTTTTTTTTCTTTTCAATTGTGAAGCACAGAAGCTAATTTCTCATTACAGAAGGTAGAATACGACAGTCCGATTCACAGCACAGATATGTTTTGACAACATCTCCTTAGCTTTTCTCCAAAGAGGCAGTTAATCTTAGCGAAATAATGTAAATGTCTGTTTATATCTGACTTAGCTACCTTTTGGTTCATAGGAATACTCAGATATTGCTGGATCACAATTCTCAACAGCCCATCTGAATTGTGAGTGCTGATAGAAATTGCAGCTTAGCCAAAAAAATTCTGTTTCTTAACAACACTTCATCACCCGTAAGCTGTGTTACAAAATCATGCTATGCATTGCTAAGCAGTGTTAATTTCAAAGTTAGGTTAATCCATAATACATTTTAAGGCAACTAAGTGGAATGCAGGATGAGTTTTGCTTATAATCTCTTGCCCAATCATTGAAGCAGATGTCCAGAAAAGCTCAAAAGTCTATTACTAAGAGCTATTTTTAAAAAGTGTTCCATCGTGGTTTCCAAGACTGGTCAGTAAAACCACTCAGTTTTCACCTGGAAAATGTTAGATACGCTCTCACAAACATTAGGCTGCTTACACAATGCAACACACATAACCCTGCAATGCAAAACAGTCGTCGTTTCTGCCTCATTTTGTGTGTGTGTGTGTGTGTATGTGTGCACGCTTTTCAGTCAACATTGATTATTGGCAGACTGCCTAGATCAGGGGTATGATCAAGTGGGCCACGGCCCATTACTGGACCGTGGCCTCTTGGTCATCGGGCCACATGGGTGACTGGCCAGTACACGTATGTTTGCACACATGCACACACTCCCACTCACGCTAGAGTTGCCACCAGCTGCGTGGGCACTAGCATCGCATGCTCACCTCCCCATTTGCATCATGGGCACGCTTACGGCCCCTTTTGCATCACACGTGTGCTCGGGAACCTGTTTGCATCGTGTGCCCTCGTGGCCCTGCTTCAGAGGTGGGTTGTTCCTACTGATTCAGACCAGTTCAGCTGAACAGGTAGTAACTTAGCAGCCTGGGTCACCGGAACCGGCAGCAACCCAGGTCTGCCACGCCCCTGAACCAGTTGTCTCGGTGTTGTGTGGGCGCCGCCATCTTGCTTTTGCCTTCTGTGCATGTGTTGAATGATTTTTGTTGCACTGCACATGCGTGGGTGGCGCGGCCCTGAGCGAACCAGCAGTAGCAGTAGCCAGAACCCACCCCTGCCCTGCTTGCGTCATGCACGCAGCCCCATTCGTACACGCTCATGCATACATAAAGGCACTTGCCCCTCCCTCCCTCCGGGCCGCCAACCCAGAAAGGGTGGGGAACTCTGGCCTAAATTAACCCCTGCAGGTTTCCAATAAGATTTTCCAAAGCGTATGGAAGTTTAGTCATAGGAACTGGAGTTTTTTTTTCTTTTTTGATTTGAAATGTTTTACTGCTTATCCAAGTAGTTTCTTCAATCTTCTCTGTTTTCCAAAGTGGTTTGTCATTGCCTGCTTCCTAGGGGTGAGAGAAAGTGACTGGCCCAAGGTCACCCAGCTGGGTTTGGTGTCTAAGGCAAGACTAGAATTCACAGTCTTCTGGTTGAGGGGGAATAAGAGGAAAAGAGTTAACACAGCGGCTACACCAGCCAATCTTACTAAATTGATCTGCTTGGTATCAAGTGAGTAGATAGCTTTTGACACAGGCTTCTTGAGAAAAGGGTTGGATAACTATTTTGTGGGTCATCTTTTCCTACATTTAGTCCAGATACTATTTAAAAATGAACATGCATATTTAAAACTTAATATGCATTTGTGAAATGTTCAAGCTTTATGGGTATATTAGTTTATCAGAGTTTATACTAGTTTGTTTTTCTCCTATGCTTAACATGATGTATAACAAAATTGTAAAAACCCGTGGAAGACCAATTTTAGAACAAAACGAAACCAGGGACCAGTTAAAAGTAATCAAGCTCATAGCACGAATCACAAGAAGTCTAAAAATATAACAGAAGTAGAAGTATTTATACATATATTCTGCTTTGTTCTCTCGGACTAAAAGCTTGAGAATATAAAAATAACTTACCGAGATCCAACAATAAAATAGACCCTAAGATACTCTCTGCCAAGAGTATTCCATAAAAGAGCAGGAACTATGACTGGTGTGGCTCAGTGAGTAAAAGCTTCCAAAATAGATTCTCTCTTTAAAATCTCAATTCTTAGATTCTGATCAACAGGGAGACCCTTGTCTATATAAACAAGAAAGAGGTGTGTTCATTGAATAATGGAACTGAAAAGAACCACTTAAAGAACCAGATCCAATCACCTGCTCAGTTCAGAAATCTAAATTAAGTCACCCCTAACCACAGCACCAAAACTGCTAAGAAAATTATACCTGTCTAAATAACCTGCCTCTCAACCTCATGGGCAAGTCACCATAAGGTTGACCCTATCTTCCACTTTTTTTAAAAAAAAGTGACATTAGTGTTCCTTTTATCAATTTGGAATCCCAAAGATGCTTTTTTTCAGGAGGCAACTGGACTTTTTTTTTTCTTTGAAGACATATCACTTCTCATCCAAGAAGCTTCTTCAGTTCTGACAGGATAGTGGGGAATGGAAGGATTTATATTCCTTGCAGATGGCTGGTCATTTGCATCCTTTTAGAGGGCCATTGAAGCACTTGGTGTGTCAGGGTTCCAAGTAACACCCCCAACGAAAGAAGTCTCCGAGGCTTGAAGTTCCTCAAAGTTCCATTTTATTAGAGATGTCATATTGGCACATCTGGGAAAACCAGGATCTGATAGCTTCCAGGTTTTCCCCACCCAAATGAAAGTTCAAGTCCCTGCCCAGCACCCACATGTCTGTCACATGGTCCAATCAGGCACCATCCAAAACTGGAGATGCCTCCCAGCCACACCACTTTAGGTACAGGGCAAGACGTCCTTGACTTTCTGGGAAAGGAATGTTATTGTGACTGTATAGCTCCCATACTCCATATAATCCCCCCTCCCATTTTCCCACAGCATTAAATGTGGCAGGCCTGAAGGCCCGATGCAAAAGATGGCTTCCAGGCCTGCCATGGAGGTTTTTCTGCGACCTCAGGGTCACCTGAGTAGTGCTCCTAGTTCCTGTAGTCCAAGCTGTCTGCATGGAATATAATTCCTCCCATTCCCTACTATCCTGTCAGAGCTGAAGACTCTTCTTGGATGACCAGCAAAACATCTTCAAGAGAAAAGACAAGAAAGTCCAGTTGCCTCCTGAAAAAAACATCCTTGGGACAACTATGACAGGGATGAATGAGAATCTCTACAGACTATTAATTTGGACATACAAAATAGTCATGAAAGGAGCTACTGGAAAGGAGAAGCAGCCAATAGAAGCTGGATAGATTCCACTTCCACTTAGTTCATTCATTTCTGTCACCATCAGTGCAACACAAATCATGCATTTTGCAAAGGTAGTGTCAGGAAAAGATGGGAAACACTCCTTCCACCTCATTTCAAGGAACGCCCTATATTAGCTGTCCTCAGCTGTGTCTGGGGATAAAGACACACAGAGGGGCCCCTGAAGAACTGTTATTGAGACATGTTCAAGCCAATGTTAGAGAATGGGTAAAGGTAAAGGTTCCCCTCGCACACATGTGCTAGTCGTTCCTGACTCTAGGGGGCAGTGCTCATCTCCGTTTCAAAGCCGAAGAGCCAGTGATGTCCGAAGATGTCTCTGTGGTCATGTGGCCGGCATGACTAAACGCCGAAGGCACACATAATGCTGTTACCTTCCCACCAAAGGTGGTTCCTATTTTTCTACCTGCATTTGTACATGCTTTTCAACTGCTAGGTTGGCAGAAGCTGGGACAAGTAATGGGAGCTCACTCCATTATGTGGCTCTAGGGAATTCAAACCGCTGAGCTGCTGACCTTTCTGATTGACAAGCTCACTGAACCACCGAGCCACCACGTCTCTTAAAGATTTCTGTGAGTGGTGGAGATTCCCACAAGGTCAAATGCACCTCCGATGTAGCAAGGTGAATGTTTTTCTCCTTTCATTGTCATGTTCTTAGCTGGATTATAGGATCAACTTTACTTCTTTCATAAGTGGCGTGGCTTAATTTTTCAATGTTGAGGCGCCAGTTGCTGTCAACATAATTTGGGATGAAAGAACTGTAACAAGCTCATCCACCTATAGTCAGTTCAATGACAGGCTCCAATTCAAAAGGGGCCTTCTTGTATTCTATAAATCCAAGTTTATATAAAACAGGAGCCAGAAGTAGTTAATAGTGTAGGCAGAATTCACAAACAGAACAATGCAACAAAGATGTACAATAGAGAAATCCTATCTGGAGTCCAAGTGCTGCATGTAGACCCTAAAATCTTTGGGTTCATCCACCCAATACATCCCAAAATTAAATTTAGATTAATAAATGTACTACCAAAACCTGAATTTTAATATAAAGGAGGATATTAATCTTAAATGCATTATTACAAGTCAACTACAGTCAATTTTAATAAGCTTATAAATGAAACATGAATGAAATGACAAAGATAAAATTTGAGAATTTTTTCCCCTCTTGATCCTACCCCAAAGGCAACTGGACTTGGTTTTCCTTGAAGACATTTCACTGATCATCCGAGAAGCTTCTTCCGTTCTGACCCACTATTTGGTCAGAACTGAAGAAGCTACTTGGATGAGAAGTGAAACATCTTCAAAGAAAAACAAGCCCAGTTGCCTTTTGAAAAAGCACCTTTGGGATAACCATGGCCTGGTTGTCTGAAAATCTCCATAGACACTTGAGCCTACCCATTTCTTTTCCAAAACTGTCAGCTCCAATAATAAACCATTTAGAAGAGTGATGAACTTCCAAACAATACTGGAAAACGTTGTTGTTGTGAAGTCGTGTCCGACCCATCGCGACCCCATGGACAATGTTCCTCCAGGCCTTCCAGTCCTCTACCATCCTCTGGAGTCCATTTAAGCTCACGCCTAAAGAGCAGTCAGAGTTGATGGTCAGTCATTAGACTGCCCAGTTTGATGGCCTTGCACTCCAAGGGACTCGAGGAGTCTTCTCTAGCACCATAATTCAAAGGCCTACTGAGAAATGAGCAGAGCTCAAAGAAAGTCAAAGACTAAACACATTGAATTGGTTGGAATACACACATAGGCTTCTCACATTGACCTCTGGAGGTTTTTCCAGAATTCCAACCAGTGAGACAGAACAGAATTTAGGGGCACCAATCCAAAGTCCCATTCAGCAAAATGAACAAGAGGTGCGAGTGGTTAAACTATTGAACTTGACCAAGGGAGAACCAAGTTGAATTTCCTGCTTCAGCCAAGGAACCTCATTGTGTGAGTGGGGATCATTTTCTTTCCATCCAATCTATCTCACCGAGAATTATAACACAAAAATTATTATTATTGTGGGGGGAAATTGGAGAAAGGAATTCTCTTTGTGCCACTTTGAGCTCCTGAGTCCCTTTGTGAGGGAGATCGGGAGTTTCTGTATTTGATAAATAAGTAAGAAAATATAAAAAGAAACAAATAATAAATAATAAGAGGAAACCCATTACAAAAGCAGAAGCGCTGTTCCAAGTCATTCTACAGAAAAAGGACATCTCTATACACCTCTACATAATAACATCCAGTCTAAACAAAAAATGAAAGATGATAATTCAATATGAATATGCAAATGTATGCTAAGTGTAACAAATATGATTAATAATAGCTCAGTTGTATTATGTAGAATATGGTGATTGGTATAAAAACAATACATTGAAATATTGAATAACTAAATAATAAGTCAAATAAGCAATAATGGAAAATCCTAATGTAATATAAATGCTGGTATTAATATTAGTTATATAAGTTTGGTAAATGTATCATGTTTTCCCGAAAATAAGACCGGGTCTTATTTTTTTTACCCCCACCCCCACCCCCAAAATAAGCACTTGGCCTTATTTTTCGGGAGGTCTTATTATTTTTGAGGTGCAGGAGGCAGCGAGCATGGTCACCTCATGGCTGCTGCTGTGTTGCAATATTTTGGGGGTGGGCTTATTTTGGGGGGAGGTCTTATTTGCGGGAAAACAGGGTAGCAAATATGATTAATAATATTTTATCCATATTAAATGGTATGATAATTAGGATCGGGTGACTGGTATAAAAATAACATCTTGAAATATTGAATAACCCAACAATGAAAGATTATAATTTAATATAAAGATGTGTATAACTCTTAGCAATATAAAAGCTTGTTAAACAAAGCAAGTGTGAATAATACTAATTTTATAGTATGAAATGTATGATACTCAGGTATCACACTGTTCACACACTGATACGTTTGTAAAAGATTAAAAAATAAAAAAGTATTTTAAAAGATAACATCCAGTCTAAAATCATTCAGGTGTAATATGTTTGCTTGTCTATGGAGCAGGGGTGTCAAACTCAAGGCCCGGGAACCTGGATCTGGCCCATGTAGTGCTTAGGTCTGGCCTGCGGGGTCACCGTGGAAACAGTGATAGACTGGCCCATAATGCCTCTGCCAGCAAAAATGGAGCTCAGCCCTCCCAAGCTTTGTTTTCAGTGGCCAAGGGTTGCAGGAGGTCGCTGTAGCTGAAAACGGAGCTCAGGAGCCTGTTTTCGCTGGCAGAGTGCTCAGGCTACCACAAATACACTCCACATAAGTGATGTCAAGCTGGCCAAGCCCACTCTGGCCATGCCTCCCAAGGTCAAACACAACCCTGCTTTGGCCCTCCATGAAATTGAGTTTGACGCCCCTGCTATAGAGTTTCTCAATCGTCAACAATGTTTTCGCTTCTCATCCAAGAACTGAAGAAGCTTCTTGGATGAGAAGTGAAAAGCTTTTAAGGATACAACCAAGAAAGTCCAGTTGCCTTTTGTAAAAACACCTTTGGGACCAGGGGTGAAATCCAGCAGGTTCGGGCAGGTTTTGGAGAACCGGCAGTGGAAATTTTGAGTAGTTTGGAGAACCGGCAAATACCACCTCCGGCTGGCCCCAGAGTGGGGTGGGAATGGGGATTTTGCAGTATCCTTCCCCAGGAGTGGAGAGGGAGTGGAGAGGGAATGGAGATTTTGCAGTATCCTTCCCCTGCCACGCCCACCAAGCCACACCCACCAAGCCACACCATGCCCATTGAGCTACGCCCACAGAACCGGTAGTAAAAAAAATTGAATTTCACCACTGTTTCGGATAGTACATTTGGTTGTTGGCAACTGCTATCTCAGCGTTAAAAAAGAGAGAGAATTCCCAGATGGTTTGCATCGCAGACGTAACACCTTTTTTCAAACTAAGAATTAAACACACAAAGACACACATGCTGGGAATTGAAACCTTAGGTTCCCCTGGAAATCAAACTTGATGTAGAATAGCTGTGCTGCGACTGCACATTTTGCTCATTAGCAATTATCTTGTATGGAACGTTGGAGTGAGAAATATGATTTTTGCCTTAAGCTGTGTGTCTGGACTGTCTCAGGAGCAAATGTTCTTGTGCTTTTAAATAACCTGTGAAAAAGCAGACACCTGCTGCAGCTTAACTCCCATTCCCAATGTCACATTTTCATCCTAAGAGGCTCAGCTCAGCTCAGTTTAATTGGAAGAAAAGGGATAATTATCTTTTAATATTCTTTCGCAGGTTTAAATCTTATAAGCACTTTCCTGTTATGAGCTCTTGGACAGAATGATGTGGGTGTAAGCAAACTTTGAGCTCATTCACCGATTTGGATGGGGGGGGGGGGAGGCAGGCAAGCAAACTGTAGAAACCTTTTTTTGCTGACTAGCAAGTTCCACTAATATGGACAGCTTTTTCTCACTTGTATATAATTACTTACTTGCATGACAAACTGAGCCACAACAATGACCCACCCCCAGTTTAGCTCAGCTCATTGGGCAATTAGCTCACCTAGTTAGAGGTCAGTGGATTGTACAAGACGCCCCAAATTGGGATAAATCTATAAGCTATAGTTCATCTTATTAATTTATTGATATATTTGTTGTATAACTGCTTACTGGTCTCTCCATTTTTCAAGGAATGTGTGAAATTGGAGTTAAAATAAAAGACATTTAGACTAAAAAAAAGGTAAAGGAGTCTCTGCGGATTTTACTCCACTAGTCATTGTCTAAGATACAGATTAACAGAGTTGGAAGGGACCTTGTAGCTCATCTAGCCTGACCCCCTGCCCAAGCAGACCCAACACCATTTTTGACAGATGGCAGTCCAATCTCTTCTTGAAAGCTTCCAGTGATGAAACACAACTTCTGAAGACAACTTCTGTTCCATTGGTTGATTGCTCTGACCGTCAGAAAATTTCTCTTTATTTCCAGGTTGAATCTCTCCTTGGTCAGTTTCCATCCATTATTCCTTGTCTGGCCTTCAGGTGCCTTGGCAAATATCTTGACCCACTTCCTCTCTGCAGCAGCCCTTCAAATATCGGAACACTGCTATCATGTCTTCCCTGGTCCTTCTCTTCACTAGACTAGCCATGCCATGATAGAGGGTGGGGCTTACATCTGTTCCAAGGCCATTGAGCCAGTGCTGTCTGAAACATTTCCATAATCATGTGGCCAATAGGATATCATGGAGCGCTTTACCTTCCCACCAAAGTGCTACCTATTTATCTATTTGCATTTGCATGTTTTCAAATGCAAATGCAAATAGATGGGCAGGAGCTGAGGTAAGGACAGGAGCTCACCCCATCACGAACCTGAGCTGCAGGCTTTCCAGCCAACAAGCCCAGCATCTCAACTCCTGAGCCATCACACTGCCCCATTAGAGTAATACAGAAACAAAATGTACTTCTATTTAGGGAAATCATAAGTAAAAGGGTGACATGAATAAAATGTTAAAAGTTTTAAATATTATTTATTATTTATTTTTTAACCAGCTGTATAAGGCCATCCAACTTAAACAATGTGACTCCAGACAGCATTCAACAACAAATAATAAAGAAAATCGTGACACAGAAGAAGAAAAAAACGAAGGCCTGAAATCCTTATCCTATTTATGCCTCAATTTTACTCATTAATATCTGTGTAATGAACTTTCATGTTTCAATACACACATCATACTAAAACTGGCTTATTCTAACTACCATATTTTTCAGAGTAGAAGACGCACTCCCCCCCCCCAAAAAAAGGAGGTGGAAATGTCTGTGTGTCTTATACAAAGAACGTTGCTGAAGCCCCGTCCACCCGCCGGCCCCCACCCTTTAGCCGTTTTCAGCCTCCGGGTGTCACATTTTCAGCCTCTGCATGCCCTGTTTATGACCTGTTCCAGGCTACAGGGATTGCCATAGTCCATTGCTGCCAATTGCTGCCTCCACGCATTGCATTTTTGGCTCTGAACGTTGTATTTTCAGCCTCTGCGCACCGCATTTTCGGCCTCGGTATGTCACATTTTTGGGCAGTTCTAGGCGGCGGGGTCAATTTTTCATGCAGAAGCCAAAAATGGGGCATGCGGAGGCTAAAAGTGCGATGCATGGAGGCCAAAAATGTGACATGCACAGGTGGTGATCAGTGGCATCCCCACAGCCTGGAACGGGCCAATAATGCAATGCACAGAGTCTGAAAACGCAATATGTGGAGGCCAAAAATGTGACACGCGGAGGCAGTGATTGACGGTGATGTGCTGTGGCAATCCCCGCAGCCTGGAACAGCTGATTGGCGGTATTCCGGGAGGCCAAACAACTGCCAATCAGCTGTTCATGCTGAATCAGGCTACGATAATGTGCTGAAGCTGACCAAGCTGTTTGTTGTTTGCTACAAGGACGCTAGCCAGATGAATACCAATGGATGCTGGTAGGCAGAAGCAGAATTTTTTTTCTTGTTTTCCTCCCCCAAAACTAATGTGCGTCTTATGCTCTGGAGCATCTTATACTCCGAAAAATACGGTATGTTTTATTTACAGAAATGGAATGAATGCTATTCGAATACAGTGCTGCATATAGATTGCAAACCACAATTGCTGCACTTCACAATTCAATGAATCAAAACAAACCAATTCACACTGGTTAATCCAATACATTAATCAAATCATTGTTGCTGTGGAAATCATTCTAGGATTATATGTAGTGTTCCTTTTATTTGCAATTTTGTAGAACCATAGGTGCAAAAGATACTTAACATATGTATGACTTGTAGACATGTTCTTATTATTCAATAATGCCAATTTTTTTTAAAACAATGGACTTCAAAATTGTCTTTTAAAAAAAATTGATTGGGACAGTATTCATGTTAAGATATTTTTCAATATCTTCATTAATGACTTAGCTGAGAGAATAGGAGGGCAACTCATCAAATTTGCAGATGATACTAAGCTGGCAGGAATAGCCAACACCCCAGAAGATAAGCTTAGGATCCAAAAAACTTGACAAACTTGAACAATGGGTCCTATCCAACAATATGAAATTTAATGTTGAGAAAAGTAAGATTTTTACACCTGGGCAGGAAAAAACCAAAAGTACAAGTACAGATTAGGCAAAATCTGGCTCAAAAACAGTAACTATGAGAGGGACCCTGGCTTCCTAGTGGACAATCACTTAAATAGGAGTCAGCTGTGTGCGGCAACAGCCACAAAAGCGAACACAATCCTTGGTTGTATAAACAAAGGCATAGAATCAAAATCACATGAAGTACGGTATTAGTTCTGCTTTGTCAAGCCTTAGTAAGGCCACAATGGGAATACTGCATCCAGTTTTGGTCACCACATTACAAAAAAGAAGTTGAGACTTTGGAAAAAAGAAAAGAAAAGAAGAGCAACAAAGATGATTAAAGGCCTGGAGACTAAAACATATGAAGAACAGTTGCAGGATTTGGGTTTGGCTAGTCTAGAGAAAAGAAGAACTGGAGGTGACATGATAGCAGTATCCCAGTACTTGAGGGGCTGCTACAAAGAAGAGGGAGTCAAGCTATTCTCCAAAGCACCTGAGGGTAGGACAAGAAGCAATGGATGGAAACTAATCAAGGAGAGAAGCAACTTAGAACTAAGGCGAAACTTCCTAACAGTGAGAACAATTAAGCAGTGGAACAGCTTGCCTTCAGAAGTTGTGGTTGTTTCATCACTGGTGGTTTTAAAGAAAAGACTGGATATCCATCTGTCTGAAATGGTACAGGGTCTCCTGCTTGAGCAGGGGGTTGGACTAGAAGACCTCCAAGGTCCCTTCCAGCTCTATTCTGATTGATTGAAATTATTCTAGAGGAATGCTGCTGTAAATATTAAGGCAGATTGTCATGGCCAACTGAAATCCCATCTGTTTCCATGAAACTTTGCTGTGACAGATTTAATCTGAATGTCAACTACGAATTCCAGAGACAATTTTCTTTCATGGGCAGTAAATAAATACATTGGAACAATTTTCTAATAAGCCCCTGTTCAATTTTGATCTTATTCTTTTTTTTTAAAAAAAATCTCAAACTTGCAAGTTTGCTATGCCTACCTCCAAACTAACTTTCAATGCTCTTTCTAGTAATACCTTTAGCTTTGCTCAGGGGGTCTCAAACTATGGATTCCAGCCCCCTGTGAGGGCACAATTTTGAGGGGGCATTTCCCCCCAGTTTGCAATACCATCATTTAGAACCACCACCAACTTCCGCTCCTTTCAACAAAAACTAAAGACTCACCTGTTTCGATTAGCCAGCCTGGCCCACGCATAGTTTCATCTTACCTCCTGGCAGATATTTTACTTGGGAATTTTATGGGTAATTATTTTAAATTCAATTTTGGGGTATTTTTAGGGGTTGTTTTAAATTTGTCTTAATACTTTACTTGATAGTACAGTTGTATATAGCCTCCTCTATTTATGTTTTTATGCAGTGGTGGGTTCCTGCCGGATTTCACTGGATCGCGCGCGCTCCCTTTCAGCGCTCCGCTCCGCTGAGGAAACATCTCCGTTCCCAGCCGAGCTGGTGGAGCGCAGGCAGGCGTCGTCGCTTCGCCAGGGGCGGGGCAAGACCGTACTTCCGGTTTTAGCGCCGGAAGGGAGCGCGCGAGCCAGGTGGAGTGCTGAAAGGGAGCGTGCCAGCCAGGTGGAGCGCTGAAAGGGAGCGCGCGCGATCCGGTGCTATCCGGCAGGAACCCACCACTGTTTTTATGTATTTATTGATATGTACCTTATTTGTATTTTAAGCGTGACTGTACACCGCCCCGAGTCCCTTTTGGGAGAGGGGACGGTCTAGAAATATGAAATAAAGTAAAGTAAAGTAAAGTAGAATAGAATAACAGAGTTGGAAGGGACCTTGGAGGCCTTCTAGTCCAACCCCTCTGCTTAGGCAGGAAACCCTACACCACCTCAGACAAATGCTTATCCAACATCTTCTTAAAAACTTCCAGTGTTGGAGCATTCTGGAAGCATTTCTGGAAGCATTTCTGGAAGCACATTCCGACAGGCTCCAGCTACAAATCCACTCTTCTTCCAACATCTGGTATGGACTCAACATCTCCAGTGTCTTGTTCATAATTCTTCTCTCCAATAAAGTTTGAAGGTGATCAGCTGGACTGGTTATTCCTACCAGATGGGAACTGAGAAAATATAAACGTCTCTTCCATGAAAACAGAAGGCTCTCCTGAAAATGACCCATCCATGGCCCCTCAGCATTTATCTCTTTCTGTCACTTAAATGTTAAAATGTAGTTATTGAAAATAAGCGATGCAACTATTTCTTGCCCACGCTTAATGAACTCAACCATTTCCCGATTTAATTGTAGGGCATTGTTTCCATTCTTGTTACATTCATCAAAACTGAATTCTTTCATAGGTTTGAGTAGCTCCTGTAATCCTACTGTTTTTCATGTGATTGCATTTTGTAATCGATGGTAGCATTAGGAATGGTTTTAATCCAAAATTAGGGCTTTAAAGAGAGACTGTACTAAATGACTTGGGGAGAGGGGGGGTGTCTGTCTCCAAAATCTGATTGATGGCTTGCAGTAAACGTGTGTACATAAATTTGAAACTCTGCTACCACCTTTTGCCCAAATTCACTTTAGCTTTTGAAGCTAGACCTCTGGCTAAGGAGGTCAAATTTACGTATTTCACAATATGCATCCCTTTAGCACAGAGCAGTACTGCTAAGTTGCAGTTGTTAGCTTTGTCCACCTGATGGCAGCCTCAGCACAGCCTTTTTTTGAAAATGGATTTTGTGAGCAGAGATCAGTCAAAATAAAAGTCTCGGAAGTGACAGGAAGGGAGTGAAAATTAAAATGAATAAAATTACTTAATTGGAGACATTAGAGAAATTTAGATTCTGAATTGTAGGCTGGACCTTTTCTGGAGTAAAGTGACATTAGAAAGCAGGAAATAAGGATTTCATGATCTTAAAAGGGAAGGAAGGGCCTGCTCTGGATTTAATTATGTTATTTAATTCCCACTCTATGATTTTTGTTATTAGCAGAAAAATACAGTGCTGCTGTGTTTGACATCCCACCTCTTATACAGCTGTGACCCTAAGCTTTGGCCCAAAGTATTACCCTAATGTGAAAACTAACTTCACAGTCTGACATCTTCCAGATAGTTGTGGGTCTATAGCCGTGATGGGCTAGTCTTCCATTTTCCGGTGTGAGCATGCATGCTGGCAGCTGATCGTCACGAATGCATGTGCGCCAGTAACTGGAAGACTAGCTGGCATGCCGGACACCAGCAGTTCATTTTCTGGCATGTGTATGCCCCCTGGTCAGCTCCTCTTCCAAGTTGTGGCCCAGACGAGCACGCGAGGCGCGCGTGTGTGTGTACCAGTGGTGGGTTGCAGGCGGTGTACCCTGGTATGGGCATAACGGTGCCTGGCCGGAGCACCGGATACCATTCCAGTACGGTGCTCCAGAAGGCCCATCCACCCGCCTGTCGTCCTTACCTGTCTTTAAACTCTTCGGCACTTCCGTGCATGTGCCGGGTGCTTACAGCTCTTGCACGGCGCTCCACCGAGCAGCTGGAGCATCGTGGAGGCTCGCAGAGGTGTCGCTGGAGAGTAAGATGCATGCATGCACTGCGCTCATTCATGTGAAGGACGCTGGGCCCCGTTGCAACTGTACTGGTTGCAACGGAATCCGGAACCCACCACTGGTGTTTATGCAATCCCTTTTTGGCGAGAAGAGAGAAGTTATGGTGTGACCTTTCTTTATCTCTTCCTCTCTCTCCTGTGACCTCACAGCTAATACCTGAGTAGACTTGATTGAAAGAGGAGGTTGGCCCCAATTTCCAATTTTGCAGCCTGATAGAAACCGAATACCTCCTCCATCGTAGAATCATAGGGCTGCAAATGACCTTGAGATTTTCTTGTCCGATCCCCTGAGCAGGGCAAGAGTCCTTACTCCATCTCAGACAAATGGTTGTCCAATCGTTTCTTCAAAACCTTCACCGACGGAACACCCACAACTTCAGGAGGCAGGCTGTTCCATTGACTAAGTTTCCTTTTTTTTTTTTTATTTGATAATCACTGAGTTCAAATCCAAAGCAGGTACTCATGCTTTAAAACAAGTCTACTTAATTTGAAAAAGATGGAGATTTAAGGCATTTGTACCTTCAGATACTATGTTTTGGAACTGATTAGATACTATGGCCCTGGTTCAGATGATTTACAAAGATGTTTAGGTATAATCATCGAGAAGCTTCTTCCAATGAGCAAAAACAAACATTACAAATCACCCTAACCTCACAATAAAATCCACACATTGTAGATTCATTCCCGATGTTTGATACCCAAGTGTGAATGCCAATTCTTCGGTTTCAGGAGTGTCACCATCCTTGTGCAAGATCACCTGACATGCTGCTCAGAGCCAGATAAACAAATCTGTTGTGATGGGCTAAACTAGATGACCCCACAGGCAAAACACAGCCAGGGTTAAAGCTGTTCAAATGGTTATAGAAGGAAAGCTGACTGATTCTTAAGAGACGAGGAACAGCAAACTATAAACATGAGGACAGAATGGAGAGATTCAACCTAAAAGTAAGGAGACATTTTCTGACAGTGAGAACAATCATCCAAGGGAACAGTTTGCCTCCAGAAGTTGTGGGAGCTTCATCACTGGAAGCTTTCAAGAAGAGATTAGCCTGCCATTTGTCAGAAATGGTGTAGAGTCTCCTGCTTGAGTGGGAGTTGGACTAGATGACCTACAAGGTACCTTCCTACTCTGTTAATCTGTATCTGTAATCTGAACAAAGATGGTGGACTAGAATTCTGCAAAAGCTACACGGGCTACATTTTTATGAATCTCAGTTGTCTCCTTGAACATCAAAGGCAAGAGGAAAGCAGAAGAGAGTTGATTCCATGCTCTGTTTCTTGACTTTTCTGCACCAGCTAGCTGATGTGTGTTTGTTGAAAGCAGGATGCTGAATCCAGCTATGCTCTCAGCCTGATTTTCCAGGAATCATGCTATTCTACAGAGTGAATAGTTGCAAGTACTTCATACCCTGCAGGGGAGGTGGGACGAATTTCCCCATAATATTATCGTTATGAATGCTTTCATAGCCCACTGTTTCCAAAATTAGCAGTCTTAGTAATTTTAATTTGAGAAACACCAGACGGTTCCAAAATAAAGATCACCCACAGTTGTCTGTTGTCTTAAAAGGCTGGATGGTTTCTGAGCTTAAAAACTCTTACTTTGCCCAAATTCATTCTTTTACAACCAGAGATGCCAACTTTGATCCAAATCCTTTGAAACAGCTCTTGAACATGCAGACATTAGGGAGTGATGATCATGATGATCACAGCCATGTTATGAAGAACTTCCCTGGCTGATTTCTTCCATTAAAAAGCTGTTAACGAAAGAGTGATACGATGGAACAAAGTTTACTTTTCAAAGATCTAAAGCAGGGGTGTCCAAACTTGGCAACTTTAAGACTTGTGGACTTCACAAGTCTTAAAGTTGGGCTGGGGAATTCTGGGAGTTGAAGTCCACAAGTCTTAAAGTTGCAAAGTTTGGATACCCCTGATCTAAAGCATCTCCCCCACCTCCAATCCAACTGCAGGATAATTCTTAAGTTAGTTCTCAGGTCACTGGAACCAATATTCCACAGGGGCTGCTCCGTAATATTGCAAGAAACAAAAGAGTTGTGAGTAAGGAGTTGCATTTTGGAATGTGAACCCATTAGAAGTGAGTGTAAAGATCAGAGGCATCCCAAAGTGGGGATGTGGCAAAATGTACAAGATGGTAAAGGTCACATATTCATGCTAGTTGTTCCCGACTCTAGGGGACGGTGCTCATCTCCGTTTCAAAGCCGAAGAACCAGCGCTGTCCGAAGACGTCTCCATGGTCATGTGGCCAGCATGACTAAATGCCAAAGGTGCATGGAAGGCTGTGACCTTCCCACCAAAGGTGGTCCCTATTTTTCTACTTGCATTTTTAAAGTGCTTTTGAACAGCTTGGTTGGCAGAAGCTGGGGACACGTAACAGGAGCTCACTCCGTTATGCAGCACTAGGGATTCGAACCGCCGAACTGCCAACCTTCTGATCAACAAGCTCAGCATCTTAGCCACTGAACCACCTACAAGATGATAGAAATGGTTTTGGGATCAAAGTTTCCCTTAAAAAAAACCATCTCTGCTATCTTGCAAATGTTGTACATTCCTTGACTCCCATGGGTGCCCCTGGGATAGAGACATCTTTCCCAACCCAGCAACCTTCAGATTTTACTGCTTGCAGGGCCCATCTTTCTAGCCAGAGTGGCCTTAGGTTAGAAAAGGCTTCTTAAGTTGCAGGAAGAGTACCTGCTACAGTTTGGCTTTAGGGTTGCAGGAATTACTCAAAGCTCCATTTTATTCCTCGATGTAGACTCCAAGTGTATTATTTTGAGAAGGCTAGTGTATTAGTCCACGTTCATACTATAGGTATGCACCGGGAAATGAACTTCCGGTTTCTGGCGCACGCATACATGCCAGCTACATGGACTTCTGGTTTCTGGAACGCATACATGCATGAGGATCAGCTGGCCGGCACACATGTGCACATTGTGAAATGGAAGACCAGCTGTTTGTTGTGTGTGCCAGAAACCCAGAAGATGAAGGGGGGGAGCCGGGCATGCCAGGCGACAAGACTCGATGTGGTTTGCCCATCACAGCACTAGGTTCTGCCTCATCTTCAAATCCTATATTGCAAAGAGGAGAAATGCCTCTCTTTTATCATCACCACATATTCCCCTGGTTTCCTTCATGGCCAGGGACTCTGATAATAGCCAGGTGCATGCACTAACTCAGGCTGGCTGGGGAATTCTTGAAGACCAGGCCTTCTTAAGTGGCTATGGTTGAAAAACAATGCACTAAGTCATAAAGTGGTTTGGTTTAGTTTGGATTGGGATGGTATATTTTGGTGTCTTAATTTTAATGCTCAATGTTTTTTTTTATTCATTTAATATTCTAAGTGTTTTTTATTATTCTTTTATGACATTGTAAACTAGCCAAAGTCACTTGACTATGAGATGGATGGCATATAAATAAAATCTATGTAGCCAACTACTCTTGATTGCAAACCAAGATTAAGTCTTGGCCCAAGGTAAGAATTCTGCCCATTGTGGCTCATTCAACAAACCATAATTAAGCAAACCATGGATTAGGTTTAGGAGAAAACCACATCCCTGCAATCATCTGAAATGTTTAGGTAGCTTCTTGCCCCGAGACAACCAGGAGCCAAAGTTTCTGAGAAGTTTTCTGCTGGGTGTGTCAGGCTCTCGTGTCTTTTTTCCTTTCCATTGTTAGATATGGCATTTAACCATCCTCCCAAACTTTCATGGGGGTTACTCTTCTGAACCTCCCATGCTCATGCCACAAGTTGGTCTCTCTGATGGACATCATGTCTGAGTCAACCCTTGGTTTCTCCCCATCCTTATCTGCATTTCATGCAGGGAAAGGGGTCGTGGCATTCTCTCACCCTTCTCCTTTTGCTGTCTTTAAAACATGGATGCCAAACTCATAATCTGAGGCTTTACAGAGGGCAGATCATTCTGGGTGGTGTCATCTCAGCTCTGGAAAGCTGTTCCAGCAATTCTTCTGACCTGAATTCATCAACCCTTCCCTTGCCCTTTTTTGAACCTGGACTTCTGGTGCCTTGCAAAATTGTGCCATGACTCTTGCTGATGAAGTCAAGTGTTCACTGGGTTCTGCCTAAATCTTCAAATTAAAAAAAAAAAGTGTGATCCTTTTCAACTGTTGCCAAGAGTTATTTAAACAGAGAGTACAAATTAAATGAATTAAAAAGACACACACACCGGCTCTAATTAAAGACCACAGAGAATAAGCCAGAGTTGGCTCTGCCCCTGTTATCTTGCTCATCCTGGGATGCTTCAGACAATTTCAAATGTCACCGTCTTCATTAAATGTTCATTAAGGGCGCCACCAAATTGAGGAAAAATGGGATAATCATACTTCACACTCATGTTGGTTTTTCCACTCAGAGATCAGCAAAAAGTAATTACCTATCTTCTTTTCAAGAAGCAGAAGCAAAGGGGGGGGGGCAGCGAAACTAATTTGTCCTCAGGATAAAATACTGGGAAGATACCCAACCAAGCATTCCAGACTCTTCTATGCCTAGGTTTGTGTCTAAAGCTATCCAGGGCTCTGTTATGTGTAAATCTTAATTATTAATACATGTTATTGTTAAACACAAATAACCTTCAAATTCTTCTCTGAATTTGTGGATGGCAAGGTAGGATGAAGGATTTTTCTCAATTTTTCCAAGGAAAGGATAATTTCTCCAGGTATTTCTCAAAGTGGTGAACAAGGACACCCCTAGCGAAAATGATTCCTGAGAGAAATTCCCTCCAGGTTGTTTTCCCATGTGATTTAAGAGAAGTATGGAAACTCAGGAATGGTGCAGAATGCTGCAGAGATTATACAATAAAGGCAGCACACACACACAAACGTACACAACCTGGCCATTTCCAAACTCAGTACAAACTTACCACACTGCATTTGTGAGAATTTCAATGCCTTTTGCTTCTTTAAAAAAAAAATCCTGAAGCAAATCTTCCTTTGTTAAACTCGTTATAACTAACAGAAAACTAATTTCTCACTTAGGCACTAGTCTTTATTGATTTTGGTTTATTGTAGCAATTCGAGATTTTTATTTTAAATATAAGATTTATGTTCTATATTTCCACCAAACCCTCAAAGTAATATCATGCCTCTTACCTAAGTCAACTTCTTCAAACGACCTTGAGATCTGTTGTATTAAAATGTCCTTTATAATCAACCGCCCTGACTCAAAAGTTACTTCTGTAACTACCATAGAAACAGGGACTTAATTCACACATCATATTAACCCATTTTATGGTTTGGTTGCTTTTTGCTTAACATTTTGTGTGATCCTAGCCAGTTGTGGTTCATTCATTTAAATGGTGTAATCATTTAATTATGATTAAACAAACTATGACTTGACCTATATGAATGCCTTGTTACTATATTCTATGTTAGTTACAGAGAAAGAGACTTTACCCCAACACAGTAAAATTGCCAAATCAGCCATCAGCAGAAGCAGTCTGCAGTACTGTACTCTAACCACTGAGCCACCGAGGCTCTCATAGGATCAGTTTTTATGACCTTCTATGAGCAAAGTCAATGGGGAAGCCGTATTCACTTAACAACCAAGTTACTAACAAATTCAGTAATTCACTTAACACCTGTGACAAGAAAACTCATAAAATGTGGCAAAACTCACCTAACAACAGCTTAATAACAGAATTCTGGGACTCAGTTATGGTCCTAAATTGAGGAGTAGCTGTAATATGTAGGAAAGGAGCTGCTATGTTTCATTAAGTAGCTAAACTGGCTAAGAGACATCTAATCACATAACAAGATGCCCCCTTCAGCATTCTACAATAGAAGGGATTGGAGAGGATTAGGTGATTTATACTTTTTTTCCCCATCATCATCATTTTTGTGCAGCAGACATTACAGAGCGTCAAGTATTCATTTAGAGAACATCTTGGGAGCTTGAATTTCTTTCCAAATTATGCTGGATGTTGCCTGGTGACTGTGATTGGCTCCATACTCATTCTGATATAGGATACCTTTAAACTCTTCCCCCCAGGGGACATTTCCAGCACATCACAACAGAGTTTCATGACAATTTATGATAAGAATACAAAGTCTTATGGGATGAGTTGTGCCTCAATGGCAAGTCTGATCGAGAATGGCAACATTTGTTTCAAGCAGCCAGGATCAAAGTTGGCTTGACAGCAGGTGATGTGTGTCAACTGTGCAAATGATAAAATACATTTGCACAGTTGGCTGGAAATACAGAGATCTAGCCTATGCCTGGTTTCATACAACATGCTGGTCCATGGTTTGTGTGGACTACAATTATATGTTTTGTCCTCTGGTACAATGGAGTGAGGGACGTGGTGGCTCAGTGGCTAAGACACTGAGCTTGTTTTTAAAAAAAGGTCGGCAGTTCAGCTCAGGGTTTGAATCCCTAGCGCCACATAATGGAGTGAGCTCCCATTACTTGTCCCAGCTTCTGCCAACGTAGCAGTTCGAAAGCATGTAAAAATGCAAGTAGTAAAACAGGGACCACCTTTGGTGGGAAGGTAACAGTGTTCCGTGTACCTTCAGCATTTAGTCATGCCGGCCACATGACCACGGAGACGTCTTCGGACAGTGCTGGCTCTTCAGCTTTGAAATGGAGGTGAGCACCACCCCCTAGAGTCGGGAACAATTAACACATATGTGCAAAGGGAACCTTTACCTTTACCTTAGAATCGAGTGTGTAGAACAAACAAGATTCTGAGTTCAATGATCCTGTCACTTCCAATGTACATTGAATTGGTCGGATCTTCCTACTTCACTGTGTAGTTATGTTTATCTCACAGAGGAGGGGCATGTATACTGACATAGTTTTTTTCTCTCCAAGCTGAACATCCCAAGAACCTTCAGAGTGTCCTCATATGACATAGCATGAGTTTGTCAATAATTAATTTTGGCAAAATCAGATCACACCTCAGGAACTGTCAGTGCACTAAGGTGGACCAGAGAAAGCAACCAATGCCATACACAAAGGCCAGGACTGCCTTTATTGTAACAGCTGCAGGAATAGTAGAATCTTACCAATTGGATTGTACTTCTTCTCTCCTTTATTTTAGCTTGAGCTAGGGAAATATTTTTCTTTTTTTCTAAAAATATTTTTATTAAAGAAATAAAATAAGGTTAAGACAGAAAATAAAAAGGGAAGAAAAATAGAAAGAAAAGAAGATGCAGAAGGTAGAAAAAAATAAAATATGGTAAAAACAAGAAAAAAAGAAATGACTTCCAATCTTTTTATAGCAATTACAAACAAATTTAGTATTTCTGCCCCTTTGAATTGCTTGCGTGCGTGCGTGTGTGCCTGCATGTGTGTGTGTGTGTGTGTGTGTGTGTGTGTGTGTGTGTATCGGTGGTGGGTTTCATTTTATTTTACTACTGGTTTGCTCGTGCGTGCCAGCGATACTTCTGCAAATGCCCAGAAGCGTCTGGGCTTAGGTGGGCGGAGCCTCCTGCTGTTGCCACTACCGGTTTGCCCTGTCTGGGGCAAACTGGCAGAAATCCACCTGTGGTGTTTGTTCCTGTGATAAATAAAAAAAAGTCATTAACTCAGTTCTATTCATTTTCAACAAAAAGTCCCCAAAGGATTTTCATTTATAGTTATCGTCTTATCTCATAACTGCTCACTGAATGCATCATTTAAAAGAGATCTGAAAGAAGACATTTTAAAAATGGACGAAAAATAACTCAAGACTCTGCAGGACAACTAAAACAACTACTTTGTGTTTATTTCTGTTACGTACTATTATAGCACTGCTAATACTTAATTTGACATTAAGATGCCATCATAGGTCTTGATTTCCAGCCATATCTTTTTCCTTCCATGCTAATCTTTTTAAAAAGTTAAAACAGCTTTTGACTTACTATTTTCACCAGATTGTTCTATAAGTAGTCCTGGTCTCAAATAGAATTCTTTCTTTTGTAAATCCAATAGTAATCCATCATATTGTTTGTATTTTCTCTGTTTATTATTTTCTATTTTATTTTTCAAGAGTTCCACCTTGGTTTTCATTTGCTTCGCCTCCCCCATTAGTTGTCCTGCAGATTCTTCAAAGTAATTTTTCATCCACTGTTCCCCCTCCCCCCCCAGATCTCTTTTAAATAGTGCATTCACCTAATCGGTTATCTATGCTGTCATTGTAGCTGTAACTTTCTTTCCCAGTTCTTCAAAGATCCTTTGGAATGCCTCAAGGGTAATACTTTCTGTAAGTACTAGTACTTTTCTTTTCTTTTTTTTATAAAAAAAGTTTTTTTTAAAAAGACATAAAAGACAACATAAAAAATTATCATCCATTACATACAGCATGTCATTTGGTTACAAGCTTTTGTGCATCCATATTTTCAATTACATATACAGTCACAAATTTTCCATCTAATATGACTAGGTACCTCACTTTCATTTTAAATCATATATTCAATTACAGTTAATATTTCTTTCCTTTCAGCAAACCTAATTCCCTTGCATTCTTAATTACCTATTTAATAACAATATACCTTTATGTAATCACTTATCTCATTCTGATTATTTTTACAGTATAAAAGAATTTATCAACTATTTATGTTTATATATCACTACTTTCAATTATGCATAGTCCCACTAATCATCCATCAAATATGCTTATGTTCATTGTTATCCTTGTACATCATACATTCATACAAAAATATTGTTCCTTCATTTTTAAACAAAGTATTCTAAATGCTCACTTCATAAATATACCAATCTTTCATTACTTCCTTATTAAACTATTTATCAACAAGATATCTTTATAATATACATCACTACCCTAGGGTTATGCATAATATCATCAATCATCTATTAAATGTACACAGATTCATTATTATCCTTATCCTTCATTTTAAAACAAAATATTCTAAATTATATAATTCATATGTATGTCAGTCTTTCATTGTATTGTTATTAATCTATTTAACAACATAATTGTATTATCACTTATCTCCTTCAATTAAAACATACATAAAACATTTTTCATTTCCAGGTTTTTTTGTCCAACCACTGATAAAACAAGTCCCATATCTTATAAAATTGCTCATCTTGTTCTCTGATTTCAAATGTCAATTTACTCATTACAGCACACTTCATTATCTTTTGAATAACTTCCTCCTGTTTTGGTATTGTTTCATTTTTTCAATTTTTTGCAAATACGATTCTAGCTGCTGTTAAAACGTTTATAATCAAATATTTCAAGTCTTTATTGTAAATTCCTGGTATAATTTCCAATAAAAAAATCTCTGGTTTAAGGTCTATGTGTTTGTGTATCATTTTCTCCAACCACATGTGAATCTTAGTCCAGTATCTTTTAGCTTCAATGCAAGTCCACCACATGTGGTAGTAAGAACCCGGTATCTGATGACATTTCCAACATTATTCTGATTTATTCTTGGACATTCTTGCAATTCTCTTTGGGGGTAGATGCCACCTGTAAAACATCTTATACAAATTTTCTCTATATGTAGTTGACCTTGTCATTTTATAGTTTTTGGACCACAATTTCTGCCACTTCTCTAAAACAATCCCATATCCAAATTTTTCCCCCCAAGCTATCATAGTTTCTTTAACTTGTTCCTCTTGTAGTTTAACCTCTAATAAATATCCATATAATTTTTAAATTACTTTTTCATCAGTACCTGTTAAAAATTTGTCTAATTCAGTCATTTTGTCATATTCAGAAAAAAACACAATCAGTAGCACTAGTTGCTTAAATATGAAAAAGACTTTTGACGTGAGGATATTTTATTTTATTTTATTTATTTATTTATTTATTTGTCAACAAGTACAAGGAAACAAGTATGAAAACACATGAAAAATGGCACAAATAAATGGATGTAAATAAGCAAAACATAGCCATTAACACATAAAAAGAGACTTTTTAGTCTTTTCCTAATAGTATTTCTGCGCTGCTCTTTTTTCAGACAAATCAAGAATTAGCAGAATTCGCGACCATCAATTATATTTACAGAGTATTCTGAATAGACTACTACAGTTGGCACGTGTCAGTATCTTAAAATTTTTAAATTCTCAGATGAAAATCAACACAAAGAAATATTTAAAATTGTATTGCAAATTCATATTACTTCCAACTTATTTCATGAGTTGTATTCACACATTTGGTTCGAGAAGTTGGATAAGATATTACAAAATGTTTTATGAGGAAAAACTCCTAGATTAACTATTTTATGGTTATCATATGATTTTCTCATAGAGCTTTAATTGTCCTGATTGAAGGTTTACAGTATTATTATATACCAGTACTATTTCTATTGCTTTGACTATTATGATTATTACCAAGTTTTTCATATAGAATTAAGATTTAAAAGCTATTTGGGCAGAGTTGGAAAGTTATTTTGAAACTTTGAAATCATAGCAAGTACTTTAGCTATAGGTATTTCCTGCCTTAAAAGCTGCAGGGCACATTGGAAATTGTTGAGGAAAAATATAATTTTGACCTTTATTTCTGATATTAAGTTACATGTTGGAATAGTCACCATTTAAAAAGAGCTGGTAAACATTTGGGTGTGGAAGAGTAGTCATGAACAATAAGGAATATATAGTATAAGTTATCTATTTGCAAGATTTTTAGAATACTGAGTTCACATATCCTATATTAGTTAAAGAGTTTTTGAAAATATTAAATATATCTCTCCTTATATTAAGATGAGATTGATTTCCTGAAATATACTTATTGGTGTTTATTGGATTCTCCAGAAAATGTTTTTAAAGGACTAATTATCAGCTTTATTAGGTTTGGAAGTGTAAAAAGTACATTCATGGACATTTTTATATACCGCATTTTGGAGTATAAGACGCACCCTCTCCCCTCCTAAAAGAGTGTGGAAATGTTGGTGCGTCTAATACACCGAATACAGCTATTTTTGGCCTCCCAAAGCCCCACCCCTGCATCCCATTTTTGTGAAAAACAGGCCATTTTTCGCCAAAACGGCCCATCTCCCAGAAGCACTCTGCAGGCTTCAGCAGGGATGGGGGGAAGGGAAAATGCCCCCACTTGGGGAAAAATAGGGTCATTTTTGCCTTCCCCAAGCCCTGCTGAAGCCTGCAGAGTGCTTCTTGGGGGGGAGGGGGTATGGCAAAAACTTTATTTCCTGACTTACCTCTTTGAAATCTTGGTCCGTCTTATGTTCTCGAGGGCAGACCTAATCCTATTGCGGGAGTCCCCCTCTCGCAGGTCTGCCCCTCTGCTCTTACGAGGGCCCACCTCGATGAGGGATACATCAATCCAGAGAGGTGAGCGAGGCGTGGCCTCAGGGGTTTTTTAGCTAAATTTCTAATTCGTTTTTTAGGGGGTTCTAGGGTGGGGGGAGGGGTAAGCCAGGCTGAGGGAGGGACCAGTGCCAAGCCGGCGGGTGGAGTTAGTAAGGAAGTGAGCAGAGCCATTAAGGGGGGGGAGTAGCGATACTCCAGAAGAGGGTCTTTTCATTCCAACGGTCATGGGGAAGGGCAGGAGTGAGGGTAGACAGAGATCTCATCACTGGTTGGGAGACCGCGGCCGTTGGGTACGGCCTGTCATATGTCCCAACCCCTGCAATCTAGGTGGTCAGGACCTACAGAGCCAGGGCCTGAGGCTGATGCTATGCAATGCCAGGTCCGTTGTCAACAAAGCCCCCCTCATTAACGACTTGGTGTCGGAGGGGGAGCCGGACCTGGCAGGAATTACGGAGACCTGACTGGGCCACGAGGGAGGTCTCCCTCTCGTGGAAATGTGCCTGCCAGGTTACCATGCATTTCATCAGTCACGGGCACTAGGCAGGGGTGGTGGGGTAGCGGTCATTGTGAGGGAAGGTCTTGAGCCGAGACAGACCACTGTGCCACAGATAGCCGGTTGTGAGTCCCTGTGCGTGAAGTGGGGCCCAGGGAAGCAGTTGGGCTTGCTGATTGTATACCTGGCTCCTCGCCATGCAACAGCAGCCCTGCCCGAGCTCCTTGGGGTGATCACCGAGATGGCAGTTGAAACCCCCAGACTGTTGGTCATGGGTGATTTTAACTTGCCATCGGTAGGAGAGACATCCGAAGTAGCTCGGGAGTTCATGGCTTCCATGACAGCCATGGACCTGACCCAAATAATTCAGGACCCCACGCATGAGGGGGGACACACACTGGATCTTATTTTTGTCTCTGGCCAATGGAGGAGTGATCTGGGAGTAGGGGATTTAGCTATCACCCCCCTGTCATGGTCTGATCACTCACTTCTTCGGCTCGACTTTCCAGCCGCTACTCCCCACCGCGGGGAGGCAGAACCGGATTGTCCAAGATGGTTCTGCCCCAGGCGCCTGATGGAACCTGACAGGTTCCAGACGGAGCTCGGGCCATTTTTTGTAGCCCTGACCCACACCTGGTTGGAGGACCTAGTGGCTGCATGGAACAGTGCGGCCACTGGGGCCTTCGACCGGGTGGCGCTTTTGCGGCCTCTCTTGCGGCAGCGAACCACCCAGGCCCCTTGGTTTACCGAGGAGCTGAGGGTGATGAAGCACCACAAGAGACGCCTAGAGAGCAGATGGAGATTGTCACACTCTGAATCTGACCGAACTCAGGTGAGAGCCCATTTACGGACTTACCTTGTGGCGTTAAGAGTGGCCAAGCATCAGTATTGTGCCACTCTTATTGCGTCCGCAGATAACCACCCTGCCGCCCTGTTTGGGGTGACCCGCTCCCTCCTCCAACAGAGGCCGCGGGAAGCCCCTCTGCAGGGCAGAGCAGAGGAATTTGGGGAATATCTGCAAGACAAAATCGCTCAGATTCAAAGCGAGTTGGTCCCTGCTAGTGGTCTGGAAGGGACGTTGGAGGCGGGTCGTGAGGTTCCATTCTGGGAGGAGTTTGATTCTGTTACTTCCGATGATATGGACAGGCTGCGTAGGCGACTGCGAGCCACCACATGTTTATTGGATCCGTGTCCCTCCTGGCTTCTACTGGCATCCTGGGAGGTCACACGAGGCTGGCTCCAGGAGTTAGTCAATGCTTCTTTGAGTGAAAGGTTCCTGCCGGCCGCCCTGAAAGAGGCGGTGGTGAGGCCCCTCCTCAAGAAGCCTTCCAAGGACCCAGCTTTATTAGCCAACTACCGTCCCGTCTCCAACCTTTGCTTTCTGGCGAAGGTTGTAGAGAGTGTGGTGGCACAACAGTTTCCACGCCACCTGGAGGAAACTGATTATCTGGACCCGCGCTAGTCCGGTTTCCGGCCCGGCCACAGCACGAAGACGGCATTGGTCGCGTTGGTGGATGATCTCTGGAGGGCCAGAGATGGGGGCTGCTCCTCCATCCTGGTCCTATTAGACCTCTCGGCGGCTTTCGATACCATTAACCATGGTATCTTATTGCATCGATTGGAGGGGTTGGGGTGAGGGGCACCGTTTTGCGGTGGTTCTCCTACTACCTCTCTGGTCGAGCGCAATTTGTATTGGCAGGGGGGCAGAGGTCGACCTTGAGGCCGCTCACTTTGTGGGGTGCCACAAGGGTCGGTCCTCTCGCCTCTCCTGTTCAATGCATATATGAAGCTGCTGGGCGAGATCATTCGTGGGTTTGGGGTAGATTACCATCTGTACGCGGATGACACCCAGCTGTACATCTCTACCCCAAACCACCCCAACGATGCTATCGAAGTGATGTCCCGGTGTCTGGAAGCTGTACGGATCTGGATGGGAAGTAACAGACTCAAGCTCAACCCGTACAAGACTGTGTGGCTGTGGCTACCGGCACCCCGGTTCAACCAGCTTATTCCATCACTGGCCATTGGGGGCGAACATCTGGCCCCTGTGGATCGGGTACGCAATTTGGGCGTCCTTCTGGATGCACGGCTGTCCATGGACGACCATGTGACAGCCGTTGCCAGGGGGGCGTTCCACCAGGTTCGCCTGGTGCGCCAATTGCATCCCCTATTGGACCGGAGCGCTCTTCGCACAGTCACTCATGCACTTGTGACGTCCCGGCTAGACTACTGCAACGCTCTCTACATGGGGCTCCCCTTGAGATGCACCCGAAGGCTGCAGCTGGTTCAGAATGCGGCTGCGCGGGCAATTTCGGGAGTCCTTAGCTACTCCCACGTAACACCCCTCCTGCGCGGGCTACACTGGCTGCCTGTGGCTTTTTGGGTGCGTTTCAAGGTGTTGACCATCATCTTCAAGGCGCTCCATGGCACAGGACCTAGTTATTTGCGGGATCGTATCCTGCCCCATACATCCCTCCGGCCAATTCGCTCACACAGAGAGGGACTCCTCCGGGTGCCATCCACTAGGCTGTGCCAGCGGGTGACGCCTAGGGGAAGGGCCTTCTCTGTGATGGGCCCCACCCTCTGGAATGACCTTCCCCCTGATATTACGATGACTACGGATCTCCGCTTCTTCCGTCAGAAACTCAAAACCCACCTGTTCCAGCTAGCCGGCTTGGCCTAATTCCAGCTTTCCCACCTCAGTTTTATTTTTAAATTTTTATGATTGGTTTTATGGTCTAAGTTTTTAATTTTTACAAATTCGTACAGGGGCTATTTAATCTAATTTTAGCTGTGTATACTATTGTTTGTATGGTTTTTTTAAAAATTTATACCTGTACACCGCCCTGAGTCCCTTCGGGGAGAGGGGGCGGTTTAGAAATAAATAAATAAATAAATAAATAAATAAATAAATAAATAAATAAATAAATAAATAAATAAATAAATAAATAAATAAATAAATAAATAAATAAATAAATAAATAAATAATAAATAAATAAATAAATAAATAAATAATAAATAATACACCGGTGAGTCTTATAGTCCGAAAAATATGGTAAATGGACCTATGTGAATAATATGGATTTGTTCTATTAATATTCCATTGTGGCTTATTATCAATAGAATTGTTGATGTGGCATTACAAGGAACATTACATTTAAAGGCATGGAAATATCAGGATTTCTTAGGGTATGAATAATGATGAACTTATTGAGCATAAAGGGCAGTCAAAAAATGGTTAGTCCAGTGTTCAGTAGATAGATGGAGATGCCCCAGACTTACAGTTTTGGATCACAGAATTCATGATTTCTGACCTGTTTTTTTATGCTAGGTTTTTAGTGATGTGATGACAGGACTGAAAGGATGAAAGGATTTTATTTCACGTGATCAATCTTTAAGTATTTTTTATATATCTATAAAGTTTTTTTTCAACATATAAACATTTCATCTTTCCTTAAACATTATGTCGTCTGGGTACAAATATCTCTGTGCAGCAGCTTTCAGCATTTACAACATCATTCACATTAATATTAATTCTCTCATCTTAAAATTGTAGTATATTAAACAATTGAACATTATTAACCTATTCATTTTCCTCTTGATATCTCTTCTGATCAAAATACAATAATAACATTAAGTAATAATGCCCCTGTGTTATTAAGTAATAACAGGAGGTTATGAGTTTGATCCTGGGTAGAGGCAGATGTACACTCTCCTGCTTGGGCAGGGGGTTGGACTAGATGACCTGCAAGGTCCCTTCCAACTGTTAGTCTGTTAATACTTTACATCTTTAAGTATTTTTTGTGCACAATCTGCACAAAAGTATTTTGTACTCAAAAATTGTATTTTTTTGAATATTTGTCTGGTCCCTTCCCTTCTAATTCCTTCCCTTGTACATTGAAAGAGAAACAAAACAATTAAATTTGAATAATTGTTTTCTAAAAGCCTTGGCTGAAGGGCAATAGCCCCCCTTCAATGGTTGCCTCCTAGCATTTAAGGTCTACTGCCTACAATACATGAGACAGTAAATCATTATCAAAATTAGTAGCCAAGAACAGTCTGATCCTTCATGAATCTAGCCAGTCTCCTTTTAAATCCTTTCAAATTGACTGAAATTCGCACACCTGCTGGCAACAAAATCCACCATTTAACTCTGCCATCTGTGTACAAATAACAACAAACATTTCTTTCTATCTGTCCTGAATCTCCTTGCATTTAATTGCAATGAATAACCTTGAATTCCAACATTGATTGATTATGTGTCATCACTGTGGTGTAAACTCTTAGTGACCATATAGATATTTTCCCCTTTCTGATTTATCTCTAACTTTTTCCTTCAGGGGTGTCAAACATGCCACTATAATTAAGTCCATCCACCTTGTTGCTGATTATCCTCTTCTCTTTCCTTCCATCTTAGAAACTTCTTTAGAGTTAGATCTTCACATGTGTCAAAGTATTGTGGAATTTCAACATGTAAGAAGGAAAGAAAGCTTGTCTCTATTCATGCTATGACATGCATGTCTAATTGTAGACACTTTTGTCATCTTAATCTCCTTCATTCCAAACTAGAGAAATCCAATTGTTACAGTTTT